>NC_030679.2:86962686-87562686 GCF_000004195.4 Xenopus tropicalis | reverse complement strand
AAACTTAGAAAGTGCAACAAGCCTTTTATATGCATTAAATAACCCTTATACCACTTAATAAGCCAAGACACGGGCACATGAGCTTGGATGCAAAATGAAATGGATAAATGTTTTCCTATTAGAGAAGTGACCCCTGTGATCCCATGCTAATTGCAAAGGCCCCCTATTGAGTATTGTATCCTTAACCCCACACTCTAACCCACTTGTAATAAAACTTAAAGCTGGAGCGAGTCTGAGGGGTTGCCATGCTTTTGACTTTTTAGTGGTGCAGGGATGCATTTTACACTTCGAAATCTTTATGTGTCAGAGTGCCAACACCCCAATGCAAATAGAAGCATGTAATTTGATTTGTTTCTGCATCCCACTGAAGTAATGAATTAACGTCCCAGGTTACAGTGGGATTTGGTCAGTGGCATAACCAATACCCTCCAGGCTCTACTGACAAATGTCCATTGTCAATTCCATACCCATGTAAGAGAGGCCTAGTTATAAGGTTCTAGTTATAAAGGGAGGTTTATGGGACCCCAGCTACTGGTATTATTAGCCTTCATTGCATGCAACTTGACTTTGTGTTATCACTATGGCCCCCTGCTTAAATGAAAGATCCCTTTCCTTTGTTTTAATCTTGCCCCACAGTGCAAATATTAGGGATGCACCGAATCCAGGATTCGGTATTCAGCCAGGATTCCACCTTTTTCGTCAGGGTTCGGATTCAGGCGAATACACGGTCCTGGCCGAACCGAATCCTAATTAGCATATGGTTTAATGTCGCCGCATGAACACGGAAGTGGAAAAATTTTCAGTGGGCGCTGCACGTGCGCCAACATTTAACCCTTCCAAATCTGATATAGCGTATGCTAATTAGGATTCAGTTCGATATTTGAATCCCTTAAAATGGATTTGGGCAAATCCGAAAAACTGGGTTCGATGCATCCCTAGCAAATACAGTATGTACCGTTAACTCTGATTTCCTCCACTGTACTCACACAGGAGCATGTGTAGTTTATGATGATTATATACATGATTATTTATATAGAATTTTTTATTCTAAATCCTGCCCCTTGTATGAAGGGCAAACTACCTATTTATTGTATAGTTTGTGACCAACTACATTGTTTTACAGGGTGCATATATAATGGTCGAGAGTACAAAGACAACAGTAATTGGCTGTCCAGCTCAGATCCCTGTATGTCTTGCATGTGTGTGGATGGAGTGACCACATGCTCCAAGCTGCAGTGTATTAATTCCTGCACCAATCAGATCACAGTTCCAGGGGAGTGTTGTCCAGTGTGTGCAGGTAATGCAGGGTAGTCTGGTATTCTATCATTTTATTATCCTAACAGAGACAGTGTTTGTTTTTCAACAGTTCATTATTTTCAATCCATTTACTGTGATGCTTTCTCCTCATAACTCCTGAAAGTGAATGCACATCAGCAAAAATGACTCCATTTTGTCACCATCCCATTGCCATATTGTTATACTAACCCATGCTGCTGCAACATTAGGTCATTTACAAAGTGCATATTGCTAAAACAGAAGCAAAATTAAGTTAGTTGCAATTCACAAAGGTACTTGCACCTATACACACTGCTTAGAATCTTGGAGCGAGTGTCAATGCCTGCTTTGATGAATTGTGTGCTTGGACATGAAGGAATCCTGAAACTAACACCAGCCTTGACCTGCTGACAATTTAAGAGTTTTTAGTTCCCTATTAACTTAAGGTTTTCTCTGCCTTCCTTAATATAAAGTCAAGGGTTAGAGTATGGGAAGTTGTAGCTTAAGTTCAAGAAACAAGGCTTTAGCTGGATTCACTTACACTGACCGGTATCCAGTGAATAGGACTCTAGTGCTGTTTTAGATGCTGTGTGCCAGAAGCATAATGTCATTATTGGTGCTGTTTTACAGATTGTATTTCCAGTAATAAAGTATATCTTCCTGGAGAGAGTTACCATCCATCTAAGGACCCATGTGAGATTTGTACTTGTGAGGTAAGTAATGTAAAAAGAAAATATTCCTTACACGTTCTGCAGGAATATACATTTGTACATGGTGTTTATCAGTTTGTTAGACCAGCGTTTTTCAACCGCTGTTCTAGTGTGCCGCGAGATGTTGCCTGGTGTGCCGTAGGCAGGGCCGCAATTTTTACTTTCAAAAAAAAAAATCCGGGCCCTGTCATTGGTTGCGCCCCGTGTGTACGGGTGACGTCAGTACGCACGGGGCGCAACGTTATAAAAGGGCCTGTGTGCGGTCGCGTGTAGGCAGAAGTGCAGAGGCGGGGCGCGTGAGGGGAAGATGCTGCTGAAGCCGCCGAAGAGTAAAATGCTGCTGGGCACCAATGTATTAGGGGGGGCCACGGGGCACACTGACTTATGGGGGCACTGCTGCTGGGCACCAATGTACTAGGGGGGCTGGCTCTTGGCACCAATGTACTGGGGGGCACTGCTGCTGGGCACCAATGTACTAGGGGGGCACTGCTCTTGGCACCAATGTACTAGGGGGCACTGCTGCTGGGCACCAGTGTACTAGGGGGGCACTGCTGCTGGGCACAGAGTTACATTTTTTAACATTTTCTAATGGTGGTGTGCCTCGTGATTTTTTTCATGAAACAAGTGTGCCTTTGCCCAAAAAAGGTTGAAAAACACTGTGTTAGACTATACACATAATTTTATTCATTACAAAATGGTCATAGACTTCCAGTTTTTATAGCCATGCAGGATGAAGTCACCAAATATTTGCAGTAGGTTTTTGTGAGAGACAAGAAAAATGATGATTGGTTAATTATTTTGACTTTGTAGAACTTGCTTACTTTGTGCATTATATACATTAACACTCCACATTTCCTTTGCACCTTAAGCGTTTACCAAATGGTCAGCAATACAGACACTGCACCAAAAAACAGTGCCCTAGCCTCTTGGACTGTCCCAGAAATTATATTTTACCTCCTGCTGAAGGCCAGTGTTGTTCCACCTGTGCCCGTAAGTTTGTAGATCATTTGACAGTACAGATTTCTACATAACACCTTGGGTCAATGTTTGACTTGCCATTTTTTTCAGAGGCTCTCAGTAACTGTACAGACACGTTGGTGGGCAATGAGATCCAGGCTACTGATGACCCTTGCTATACATGTCATTGCAAGGTACCGTGAGTTACATGTACAATAAAAGATGGATTGCATTTACTGGCTGCTGGGATGATTTGGATTTGTGCACTGTATTTTAACTGTCTGCACTCTTATTTCTTAGATGTAAAATAGTTCCCCAGCTATTTAGAAAGTTCCCAGGTTGTGACCTGTGCCCTGTGGGTGGTAGGTATTCCTGTTCCCTAGTTTATAAAATTGGAGGGAGCCCATGTTTCTTGTGCTTTGGACTCACCTTTATCTACAGAGTGGATGTGCTATAGGGCCTTAGGCAGGTAGGCTAAAGTAAGAGCTGGAGGGGATTGGTGAAGTACAGTTTTAGTTTAGCTTGGGGTTGCTTCTATCATGTATCTGTAAGGACCCAGTTGAGGAAAGAAATCACCTGTAGTGTCACTCTAGCCTAGAGCGCAACTAGAAAGACCTGTAGTGGCACTCTAGCCTAGAGAGCAGATAGAAAGACCTGTAGTAGTGCTCTAGCCTAGAGAGCAGCTATAAAGACCTGTAGTAGTGTTTTAGCCTAGCTCTAACTCTAGCCTTATTTCTATAGTTCTACATTTCTGTACAGGTATGGGACCTGTTATCCAGAATGCTCAGGACCTGGGGTTTTCTGGATAAGGGATCTTTCCGTAATTTGGATCCCCATAATTTAAATCTGCTAAAAATCATTTAAATATTGAATAGACCCAATAAGCTTGTATTGCCTCCAATAAGGATTATTTACATTTTAGTTGGGATCAAGTACAGGTATAGGACCCATTATCTAGAATGCTCGGGACCAAGGGTATGCCGGATAAGGGGTCTTTCCGTAAATTGGATCTCCATACCTTAAGTGTTTTGCACCCAATAAGGATGATTTATATCTTAGTTGGGATCAATTACAAGGTACTGTTTTATTACTACAGAGAAAAAGGAAATCAGTTTTAAAATTCTAAATTATTTGATTAAAATGGAGTCTATGAGAGACAGGCTTTCCGTAGTTTCTGGATAATGGGTTTCCGGTTTCCGGATAAGGGATCCCATACCTGTACAAGGTACTGTTTTATTATTACAGAGAAAAAGGAAATGATTTTTAAAAATTAGAATTATTTGCTTATAATGGAGTCTATGGGAGATGGCCTTTCTGTAATTTGGAGCTTTCTGGATAGCAGGTTTCCGGATAAGGGATCCCATACCTGTACTAGATTTAATTGTGTTTCTTTTAATGTGTCTTTTCATTTATACAATAAGCACTTTGGAGGCATGGTTTTTTGCACTTGAGGCATATGGGTGAAAAGACTATAACTGGAGTTTTTAAAACTTCTATTAAAAAAACAGTTCCTATGTAAAGGTGGTGTGTCAGACAGTTTATGGTTCAGAGAGTGTACATCCCCTTCAAGCACTCCCTCATTTAAAAGCTCGGAAAATCTAAGAATATTTTTGATTGATGTTACTGCCAAAAGAACATAGGTTTTGAGCTAATTTATCTTCTTAAAGGAACAGTAACACCAAAAAATGAAAGTGTATAAAAGTAACTAAAATATAATGTTCTGCTGCCCTGCACTGGTAAAAGTTGTGTGTTTACTTCAGAAAGTCTACTATAATTTATATAAATAAGCTGCTATGTAGCCATGGAGGCAGCCATTCTAAGGAGAAAAGGCACAGGCACATAGCAGATAACAGTTAAACACTATTGTATTCTACAGAACTTATCTGTTATCTGCTATGTAACCTGTGCCTTTTCTCCTTTTTTCCAGCTTGAATGGCTGCCCCCGTGGCTACACAGCAGCTTATTATATAAATTATAGTAGTGTTACTGTAGCAAACACACCAGTTTTACCAGTGCAGGGCAACAGTGCATTATATTTTTATTACTTTAAAGCTCTTTCATTTTTTGGTGTTGCTGTTCCTTTAAAGGAACAGTAACACCAAAAAATTTATATATTTTAAAGAAATTAAACTATAATGTACTGCTGCCCTGCACTGGTAAAAGTTTTGTGTTTGTTTCACAAACATTACTAGAGTTTATATAAACCCTGGTGTGTAGCCATGGGGGCAGCCATTCAAAAGAAGAAAAGGCACAGGTTATACAGCAGCTAACAGATAAACCCTGTAGAATACAATGGTGTCTTATCTGTTATCTGCTATGTAACCTGTGCCTTTTCTCCTTTTCTCCAGCTTGAATGGCTGCCCCCGTGGCTACACAGCAGCTTATTTATATAAACTATATTAGTGTTCCTGAAGCAAACACACCAGTTTTACCAGTGCAGGGCCACAGTATGTTATATTTCCATTACTTTAAAACACTTTCATTTTTTGGTGTTACTGTTCCTTTAAATAACCTAAGCAAGTAGGGAGTTTATGGGTATATCTTTGGAAATATATCAATAGGTGTTAATTTTATAGTTTTTTACATACATTTTAAATGATAAGAGGATTTCAGTTGTTGAACTTTGGCACATTTACCTTCTTTTTTCGAGTCCCTAAGGGCATCATAGGGCTATAGTTATTCTGATACCTCATTATAAAATAATGTTTGTTCCTAGGTTTTAATAATAATATGACTATCTTTCAGGATCTAACATGGGTGTGTGTCCATCAGCCTTGTCCAGTCCTGAGCTGCCCCCGTGCAGAGCAGTTTACCCACTCTGGATCCTGCTGCCCTGTTTGTAAAGGTAATAAAAATCCTATATGTTATAAAGAAATACTAGCAGCTGACCCCTTGCTGCCCTGTGTGTAAAGGTAATAAAAATCCTTTATAAAAGAATATTAGTCGCTGATCCATACTGTTGTTATTGTAGCCAGTGGGGTTGCCCCTAATATTGCTGTTCATTGTGCCTCTTAATGTTTTCACTCAGACAGTTTGGCTTTATGGCATGTATTTTGTCTCTTTCTATTGTATCTATGTATTTAAGAGGGATTCACTTTTGAAAAAAACTTTGCTTTTTGAATGAGCAATCCTAAAGTCTACTTTCCAATCACATGTTCTCACAGTCATCAGGATACCCTATCTGAATATGTCCTTATCTATCCTTCATAATGTTTTATTGAATAGTTTCATTCATCATTCTGTCAGTGTTTCCCTCCCTTTGTGTATATTCCACTTTACATTAGCAGTTTTTTCATTTTTATTGCAAGAGAGTTTTATCATAGCTTTATTTTCTTTGGCCATGTTACCTGTCTTTCACTATATCTGTTTTGGTGAGGGAACAAGGAATTATGCAGATACTGAGCAGAATTCTTTCCCATTCAGAATGTGTTGTGGAAATTGAGGGTCGACGCGTTCCAGATGGAGAGACCTGGACAGACAGGCAGGATCCCTGTGTGACCTGCACGTGCACTGTGAGTCATAATAAAAAAGTCTGCTTCTCACTTATTTTATTGGATATGCAGGCCTATTTTAAACTCATAATAATCATTCTCTGCTGATACTGTATGCTGAGTTCTGCCTTTATTTGTGTATACAGTTCAATTCATGACACATCCATGTAGTACACTGTCTGCAAACCCATGTAAACATATTGTGGCTCGTTTATTATGGAGCACCAGGCAACACAAGTACAGGCACCCCTCTGTTTAGCAATTAATAAAACTTCCAAAATGTATTACAGTCTTGACATTGCCTTATTTGCCTTTTTGCCTTATAATTACTGTGCAGACTAGATGTAGTCTAATCTACATGTAAACTAAATATGCAAATAACCGAAGAAGTGTGAAAAGGAAGAAAAAAGTTTAAAAAATAGTATCAAAATGTATAGAGTGTGTATTTTAAAACATTTAACCCTTTTAATTTTCTTATCTTTACTTCATTATTTGGCATTGTTAATAAATGGTTATATATTATTTGTAAGAACACTGACTGTGTTGTTTTATGATCATTTTTCCCAAGTGTTCTTTCCATTAGTGCCAGTGCATTAATTAATAATTTTAGTGCAGCTGCTTCTCTACAGTGTGCCATCTTAGAAAATAGTGTCCCTGCCAGGAAAAAGTGCAGATTTATGGGGCAAAAGTAGCTTTGTGTGAGTTTACCACCATATATTTCTGGTAATTAATTATATATACAGGTATGACACACAGGGATTTTCTGAATTACGTAAAACCAGATGGATATCTTACAAACATATAGTAAATCACAATGGGCCAGATTAATTTGTGATGAGAAAAGCTTATCCCCTAATTCAGTTTCAGATTTTCTCATAGAGCCAAATGCAATTCAATGAGAAAAAACATATCTTACTGTTTATCACATGAAAACTCTTTTGAAAACTATGGGAATAACAATTAGGAATAAAGTTTTTTTCCTTAAATTAAATCTCACCCATAAGTATTCATGTGATAAGCAATAAAATGTATTTAATCTGGCCTACTGGAAACTAAGCAGACAATGTGCATTAGTCTTTTTTATTTTACAGCTGGGACATGTGGAATGTCAGATAGAAGAGTGCCAACCAGTTCAGTGCCAAGAAGGAGAAATGAGAGTCAGGAGACCAGGAGCATGTTGCCATGAATGCCAAGGTAGTTGTTTAAGCAAGCTCTCCCAAATGATAGAAACTGAAATATTATTTCTTAAATTGTGATATCTAGCTTTACTAAGCATTGCGTGATATAAATCCCATTTCAGGGTGACACCAGGGACTCAAATGGTCATAGAATTGTGCACTTGAGAACCCCTTAAACTTAAAGATAAGCACTTATTCAATTTAGCATGTCTCCTATTAAAACTGAGTGAAAATACAAGTACATTTTTCACTGCATTTTTAAAAGAAATGATGCAGGTAAAATGCATTTTGTGATTGTTTTTATAGATTTTTATTGCTTAAGGTCATATGGAAGTATGTGTGCATTCTGTCTTTGCAATAACAGTTAACAAGACTCATGCTATTTCAACTCTAATTTAGCCCCTGCAGTCTCCTGCTGGTATCAAGGCCAGAGGTTCCTGTCTAATGAACACTGGCAGGTGGATGAGTGTACAGCCTGCACTTGTGTATCTGGAGAAGTGCACTGTCACAGTGAAAGGTGTCCCCAAGTGTCTTGTACTGCGGTGAGTCCACAAGGGAATATAATTATGGTTATGATACCTGCAGATGGACAACAAAATAATGATGTGCTGTTAGGTTTAAAGGTTTTAAAGGAAAAAGAAACCTATGTAGCATGAAAGCTAATGCAGCTACACATGTAAATCATTTTTATATTTGTAATGTACATCATAATCATCATAATACGCTCATGTTCTTTTCACCAAGACCCTGCACTGCATACAGATCAATGGAGCAATTAAGTATTTACTCTGTCTTCTTTTTGTCTTCAGGAGGAGACCCCCGCTCTTATACCTGGAATGTGCTGCCCACATTGTATTCCTCGCCCTGCCACTTGTATTGCTTTTGGCGACCCACATTATAGGACATTTGATGGAAAGATGTACCATTTCCAAGGTAGTTGTACCTATGTGCTGAGTGAGGACTGTGAAGGAGGAGACTTCAGGTAAGACTTAATGGATCTGTGGCCATTAAATGAAGTAAGCATTGCAGCTGCTCTAGGATTAGGTGACCGAAAGGAACCATACAAAGCTGCGTAACCAAATAGATATTATTTTTTATATTAATTTTATGCATATAAAATCTATGCAGCACTAAGCTTCTTGTGCCTAGTATATGTAGTGCAGTGAAAAATGGTTTGCAGATATTCATCGTGTAGGCAAAGCAGATGTGTCCTGTAACAAAACAAATATGTTACAGTATTCATGTCACAAATGATGACCGTGGTCTGCGGGGTGTGTCCTGGACTAAGGAAGTGACTGTTCTAATCGGTGATGCCGTGGTTCAACTGCTACAGGACTGGGTAGTTATGGTGAGTAGACAATCTGCATAATTGTGTATCATACAGGTACAGGTAGACAATATATATAATGGTAAGCTAATATAAGATCTCATCATGGCAAGATAATAAGAGGGCAATGCTTTAAGAGCTGGCAACATTTTGCTCCATTTAAAGGGACATTATACAGACAAATCACAGGAGAATTGTCTCCCTGGTGCTTCTTCCTTTCATCTCCTGAATGATAAACAAGGAAGATGCTTGAGAGTGGACACTAGCATACTGCCCTTCCCATTGTGAGTATAACAGTTTGCAAGTTTTGCATATAGAGCGGCAAAGGGTTGCATTTGACAGGTCAAAGCTTTAAAAAGGTGACAGAAATGCAGAATTACAGCCTTTTGCTGTTTGTACCATACGTCTCTTTACAAATGAGCCTCTAAATTTCTTTATCAGATTTCCTGAATAAGGGTGCACCCATGTCTGACTGAATTATTATGCTTGATAAATCCAGTCAAACTTTCTGTATTGTTCATGAAAATATATCCACCAGAAGGCTTTGTCTGAATTTAATCTCTTTAAGCTATATATGGCTTCTTACTTATTACCCTCTACCAGTCTTACTTCATCCCCTATAAATTGCCCAGATAAACTCAATATTGCACCATAGATATTCCCCAGTAAGTATTATTATCATTCAATATAGCTGATTTCCTCATCAACTTGTGTTGCCTATGATTAATGGCACATAATGCAGATGTTTGCTGTTTACAGGTTGACTACCAGACTGTGGAATTGCCATTCTTAAAGGAGCCATACATTTACATAGAGCGAAAGACTAACACCATTCTCCTGAACAGCAACATTGGCGTAAAGGTATGAAGGAAAAATACAAACTTTTTTTGTGTTATACTGTACTGCAACACAGGCAGGAGTATATTCAAGAGGACACGTAAATGGAAAGAAACAGATAATAAAATCAAGCTTTTAAAAATCAAAATACATAGAGAATTCTGTAATGGGATTGTCTAATTAAAGGGTGCCATACACATGGCTGATTCTCATTGGAATGCAAGAGATTAATTGATCAACAAACAGATGTCATATGAATAGCTATACACATGGATGGCCATTTCCATTATTCAGTTAGTTACAACAGCCTGAATGATTGGACCTGCAGGAAGTGAGGAAGAATTTAATTCTTCATTTGCTGTGAGAATTCCCAAACTGGCATACGTGCTTAAATGTTGCTTAAATGTTGGTTTAATCTGCTAGGGCAAGAATTTGCCTTACTAATGTTTGAGAAATGGCACTCTGTAAGTGCTAGTTGGTCCTCTCTTCCATAGAGTAGGACTGCTTTTAACTGGTTTCCTCAGCTGTATAAATTCACACACATTCTCTCCCAATACAGGTGCAGTGGAATGGCCGATCTCATCTAGAAGTCAGTGTCCCTGGTACATACCGTGATCACTTGTGTGGTCTTTGTGGAAATTTTAACAACTACCCACAGGATGACTTGCGTGATCGGAGAGGGCAGATCCTGCTGTCAGAAGCTGCATTCGGCAATAGCTGGAGGGTAAGCATCACCAACTTTAATGTTATCAAATTGCTATGTATAGTCTTTAATAGCAGGCCTTGCTATAGGAAAGTTGTGATGGTATTTCAGGAGCAATATTGATATAACAGTACAAGAACTTATTTTGTAGGTGCAGAGCAGTAATGACTCTAGCAGCAGTTGCTGGGATGGACAAGATGTGGATCCCTGTAAACAAGCCGGGTACCGTGCCAGAAAGGAAGCCAATGGACGTTGCAAGCTGCTTAAGTCTACTGTGTTTGAACCGTGCCATCGAGTGGTCCCACCTGAAATGTTTTTTGCATCCTGTGTTTATGACCTGTGTGCTTGCGGTGCAGGGGACGAGTGTCTTTGTGACGTGCTGGAGGCCTATGCATCTGAGTGCAGAGAAGCTGGTGTCATCCTACAGTGGAGATCCCCTGCTCTATGTGGTAATAATACACTGTGTACCTAGTGTAAGCTTTTTGTATGCCTGTCTATGGAGTCTAGTAAAAAGAGGACATGGAATTTTTCATAGATAGCCAGGTTCTGTAAAAAATACATTTAAGTATTAAACTATAAATAAATACATTTGTACTCTCTAGAATACAATCATTATATCTTTCTGATTGATAGGTCTTAATTATGGCTATTGTTAGAGATGGCCAGTGAACTAGGCATTGTATAGCTGCCACCCATAAATTGTTCTTGCTTTATATATCAGTACTTTACAGAATCTATCATGGAATGGATGAGGAATGTAATAGCACATTTTGTTCACCTTTGGTGTTTTCAGTGTCAGTGTAATATGTATAAATGTAAACATCACAATAACAATGTTTTTTTTTCTTATTTATAGCTGTTGGCTGCCCTCATGACAGAGGTTATGTGTTTGATGAATGTGGCCCCCCTTGTCCAAAGACCTGTTTTAACAAAGATGTTCCGTTGGGGGTGTTGGAGTCCCACTGCTTTAAACCATGTGTACCTGGGTGCCAGTGTCCTGCTGGCCTTGTGGAACATGAATCCCATTGTATACCTCCAGAATCATGCCCCAAGGTCATCCATGGAAATTTATAAGCTCCAATGTCAAGACAATAACCCAGAGGAAGCTTGTCAGACAGCAAAAGTGTGAAACACTGTCACAGATACCTACACAAATATGGAACTTAATTGCTTCAATCACTTGCTCCATAACAAAAGAATGTAACATCCTTCCCTTTTTTGACCTCTGAATATTAAAAGGAATTTCGGCCTAACTGAACTCTGCAAACTGATGATCTGCTGAGAAGCCGGTTTACAGATGAAAATTTTCACATGCTTTTCACAGAGACATTTCATAGAAATAAGAATAGGGCATATACACTGTCAGAACCCAGCACCATTTGTTCCTTGAAAAGAACCTTTGGCATATAGTCACTGCAGATTGATGTTTAGTAGCCCTTTAAGTAGCCGTAGTAAGAGTAACTATGAGAAAATATTTTGTAAAATAATGTACTATAAATTACTCAAGGATTCAAAATTACATACATTTGGTAATACATTTGTCAGCAGCAAGATAATATTCTTCATGGACAAGATACAATATGTAAAAATGTTTAATTTTGATTGCCAAAGAAAGCTGTCCTTAATATGTCAAATTGTTTCATTTGGAGAAAAATATGTGTCTTTAATCGCATTAACTGGAATAGTGATGGACTAATATTTCCTCTCATGCAGTGCTGAAGAACAAAGGGCAGCTACAGGAGTGATAACCACATTTTATTAACATATATTTCATAACTCACCATATGATACCAATCATGTATTAATTAGATTGGTCAGACGCTATTCGGGTAAATAGAGAGAAACTCTGTAGGGAACTGCACAGTGCTCTTGTGGGCCACTGTCTCGGTGGAGTTTATGAACCTGAGTACCATAAATCCAACCGATGGGATTTATGTTAAATATGGGTGTATATGTCTTTGTCACACCACAGTGCTGGAACATTTTAAATACAAATACATGAGGAATACCCATTGGTTAGTGGTATTAGCTCCTGTATTAAATGTTTTTTTATTCTGCATTAAATGTCAGATAAATGTCAGATTTTTATTGAAAATCTTACAATTCTGCCCCGCCACAAGCTAAAATTTACTCTACTGACCATATTTTTATTGACCACTAATTTCTGGATAATTTAATGTTTTTTTATCATGTCAGTTTGTTTCATTATTTGGCAAAATACAGGTCATATTATATGTGCATATAACAATGCGCCTCTGACCTGTATCATATGTTAAACATGCAAAGCCAGGTTTATACTCCTACCTGCATATCCAGAGAATGCTGAATGCCCTACAACTAGGTTTCATAATGCCAAAGCAGTGCCAAATCTTTTTTTTTTGTTTTTTTGTAGGATTCAGCCAAACGAATCCAAAGCTCTGGGCAAATAAAAGTGATGATTTTTTAAAACACTGTGTATACATTTAATTATGGAAATTAGGGCTCAGATTTGGTTCAGTATTGTTGGGGTATGTAGTATTCACCAAATACAAAACTAAGGGTTCATTGCAGCCCTGCTATAGGGAGGTGACAGTTACAAGGCCATATGCAAATATAGTTATTTACCACATCTGTAGCTTTTTTTTATATAGATTAGGTGATGTCCTCCCAATAGTAAGTTTGTCTTGGGGTTCTTCAAACAGAGTGGAGGCACCATCAAATCCTTAAGAATCAATAATAAAATCCTTAAGACTCAATAATAATAATAATAATCCTTAAGAATCAATAAAAAAAATTCCCCCTGGAGAACCAGGTCAGTCATCCAGTCAGTTTATTATACAATGCACATGTTTCGGATCCAACTGATCCTTTATTGGGTGCTTAGCTAACTGTGTACAGAACCCAAATAATTTATAAATCCCCTCAGTCACCAACAAGTGTATCAGCTCCATTATGTGGACAGATCCATTCTATTAATAAAATTCTGTTTACAGAGTATTGCCTCCTAGTGACCTACTCCGGTAATGCACCAAAATTATAGATTATATACTTATAAAGATTTATCATACAGTATCATGGAAACTTGTAAAAGCAGGTAACATTCTCCTACCCACTTCTTTACACAGTCCACGTTCTAATTCATTTATTCATGTAACGCATTGGATAAACAAAAGTGTTGGGTTAGCTTTACAGGCTTTGCCCTGTTCCTTATTAAACTTGTGTTTCTACAGCACAATGCACATACACACGGCTCACAGAATGTGCTGGTTAGTCTATCCACTGGGAGTAAGCAAGAAAACTATTTACAGCAAGTTTTTACCAAACTAGCTGTTGAATAAAAGGTGCTTGGCAGAGGAAGAGCCCATAACTGATTTCCTTAAGTGCTATATCATTGTAATGCAATGTGATTACTGTTTTTTCTGTCAGTGAAAGTATAAAGGGTGTTACCCCTGCAATCTGAACTTGCTCACCAGTTTTGCTACTTACTAAAATTCTCTCATTTTGTAAAAAACACTGTTTGTATACTTTCTGTTTTTTATATTTATATATCCAGCATTTTGTATTCTTGATACACTTGAGTATATTTATTGTTCTATTATATAAAAAACTGTTTCAATTAAAAAACGTTTAATAATTCATTCTCTGAGTAGTGATAGTTTTAAGTATTTTTTTCAGATACCATACTTTCCATGTCAACTTATAATATATTGTATATATACTATATATAAAATATATAATTTTTCCTATTAAGTCCAGTAAAAATACAAACATACTTAGCTGCCCGTTAAAAACCCAGGAGCCATAGTTATAGGGATCATTCACGTACCTTACCATAATGTGCAATTTCAGATGCAATCCCCATGCTTTTTGCCCACAATGCACATTTGTCCAATAATTCCAGCTTCATTGTCATTGCCAGGAAAACTTCCACATTATGTAATTGTGGCTTATGTGTCAAAATTGATACTATTGCCCTTGGTGCTCACAGTCAAAATGACGCATGCTGCTAAATCTTTAGACCCAGCTCATATCGGAAACCCTGAAGATACCACCGCCACCTTAGGAGGTGGCAGTAACTCCAGGGTTGCCTTGCATCAGTAAGCCCAACTTAATTTGGGGCAGGAGAAAGGCAGCGGTACCAAGCACTACCTTTAATGCAGCTGACTGCAGCCAATTTAGCAACCCCACTAGTGCACTTAGGTTCATAAATTACGCTTATAAAGTTTCCTATAACATGGTGAAAATTAAAGGGAGACTCCATCGAAAAATGCTTTGTCTACATGTATTTAATTATGCTTGGTTTTATAGCTGTGAGTCAACACTATAATAGAAGTAAATACATATGTATTTAAAAGAAATCATGGTGTATGCCACTAAGAACATTTTATATTTTTTCCTTTCTACATGGAACTAAAAGGGAAATGTCTTTGGAGAAAAAAAATGAAGGTTCTTCTGTTCTCTACACAGTGGTAATAATTTCAAGCAAGGATTGTGTTTCTGAACAGAGCGTAATACCTAAATAATTCAAGAGCAGAAAGGGAATGTAGAGAGAGGCCTGGAAATTAGTGACCCAAGACGAAGCAGCCAGATGGAATGCTACATAAATCATCCGAAGCCTGAGAGAGACACCAGGAAAGGAAAATGAATCAGAATGGTTAGGACCAAATGGTAGAATACAAACAGGTGGGAAGATGTTAGAAACGGTGTGCCAATTCAATGAAAGATGTTACATCTGCTGCTTTTGGTTATTAATATTACATTGCTATTTAGTGCATGTGAAACAGGTAGGACAGCATGTTCATTCCTGGCAAGTCTTAAAGCTAAGATTTTGAATTTGTTTTTAACATAGTGACAAATGATTGGATGCTTCTATTGCCAGAACAGTAACAAGTGAGTTAACTGATGGATACTGTGGATGGAGGATTATTTTTGAGCTGATACTCCTGTGTAAGCAATATGCATATTACTGATAGGAGTGGCACCTTTATGCACTGGATAAAATAGTTATGTCCCAGAGGATAATTTACTAACGGTAAATAGGAAGTACTTAGCAGTGACTGACGTGTGCATAGCAGGAACAAATACTACCTTTAGTGAATCGGAAATATGAACAAACATGCAAAAACCTTCAGCTTTCAGCTGCAACATTTTTCAAACCAAAGGAAGCAGCTAGAAACTCCTTTTATTACAAGTCTCTGACATTTTTGTCTGCATGCTGATAAACCCCTATGTGTGTCCCCTCTTCAGCAAGGAGATGCTGAAGAAAGGAAAAATTACAGGAGTTTTGAGTGGAAAGCCAGAGCGTGTCGGTCCTTGTGAGGGGCGAGGATATGAACAGTAACCCTGCGTATGGAGTTACTCCTGAACGGTCGATGCCTTTTATAACTTTTTGAGTGCACTAGTTTTTAAATTTATTATTAAAATATTTATGGTTTTACATATGTGAGTGCACATCTATTTCATAGTTCTGAGACCTAATTTGGAAAGTGCTTAATAAGGAGATGTAGAGGTTAAATTTGCAGTCATGTAGTTGTGTGGAAAGAGAGTTGCAGTCCAACAATGCTGTTTACTGAATGTCTGTTTGACCCTGTTTGTCCTGTTTTGCTTTGCCAAAAAATTCACAAAAATAATTTGTAAAATGGTTAAAAATTTGTAAAATGCTTTGAAAGCCAATAGGTGTTTTTTTAGCAGCTACCAGGCAAATTTTTTTTTCACTACAAATGCATTAAAGTCGGCGGATGTGTTTTTTCACTCCAAATACATTAAATACAATGGGCTTTTTTTTAAAGTTTTTTTTTTTTTTTTTAAGTGAATGGTTTGTTGTTTTGTTTCTCTTTTTGCAAGGTTTTTCTCACATTGTTTTCCTGGCAATTTTTTTTTTTGCGAATCTATGCCTGCCGAAATAAAATAGCTCATCGCTACCTAGATGGTCTAGACAGGAGTGCCAATTGCATTACTGCACAATTCACTGTTTTTCTTTCGGACACCAATTTGTTGGAGTTTTCACTGTTGGCCTTAATTGCATAGAAAATATGCAGAGAAATATACAGTAGCACTTATGGTTATGTTGCACATGAAGTGTATGTAATGAGGGTGGTGCTTTTGTAATGCACAAAAGTGGAGTGACATTAATTTAAGATTGTATTACACTATTTTTATTTTTAGGCACACTGTTGTGCCTTGGCCTTTATTCTTTTTTCCCCCTTTTTCCTCTTTTTTAATTTTTTTTCTTTCTAGTCCTTTTCTTTGCAGTTTTTTCCTCTATTTTGACTTGTTTTTTGTTTTCCTTGTTTTTTTCTTTTATCTTATCCCCGCATGAAGTGGTCTAAGTTAAAGCGGGCACTTCAGAGTATACAAGTATACCACTAATGTGTAAATGTAATAATCAGCATCATAGATGCATGAGATCCCTTATCCAGAAACTCGTTATCCAGAAAGTTCTGAAGTAAGGGAAGGCCAACCCCCCTAAACTCCTTTTTAATAAAATATTTTTTCTGTGGCAATAAAACCTTGTACTTGATCCCAACTAAGATATAACTAATCCTTACTGAAGGCAAAACAATACCATTGGGTTTATTTAATGTTGAAATGAATTTTTGTAAAATTGAAGTTTCATGATCCATTACAGAAAGACCCCTTATTCAGGAAACTTCAGGTCCCAAGCATTCTGGATAACAGTTGAACACTTGTACTTTGTTTTACAAATGCTGAAATTAATGTGCCATGATGAACAGTGTTTTTTGCTTGCATTCATCAGAATTTGTCTATTCTTGAGCCCCAATTTCTGTCTGTGAGTTCTTCAAGGTAAGGACCTCATTTCAACAGTGTGCTGAAATTTGCAGCACTTTATTGTTTGTAGAGTTATGCTGTGTTTTAAAGTACTGTGCTTAGTTGCAGTGCTTTATGAATAAATACATTACATTACAACACGTTATAAGAAGGTTATCTGTGCCTCCCAGTAACTATAATAATTGTAACAACATATGTTCATCACTACTGAAAACAATGAAAGGGCATGTCTGTTTATGTCTGTGCCTCTGCAGCTTCCTCATGGATCCAGCTCCTCAACCCACTTGCTGCCGAGTTTCTGTGGAGGAAATCTGTTCCCTATACCAAAGACTTTTCCAGGTCCCAGCAGATGTGAATTCAATACAAGCTGCAGTGAATCAGGTTTGTCCGTAGGCTTAATTGTCCTCCTTTTACAAAAACAAATAGCTATCACTGTGGTTCCTTCAACTTAGAAAACTAAACATGATGGACATGGACAATATTATATGGGTGCACTGTATTCACTACATTGTGTTACAGTGGGCAAACTTGTGCCTTCCCATAGCTCTGTGCAATTTGCAGGTTACATGCTTCAGTGTATTGAAAACTCTGTGCCAGATGCAGCACGTATTATTCAGCGACATAGTTCCTGTATTTTATAAAGTCCTCCATCAAAGGGGAAGTGGGAATTATTTATTTAATCATCCTGCATGACTTGCACTTCAAAACAGGGTAATTCCATAATATTTGAGTTGATATTCCCCTAAAAGAATACTTTTATGCCCCTTTGTTCTACTTTATAACATTGTTACATTACTGATGTAATATGCCTATAATAATATCCTAATAAATCCTTAGATCGAACTACTGATTATAATTGATATTACTTCTAAAGGATATGCCAGTTAGATTTTATATAAAAAAAATCTATATACACAGTAAATCATACTTTCAAATGTGTTTTCCCAGTTACTTTGTTATTGTGAGTTATGGGGTGTACTGTATCTATATTTACTTGCTTCACCACTAGCTGGGCCTGGCAATAGATAGCTGTCTGGCCATGTAACTGTACACTCTTGCTCTGTTTGCCTGTCTGCCCTCTGTTGGCCTCCTAGATCTGCCTCAGCCTCCATGCTGTCTACTCATTAGTTAAGCATAAAGAGTCATCTTTATACTTGCTGCAATTACATTTTTAAAGGATCTGTTCTGATGGCCTGCTGTTATATACTTTATAGCTGATAAGTTCCCATAATATAATGTGCTCTTTTTCCCTCTCTCAGGATGTGTTATAGGTCATGTAAGGGAAAGTATCGACGATATGGGATATTCCATTCAAAATCTTTTTTACTGTCCATGACCCAATGATGCCAGACCATGTACCCTGGTTGCTTCTTGTAAAAGGACCACTATGGGAAGAGAAAAGAAACAGTTTTGGTCAGAGCGCTTAAGACAAAATGGCAGATTTGGGAAGTATAAAATTACAGGCAGGGTCAGTAACGACTATACAGATTTTAGGGTTCGAAAAAGTAAAACCCAACATTTAACTCTTGATATTTCCTTTAGACAATTATAAAGGAAAAATATAGTAACATAGTAACATAGTAAGTTGGGTTGAAAAAAGACATACGTCCATCAAGTTCAACCATAATGCCTATATATAACCTGCCTAACTACAAGTTGATCCAGAGGAAGGCAAAAAACCCCATCTGAAGCCTCTCTAATTTGCCTCAGAGGGGAAAAAATTCCTTCCTGACTCCAAGATGGCAATCGGACCAGTCCCTGTATCAACTTGTACTAAGAGCTATCTCCCATAACCGTGTATTCCCTCACTTGCTAAGAATCCATCCAGCCCCTTCTTAAAGCTATATAATGTATCAGCCAGTACGACTGATTCGGGGAGGGAATTCCACAACTTCACAGCTCTCACTGTAAAAAATCCTTTCCGAATATTTAAATGGAACCTCCCTTCTTCTAAACGGAGTGGGTGCCCTCGTGTCCGTTGGAAGGACCTACTGGTAAATAAAACATTAGAGAGGTTATTATATGATCCCCTTATATATTTATACATAGTTATCATGTCACCTCTTAAGCGCCTCTTCTCCAGTGTAAACAGACCCAACTTGGCCAGTCTTTCTTCATAACCGAGACTTTCCATACCCTTTACCAGCTTAGTTGCCCTTCTCTGGACCCTCTCTAGCTCAATAATGTCCCGTTTGAGCACTGGAGACCAAAACTGAACAGCATATTCTAGATGGGGCCTTACCAGTGCTCTGTAAAGGGGAAGAATAACCCCCTCCTCCCGTGAATCTATACCCCTTTTAATACAGCTCAGAACCTTGTTTGCCCTTGCAGCTGCTGCCTGGCATTGCTTGCTACAGCCAAGTTTATTATCTACAAGGACTCCAAGATCCTTCTCCATTATGGATTTGCCTAGTGCAGTCCCATTAAGGTTATACGGGGCTTGCATATTTTTACATCCCAGGTGCATGACCTTACATTTATCCACATTAAATCTCATCTGCCACTTAGCTGCCCAGATTGCCAGTTGGTCAAGATCCTGCTGCAGGGATGTCACATCCTGGATAGAATTGACTGGTCTGCAGAGTTTTGTGTCATCTGCAAACTACTGACTGTATAACCTCTGTATCATGCACCCTTTGCCATGATTTAAGTATTTATTATTAGTTACATGTTTACCCTTTCACTAGGTATGTGGCAGAAGGGTGCTAGCTGGGTTCTGCTGTTCCTCCAGACTAATTGATGTCCTGGTGGAAGTGGAGAGAAGCCGCTGGGTGAAGGAACAGGTGAGAGACCAGTGTATGTAATTACCATAGCACGCTGCAGTTTTCAAATGATATAGCACTCGAATTGGGAGTGCACAGGACGACAGCTACGCCCTTGAACAGAGCTCTTCCTGCATTCAGCAGTGTTCTGTTGAGGGGAGAGCAAAAAGGCGTCCCTTTAGCGTAACTTATTCGTGTTGGACCCCCATGCAAAAAAATCCTGCTCCCTTCCAGGGAACAGTTCAGTGTAAAAATTAAACTGGGTATAATGGATAGACTGACTGCACAAAATAAACAATATTTGTAATATAGTTCGTTAGGCAAAAATCTAACCTATAAAGGCTGGAGTGGGCAGATGTCTAACATAATAGCCAGAACTCTACTTCCTGCTTTCAGCTCGCTAACCTCTTAGTGACTTTAAGGGGCACCACATGAGACATAACTGTTCAGTTAGTTTGTGAGCATGCAGGTCAGATTTAAAATTTTAAGCGTATGGAGCGTATTTTCAGAAAGCGTTTTTCGGCGCCATACGCTTCGTGTGGCATTAGCCTAACACTGGCCTTGTAATTCCAGGGATTCATTAGCAGGTTGCTTTAGTTGGTCAACTAGATTCATGAATAAGCAACTGTTGGGATGAGACAACAACAGTTACTAACAAATTACAAAGGCTGGAAATGCTTTTAATTGTTGTTCAAAGCAGCTGGAAGGATATGCATTTGACACCCTGTTATTCAGTGTTTGAGTTTGCAAAGCTCTGGCATTACAGCATTATGTTTATAGATATAAATTACTTAATTTCTACACTTGTCTTTAATTTTTACCTTTTGCCTTCCTGTCAGATCTACTGGGATTTCCAGCTTTTGGACTGGGATGGTGACTCTTCACTGACACTAGGGGACCTTAAAATCCTTTTACAGAGAGCTCAGGAATCACAAATAACCTCCAAATCCTGGGTGGATTTTCTTAACCAGCGCCAGTTATGCTCCAGTAAAGTGACATGGAATGAGCTTGAGGTAAGCCTGGCAGTTCATTAATAGTTTCTCAGATGATATGCAGAACATTAATCATTGATTTCACTGGTTCATTTGTAGCCCACAGGACTCTGCTTCAAATGTGCCTTTCAAATACAACCTTTTCTGCTCAGTTTGCTCTAACAGAAGTTACTAATGAGCCATGCTAAAAGTGTATGCCTGAGCAGTGATGGATCATTCTACTGAAAGTGGCTCCCTAAAGGCAAACTAAGTCCTCAGATGGATAGAATAATTTCAAATAATGCATACTGCTTGAAATGCATTATTTAATAATTTGCTTGATGTGCATCTCTGAAGCTAGGTGTGCTTGTATAGGCAGCAAGGACATTGTCGATTTGTTCAAACTATTTACTAATCCCTATGTAGCCCACTTTTGCGGATTCAGTGCTGCTACTGCTATTATTTGGCGCAACAGGAGCCCTGAGCCCCGCTTACTATGGGGGACAGGTGTTTTAATGCTGTTTGGCGTGCCTCCACCCAGGGGTAATTCTGTGGGACTACAACTCCCACCCTGGGAACTTGATGTAGTACTTTAACCCTTGACTGGGATCCACACACCTTGCACCCCCTGGGGTAGTATCTTACCGGCCAGTAGGTGATCCTTTAGGTTATGAAAGATCCATACACAGAAAGTTATGTTGAACCAGATGAAGTGCTTTATTTGGGCTGACCTCTCCAGGAGTGTAACACATACAATCAGGGCACCTTCTCCTTTACTCCACTCATAGAGAACCTCACTCCTATTGGGTCCCATGATACTCCCGCCAGGTGATCCTATCTAGGTGCTCCCTCGGTACTCTCGCCAAGAGAAACCTAAGGGCTCTCCCCGGTACTCACGCTAGGCGGACCCACCACAAGGACTCACCCCGGTACTCACACCTGGACACCCTCAGATTAGGAATCTCCCATCTAGTGGTGACTGATCCACCTATCTAGACACTTTGATCCCTGATCTCCAGCAGATGAATTGCTGGGGGTCTTAACCCCTCTACCACTCCTGGAGGGGCAATGTCTGCCCATTCTAGCTATTACTCCCTACATGGCAAACTGCTCACTCAACCTTGATTATATGGAGTACCTCTGTCTAGAGGCAATCCTCACACTAAGGGGCACATTTACTAACTCACGAACGGGCCGAATGCGTCCGATGGCGTTTTTTTCTTAATGATTGGTATTTTGCGATTTTTAGGAAAATTGTCGCGACTTTTTCGTAGCCTTAAAACTTGCGCAAAAAGCCGCGACTTTTTCGCAGCTTTCGCGCCGAGTACGAAAGATTCGGATTCATTCAAGCTTCAGTATGGTGACTTTTCTTGGGCCAGGTTGGAGCTGCAGGGTGCCATTGTCCTATGGGAGGCTTCCAAAATCATGCTAAGTCTGAAAGTTTCGGCCGCCGCTTACGAGCGCTCAATACGAAAAAGTCGCAACAAGATACGAGCGAATCGTAATTGCTACGAAAAACTCGCATTTTTTTGCGCAAGTCGTAATGGTTACGAAAAAGTCGCAACAATTTCCGAAAAGTCGTAAAGGCGACAAAAAAATCGCAAAAAATACGAAAAAGTCGCAAAATGTTCGTTTTCCAATCAGAATTTTTCCAATTCGGATTCGTGGGTTAGTAAATGTGAAGACTAACAGAACATGGCTGCATGCCCTTTTATATCCCAGCACCCCATCAAGTGGTTGCTGGTGAGAAATGCAGGGGAAACTACCTTTTAGCAGAAAAACATCTAGGACCACCTTTAGGTGTCCAAATCCCATGAGGCCACCCTTTGGTGCCTGTCTAAATGGGAACCCACCTAAGGGGCCCAAATCTGGGGATCCCTACACCAAGGAGAGTTGGGATAGGGGTAGAGCTGATTTGGACAGCACAGTTTCCAAGAATAAGGAAGGCTTGGGCTATTTAATGTATTTGTAAATAATACTGTGTGCTGCATTACTCTACTATTAAAGCTTGCAAACTTTTTGGATTTGAATTTGACAGGTGCAGTTTTGGTCACATTCAAATTATTGCCCTTATAAACCAAGCCTAATCAAATGCATTTTGTTTCACATTTAAGGCATGGCTTTTTGAAACTGCTTCATCAGTCAGTCATGAGAAGAATGAAAATGCAGCTTTGGAGCAAAATCTTGCATCAGGCACAGAAAAGGTAAATAACCTTTAACTATTTCAAGCTATAAAAAAGTTGTCTTCTTTGCCCCCTAGTGGGCCCAGAGCCGATCCCTGTTGCCGCTTCCCCTAGCAGCTGATGTCTTCACCTGACACGTTTCACTTACGCGCATTCAGGGGAAGACGTCGGGCGGATGGCGGTTGCCCCTGCAGGGGGTTAGGGGGGGCCCCTGCGGGGGGTGCGAGTGATGCGGCCGGTGGGGGCACCTTGAGGGGTGCGGGGGCCCTGGAGCGGGGGACCTTGAGGGGTGCGGGGCCTCTTTGGCGGGAACCATCAGGCCCAGATTTGCGGGAAGGTCACAAAGGCCCAGGCCTAGCGCGGAGAATTTTTAGGAGCAGCATTGCTCCGTATTGCTAGGGAGCCACACTGAGGACACCACTACCACTACTAAATCTCTTGTCCTCAGCGTGGCTCCATGTTTTTTCTGGTAGCTCAATGTGCCGGGTTTTGGGGGTACTTAAAGAAAAAGCAACATTGTTCCTGAGCTGGTCATGGTAGGCACTGGTGGCAGGTAGTGGTGGGGTTGCAGTGGTGGGCAGTGAGGGGTGGCCTGGCTCAGGGATGCAAAGATTTTTAATCCGGACCTGAGTGCCATCGTTTTCCACATCATTATTTTACAGAGTAAAATAATACAAACAGTTTACATAGCATTTCTCCATAGTTACATAGGGTTGAAAAAAGACCAGAGTCCATCAAGTTCAACCCATCCAAGTAAACCCAGCACACACAACCCACACCTACCAATCTATACACTCACATAAACTATATATACAACCACTAAGGGGGTTAGGGGGGCCAAGATCACTTAATTTGAATATTGTTAGGAGACAGGGAAGGGGGCCCTCACAACAGCTTACATTCTAGGAGGGATAGAAAGTGAGACATACAATTAGGGTAAGTACAGAGTGAGAGATGAATATCAGTAGTTAGTGTGTGAACAAAGAATAGTGTGGCTCAGTAGGATTTTAGATTGCTGAGGCTTAGGTTATAGGTTTGAATTGAAAGATGGGTTTTAGGTGACCATTTGAAAGCCTGGAGGCTCTAATAGTGCCTAATAGTACAGGGCAGAGTGTCCCTGCTGTCTGCAGGATTGTTGCTGAGCTTTTGTCTACTCATACCATATGTCTTTGATATGTTTGCAGTGCATCTCTCAAATTATACGTGTGTTATATAGCTATCAGCATTTGTTTAACCTGTATGGCAGTGGCTACAATGTCAGAACATCCACTGCACTTTCCAACAACTTTTGGATTTGCTGTTTCAATTATAGTGGCCCTTTACTCTTCTGGTCACCATTGCAATAAAACATGGATAACTGACCTGAGTGATTTTCCTCTGACTATAGCTGTAAAGGCATAAGAAAATAACAGCCAATCAGAGATGCAGTATAGCTTTGGGTGCAAGTAGGTGGTGTCTAACACTGATCTCTTGAGGAAAAACCCACAGTGATTCCCAGTGTATGCTGGGCTATACACCAAGAGGTTTAACTTGATAGACAATTGTCTTTTTTCACCTTAAATAAACAATTTATCTATGTAACTGTTCTGCATTACTTGCACTTCTGCACCTTTAAGCCTTTTTTAATTAAGGGTATCTGTAACTGAGATTACCGTTATAAACCAATTTCTTACCTTTTCCCCCACTACCAGGTGGAAGGTGCCAGAGTCTGGCGCAAGGTAGAGTACCAGGGACAGCTGAAGAGTGAGAGCCAAAGACTACAGAAACAGTGAGTATAGTGTGAGAAACAAAGGTAGGAAGTAAAGTAAGTAAAACTTGTTTGTAAGAGTACAGTAAATAAGATAAAGAATGAAAGTACGCTATTCTAGGTGAAAACTGAAAAGGTCAATCGGTAGAGTGGAAGGAGTAATACATGTAGCCCACTTTAGAGAATGTGCTGCTACCTGCTGAGATCTTGTGGCGCTTACAGGGATCCTGAGCCCCGCTTACTATGGGGAACAGAGGTTGCTGTACTATTTGGCGTGCCTCCACCCAGGATAGGGATAGCTTGAACTATAACTCCCCTCCTGAGAATTTGATATTGTACTTCTGCTTTGGGGACTCCCAGCACTCCTGGCACCTTGCCCCCTCCCTGGGGTAGTTGCTTACCCGGCAGTGTGGATCCTCCAGATAGTAAGACAATGCACTCAGATAGTATGATGAACTAAGTGATTTCTTTATTTGCAGAATGACTGACAGATAGACTTTGCAGGAGTTACAGAACACGTCAGGGAACACTCTTTTCCTTAGGGGACCCTCTCTCCTGGGATACCGTCAATACTCCAGCCAGATGACCCTCTTTTGGGATTCCCTCCGGTACTTCACGCCAGAAGCCCCTCTCTAGGGCACTTCCCGGTACTCCCGCCAAGCGGACAGCCCCTTGAGACCTCACCCGGGAATATCACCCGGCTATCCCCCGGATTAGGCAAATCACCTATTACTACCACTTGGTTCCCTGACTCCAGCAATCAGTGCTGGGAGATCTTAATCTCATTAAATCTCCTGTAGGGGCCAAGCTGCCCAGCTAAATAGCCTATCTACCACTCCTAGAGCGGCCTATAACCTTTAGCTCACTAACTACTCCTGGCCTGTAGCTGGCCTCTTGCCAGAGGGTCCCAGGCAGGAAGACCTGGCTGCACAAGGCTGCACAGCCTTATATTCTGTGTGCACCACCCTGTGGCCATAACCCTGAATTGCAGGGATACTCCCTTTCTTAACACAAAAACAACTAGGACCACCTTTAGGTGTCCAATTCCCTAAGGCCACCCTCTAGTGCCTGTCAAAGGAGAACCCATCCTAGGGGCCCAATCTTGGAGATCCCTACATACATGACATATAACAGAAGAAAGATGATTATTGGTATCTTTAAATCATTGTAAATAGAATGTATATATAACAAAAGTCTTAGGCATCAGGTACTCACGTTTAGAATATGAGTAAGAGAGCACGGGTGCAGTATTAAAAAATAGTATAGAGCATAATGAAATAAATATTGCACTCGCAGGACTTAGTGGAAAAAAATAAAGTTTGTTTTATTTCAAACATCCAAATAACGTTTCGGCTGCTTCCACAGCCAAAATGTGGAAATGTTAGTTGGATGTTTGAAATAAAATAAACTTTATTTTTTTCCACTAAGTCCTGCGAGTGCAGTATTTATTTCATTATGCTCTATATATATATATATATATATATATATATATACATTTACCTAGGAGAGTAGACAAAGTTGGTAGAAAATAGTTATGAAATGGATAGAGAATGGGACTGAATACTAAATTCCAAGCACAATAGAACACAGGGTGCAAAACACATGGGAGAGTATATTTGTACAGTTCTTATATGCAAAAATATTAAATATCTGCTTTCTCGCATTCTGTGTTACGGTACAAAACCTTCTTAACAGTTTTACATGTTTGTGTCCCTTTTAAATCTTAGATGGGATGCTGAGGGAATTGTGGCTGTGTTAAATCCTACAGGAAACACTGTTGATACAGTGGACAGTTTGTTTGTGGGTCAACGAGACCTGGCCAAGGCTGTGGAGCACAAATACTCTGCACTGCGTGAGATGCTCTACAATGACATGCTACAGGCTCACTATGGTACATATACACATTGATTCAATTCCCTCTAAAATACCTACTTTCTTATATGGATATAATTTTAATCTTTAAGTATTGCAAATGAAATAGCATATTATTGTAATAAGATCTTACTGAAGCGATTTAAATTACCATTTATATCCCTCAAGCAGTTGCTAACTGCCTGGTAGCGTTGATGTCCTACACTGCCAAATGTCTATACTACAGCCTAAACAAAGAACATGGCTAGACATTTAGCCTATTTGTTTTGTTGGGTTTTAGTTCTCCTTAAAGTTTTTCCAAAATTGTATTTATCCATAATAATTATTGTTTTTGTTTAGGAGCCCAGGGATGGTCATCTCTACACCAGGAGCTGAAAGATCAGAGCCTTCAGGAGCTCAGATTGTTGGCAGAATTCGGCTTTGAGAGATGCAGTGAGCTTGTATTATCTCAGCTGCCAGGGGCAACACATGACTTTGGGTAAGTGTTAATAAGCAATGCAGATGTTAACATCATGTCTATGTATGATATAATCTTGCACAGCTAAAAATATTCCACATGTTGCTCACAGGGATGTAATTGGTAGTTCTAGCGATGGACACATATCAAATAATAGCCCCAAAGCCCGCACAGCAATCCATGGGCTAAAAGAACTGCAGAGAAGGCTAGAGGAGGAGAAGATAACTCAGATCAGTTCAAAAAGTGAAAGGTAAAGGGACATACTGGTGTGGGAAGAACGGTTCTGTTTGATTGTGATAAGGTGTGGGAGACTGGTGAGGATGACACAAACTTGGGGGCACTTCCAGAAGATGTAACTTATTCCACAGCTTAATGCAACATAATGTGGATTACTCATATAAACATGTATTTGAAAATAATATTCAAGGATGTGAGGAATATTTGTGGATATAAACATAATGCTAATGAGCATTGTTCAATGGCAGCCTAGCACTGTGGGACATAATGGATGGAGGTGGGGTAAGGATAAGGAGCGGTGTGTGGTACAGTTGTATGGAAAGGGCTGTAGTGTAATTATGTTATATGATACAGGCTGCTTAGTGATCATTTATATGAAGTTGTATTAAATGATAGAACAGCCATTTGAAAAGTCTAAAATTTGAATAAAATAATAGTGCATCTGTGCTGTATACTATGTGATGCAATCTGAAATTTTCTATGAGTAGGGGTCTTTTCTGGTAATTACTATACACAATACTAATTTAAGTGATTGCTGATTGCTATTTACCTCTTATCTCTACCAGTGACAATTTATCCAAAGCATATCAGTATTTAATGCTGTGTGCTCAGTCACAGAAAGCAAGGATGGAATACAACTTCAGTGCATCAGTGCTTGTGGTGGAGCCATACTGGTCAACAAGGTAGTATAGTAAATCCTTTTGAGGAACCTGTTATGCTTGGATTATGCTTGGATATTTCTTATGTATTATTAAGAAATACCCTATTGTTTTATTTATGAAGAAGTCCATATTCAATATAAAATTCTCTTTTTGATACAAACATCCATATTTTCCTTCCCCTGTGCTAGGATTTCCCCCATAATTACACTTAAAAGCCTTTGCTGCATCTCATATTTGTAAGATTGTTCACTTTTGGTGTTTATAAGGACTAACAGAATGTCCATTTACAAGAATCTTTAAAATCTTTTTTAAAGATTGGAGTTTTGCCATTAACCAAAATAATTGTAGTTGTCACAAGCAGATCTCGCAAACAAATATTGGGGTACATCCATAGTATGCATACCAAGGGCTACTACCAGCCATACTATAGCATTCCGTGGTGGGCAAAAGTAAATGCATGCCTCACTTGGTCCTTTACCTTCTATTGTTGTAGGTTTTGCCTTGGGGTATGATACATATATTCCATTAAATGAAAAGAAACGCTATTGTTAAAACTTGAATTTAGTTCATGGTTGGTGTCTTGCCCATGTTCAGTAAAGGAGCAAAACTGATCCCTTGAAGAACATTAGAGGAACAAAAAACCATACATCTCATTATTCTAGTGTGTTACTGTTTCAGATCAGTAAAGAGATTATTTTTATCTAACCAAGCAAAACTGTTAGTTGTTCTTCTTTACAAACCACTACAGGAAACATTGCATCTATTACAATGTGATGTAGGAATGGCAGTAAGTACCAGATATATAGGGCCTCATAGTTAGACCTAAGGATCCTTGACACGAGTGGATCTTTGATTCTCCTCTTCTGATCATTTCCATTTACAACAACTGGTAGGTTTATTGAGCCATGTCAAAAGTTCTGAAGTATAAACAAGTTTGAGGTTAGTCCTATTGTAACAAACATAATGTTTCATGAGATCCCCAAAATGCTGTAAGTACTTTGCCACAGGTTCTGGGATGGAGGTCCAGTGTGTCTGGATTCCTGCCAGGAAGAACTTGCTCACATCAGGCTCACAACAGGTCAAAGACCAAAACCGAAAAAAATGAACAAAAACTCATATGTACTGCAAAAAACTTCCTTGCAGGTAAGGAAAGAGGGTTAATTGGTTGCAATAAGTGACAGAATACTGAAGCGATTGCATGAATATAATTAAAAGTGAGGGTTTTTTTCTTTTTCTCTCATTAGTTACTCTAAAGAAATCTCTTTCATATTCCCCTGACTGTCATTTTCAGACTATTTATTCATCTGAAAGTGAAAGGAGAAATTTACTGTACACAAACTGTGTCCAAACAAACACAAAATCACCTCACGTGGCCCTGTTTGGTCTAGCTCTTGCCATTTGGATTTTCTAATGATAAAAGTCACAGAAAAAAAAGTTGCAACCTTTCCAAGATTAAGTGAGAAAACTCAGAATCCAAAAAATACTCCATCTACAACCTGTCAAGATCTTGTAGAGGTTAATGGCAGATGTTGCTTCCTTCCCCCCTGGAAAATCTTTTCTTTAAGAATATTTAGAGGTTTTCAGATGTTTGATGCTGCCTTTTGTGTGGCAATGCAAAAAGTTGCGGTTATTGTACGCCAAGTAGAAAAAGTTTTTGCAACTTTTCTGTGACTTTTTCCCACACATGCTTTTTGTTTCGATTTTTTGATAAATGTCTGACATTCATGGGCATTCATTTATTCAAAGTTAAAAAAAAATAAAAGTAATGTTACATTACGTTATATACATACATTATGTGTAGCACTGTCTGATGGTCAGAAATGGATATCAGCACCTGAGCTGTCACCCAATCTGCATGCTACAGATTAAGAAGACTACTACAGTATTTAGGTTTAGGTGTCTCTAGAAGGGCTTCTGTCTGACAACAACCTTAGGTACCAGAGTACCTACACAGACAAATTCTACATATTGATAAATGTAAAAATTGTAATATACATTGTCAGTTTTGTTGATATGTACATGTAGAAATTAAGTTCTGTGTTTTACAAATAAAACTACATTCGTTCAATGAAAGTAAATACAGGTTCAGACAGTTAACTAGTAATCTGGAGATCAATCCTGGCTATGCGCTAGTATATTAAAAATACTTTCCATCTATATTTTTAATTCACCAAAGATTTTTGGCTAAGATTGAGCAGGTGTTCTCACTTTTCACATAGGAGGAGAAAATAGAAAGTTTGCTCAGAAGGCAAGAGGAGGTACGGGATCTCTTGTTTCAGCTCCTCCAAAGCTGCAGCCATGAAGAACTTCATGAGCCATCGTCTAACCTGCTCCTCGGGGAAGCTGAGAAACAACAAGAATCCATGCAGACAGGTAGGAAAGAATAGTGTGTTCTTCTTCAGTCTCAGGCCTCATTTTACAATACAGACACTCATTTATGTTAATATTGGTAAATTATTTTTAATAAGTTAATGTGTGATTCTTTAGGTGTAAGTCAGTTAGAAATGTAGGCTCAACATGCCAAGGGATTCACATATTAAACACTAATCAGATTAGAGGGAATTCCATCTCGAGATTGTACTTAAATAAAATTGTTTCCAATTTTTTTACATCTGGTTTGTTATAAATCTGCTGTAACAACAGGTGTCCGAGACCCACTGAGGCAGCTGTTTCTTTTTGCCATGACGGTAACAAAGTCTTGCCTGAAGGAGAAGCGGGGAGTGGTGACTTGGGGCGACTGTGCTGTGCGACTCCTCGTACAAGTACAGCTCAAGCAGGAACTGGAGCTAAGAGAGCTTGTTATGGAAATGGCTCAGGAAGTAAGACAACTCTTTAGTTCAGTGACCTTTTCCTCCCAATAATACAAGAAGCATTTACATGTTTATTGCTTGTGTATACTTGGCATACAGTACTCAATAATGATATGAGCATTTGTGCTTGTTGTTCTAAAGAAAAAGTTTTGTTACTACTTACAGCTGGAGAATAAACCACAAAGTGGCCATTGCAGAACTTCTTTAGAAGGGCAAGATGCTGTTACAGATCTTATTAAATCACTGCAGCCTCTTACACAAAGAGAGAAGCTCACACTAAAAAAGTTTAGCACAGAGGTAAGACAAAGTCCTGTATATAAACTGCCCATCTGTCTTCCTTTTATTTACCATTTAGAGATAGTAGTATATCTTTCTGTTGAATCTGGAACCGTGCCACTATAAACACCATATTCTGCTCTGCATTCCATCATCAACCCGCAAACAGGAAGTTTCAGTTTATAGAACAAAGCTAGGAACTATCTGGAACTTCTTCAAACCTCCAATTAAAAATCTTTATTTTTGAATGAATGGGTTGTTGTCAAGAGAAATATTTGCATTGTGCTTTAATATATTATATAACTAGCCCTGGTAATCTTTCAGCCTCTTTTATTAGTTACAACTTAAATAAACCAACTCTAAGGGGCTGATTTACTAACCCACGAATCCGACCCGAATTGGAAAAGTTCCGACTTGAAAACGAACATTTTGCGACTTTTTCGTATGTTTTGCGATTTTTTCGGATTCTTTACGAATTTTTCGTTACCAATACGATTTTTGCGTAAAAACGCGAGTTTTTCGTATCCATTACGAAAGTTGCGTAAAAAGTTGCGCATTTTTCGTAGCGTTAAAACTTACGCGAAAAATGCGCAACTTTTCGCGTAAGTTTTAACGCTACGAAAAATGCGCAACTTTTTACGCAACTTTCGTAATGGATACGAAAAACTCGCGTTTTTACGCAAAAATCGTATTGGTAACGAAAAATTCGTAAAGAATCCGAAAAAATCGCAAAACATACAAAAAAATCGCAAAATACCGATCATTACGAAAAAAACGCAATCGGACTCATTTCGACCCGTTCGTGGGTAAGTAAATTAGCCCCTAAATCTCAGCCCTGAGATATCTTCTATAACAACCCGCTTTTGATGTGCAGATGTCTGTCTGAACCTGGCTGACCAGCGTGTCCTGTGGGTTGCAGGCTGGCCGGCACATCGCTAATGTAAATCTAACATAACATTATGTTAGATTTGTGATATGCTGAGTCTGTTTGCCTATGTCATTGCAAGGGAGAAATTAACCAATGACCTTTTAATTTATGCAGGCACAAGCAACCAATGACTTGGTCCAATAGGAGAAAAGTAAGGGCAAAGCCTGGACATGATTATATAAGCATATAGGAAGTTCTCAGTGTGTCAGGTTCAAAATAGGCCACTCCCATCCCTTCAGAAAACTGATCAGAGAGACAGAAGAAGAACTGATTTGACAGGTAGAAAAAGTAGCTTTAACAGTGGCCTTTGTACTTTTTTTTAATGGAAATTTTTCCAATACACTGAGAGCATTTTTGGTGGTTTGAAATGATTTGAACATTAAAGGTGAACAACCCCTATAAGGTAGTAATTTTGGGTGGATGCATATTTGGTGTTTCGTTTGCAGAGAGTACTGTTAAAGTGTGTAAAGTACTCTTACTGTTTTCTTGATATGAGCTACAGTAAATGGGTCTTTGGTAAAAGTTGGGTTGCAAAATGGTGCCTAATTTGCTTTACGCTCATGTAAAATGAAAACATAATTGGTTGGTAAGTGTTGTTTTTTCTGTTGTAGATTGTACCTTGTTTTGAAGGGGATGGTTTTAATCAAGAAAAGGAAGTTGTCACAGAGGAACCATGTGAAGAAAAACAAACCAATCAAAATAAAAACTTTCTACATAAGAATATAAAAGGCAAAGGAGAGGAGGACAGACATAATGAGTTTGAAGATCCAAAGATACACAAAGTAATTTCTAATTTTGGAGAATCCACATCAAACCAAGGAGAGTTGACCATTAGAGATAACTCTTACAAACAGGCTGAGGAGGCTTGTACTGATGGCAAACTCCTCTATTATGATCATACACGTGCAGAAATGCATTCCTCAACACTGAGAGAAAATAACAAGCAAGTAGATCTTGTGATTATGAAAGAGGTAATAAAAAGAGACAGTCATGTCCCAGAGGAGGACTTAAAAGAAAAGCAAGTTGTTTTCATTGGGAAAGCAGAGGAAGCTGATGAAGAAAACCTATCTACTGAAAGGGTACAAACTAGAAGTGACAGAGACAAGCTAACACAGACTGAGGAACAAACAGTGGCAGAGTGCCCTGTACAGGGACCCGAAAACCTCGAAATGGCATCTGGAAATGTTGATGAGAGACCAGCTGAAATGAATATTTGCAATCAGGTAAGCCTATGTTCGGCAGATAATAGTATTGGTAAGAATTCACAGCAACATCACCAATTTGCAAGACTAACAGATACAATGTACCCATTCCACCGATATTGTATCTTATTCTGAGGTACATCAATATTTATATATATATATATATATATATATATATATATTTAATGTTTTTTAATGATTGTTACAATGTTACACAAATAATCATCCACTGGAGTAGAAAGTTTTTTTTACCAAAAACTAAATGTTGCAATGTGCACTCTATATTATATGGGGAAATCAAGTGAATGTGCTACTTTTAAGAGCAGGGAGAATATTTGGTGCACTTATATATCAGTGTAATATTTGAATTTTTTAACTGGTCACTGTCGGGGGTTGTTGGTCACAAGGCATTCATTTCCATATGATGTCCACCTGTCTATCTATATACATACTGCAAATCTATATACAAAAAAAGGACAGGCACAAAATTATTTCCACAGATGTGTTGCTTGTAGGAATAAGGAGGCTACTTATATAACAATGGTGAATGGGAAGTGGCTCTTCTCGGACCCAAAAAGCCACTGGAAGAGGGTAAAAGTAAACTGATTTAGTTCCATGAGCATAGTAAACCTTTAGTCTCTCAGTACAAATGAGCTAGCTGGTTGCTCAACCAATGTTTATTATATTTTATCCAAACTATTTTCCATATTAAAACTGCAGTATATAATCTTGATGTGAATACATTTCATCAATCAAAATAAATTACAAATACATAAAAACACAGCTACTCTACCAAAAGGAATCAAATATTTGTTTCTAGATAATCTTGACTTAGACAGCTGTATGACATGCTTGCTTCCTATGTAGTGTTAAGAGATGTCAATAAATATAAAAGGAGTATATGACCATATGTATTTTAGGGGTCCCCAGATGATTTGACAGCGTCAGTAATGGAAGCCACAGAGAACCTGATTTCAAGTCTATTGTTGTTAAAAGCAAAAGTGGAACAGGTATATACTATAAGAGGTACCAAAGAAGATGTACCTCCCAGACTCAGAGAGAAATGTGCTGAACTAGTAAGTAGTATATATAAAGAACTGTTCCCAAATTCAGAAATATATTTTAGGATTGTAATATTTATTTGTTAGTTATTAAAAAAATGTCAATTTTATAAACAGGGACATTTTGAAATAATTTTAAAAAATAAAATATAGGAGGTGTATTGGTTAAGGGAAAATAGTAGGGTCAGTATTAAAGCAGTTTATATATGATGTGGCTGATGCTTTTTCTTTTTACTTAAATTACTTAAACTTTTAACACTTAAATACAGAATTTTAATTGGGCCCTAAATTTATATTTGATACCAGTGGAAAAACTCAACTTCAGCCTACATCTTAACTTACATTAGTTTTTTTTTAAATGCCTACCCCTTAGTTTTTCCCTCTGAGTTAATACCTTCTTTATTCATTCTGTTTCTCATTGCTTCATCTCACTGGTTATAGTTTTACTCTTTTTAGTATAAAGCAACTGCAGCTGACCATCAGAGAACAGAGATTTTATGCAGTGACACAGAGTTTGTGAGCAGGGACGCATCAAAAGATATCCTGGATACATGTGTTGTTGGAGTAAAAAAGGACAATGTATTATCTGAAGAGGCAGGTGACTACCCAACTCAGACAGAAGCTGATCTTGCAAAAGTAGAGGAAATACAGAGAATCAATGTAACAAACACAAGTTCTAATGCAAATAAAGGTAACAAGGAAGAAGAAAACATGGCTCAACATGAAAAGGAAGACAAAGCTGAGAAAGACCAAGAAAAAACACAGAAAATAGATCTTTGTGGACAAGGAGACCTTTATGATGTTATTAATAATGATAAAGACACTGTAACGGTATCCTGTGAGAATACAGCAGAAGGCATCAGTGTAATTACAGAGAAAGGGGATAAAGATTTCCTCCCTACACAGGTAAGTATACTTGAGCTCCAAAGCACAGTGTTTGAATTACTACAAGTGCTAACTATAGAGGGTATAACAAATATGTCTTAAGGAAGGGTTTGTATTTCATTTTAACTCCAATAATGTCATTATTCATTATTTATATAGCACCAACATATTCTGCAGATTTTTTAGAGATTATACATTATTCATTTCAGTCTTTGTTCAAGCTAACTTTACAATCTAACGTCTCTATAGCATACATATAGCATATATATACACTCAATAGTGAAATTTTATCAAAACCCAGTTAACTCTCTGTACATTTTGGAGTGTAGGTAGTACCCTGACTTGAATCAAGCTTAGGGCACAAAAGCTGCAAGGAAGCCATGTCACCATGTTCCTCATGATCTTGAGGTGATACAAAAAACAGATGTAAAATTAATGAAGACATTAAAAGCAAGTAGCTTTTGCTATACTGAAGGGAAGACTTGATTTGGAACTAAAATCTGAAAAGAGTATCTTATGCAGAGAAAGTTGGACATGAAAATAATTGGATATGGATGGAAGCCTTCTTGGCAAAAATAATTATGGAGTAATTAGTGGAAGAGTTGTATAGTTGTGTATTCTAGTGATGAATATATTATAAGTTACACAGTTGTGTTTCCTGATAATGCAAATTAACTGAGATATATGCTACAGAACCCTTTGAGTCAGTTAGCTGCCATAGTCATGGAAGCTGCCGAGAGTCTCATTGAAAATCTGATATCTCTGAAAGATGAAGTGAGCAGAACTTCTAAATCACATGCATCAGAGGCCAAGATGCCAGAACTTGGCAAGAATGACATGCACCTAGAGACAACACAGAATGAACACAACTCAACTCATTTGGAAATGACAGGCAACCCTAATCCATCTGCAACAGAAAAAGCTGCAAGAGGAAAAGAGAAATGCAGTAAAGAAGATCAAAGGTATTTGGTCATGTTAGAGAGATTTTGATTTGTTCAAAGCAGATCCCTGACCTCAGTTCAACAAAAGTTTGTCAATGTGCATGCTCAGATTGCTATTTAAACTGTTTGTGGTTCTTTTCACTAGCTTGCAAAATCCAGGTACCAAGAATTCTGGAGAAGGGGATGGTCCTGAAGCTGCTCAGGATAGCACGGAGGGGATAACTAGAGAGGTCTCATGGGAGTTGCATCCTGACTGTTCCAAGGGATGCAGTCATGCCAGGTTGTGGGAGTCAGACCAAAACACTGTGAATAATTTTACTACAGAACAGCAAGTATGTGTATATTGTGGGATATAACCTTAAGCTATATCATGGCTGTTTATGTGCATGAGGATGAAAGTTGAAGGTTTTTACAGTGACACAGAGAAAGATTATGTGTGACCCTGCATGCAGCCTGTACACTATTATTATTATTATTAGTGATGGTCACAAAGATACTCCTTACATACAGAATGTAAAAGTAAAATATGCATTATGGGAAATCTGTGTTTATTTTCTCCCTGCTTTCTACACTGCTTCCATCCCATCTTCTCACTGGCCCCCTGCCAATCCCATTGTTTGCCAGTGCTTAAGGAGGAGAAGAGAGCCAGCAATACTTTATACAAATCTCTATAAATGTCATGATGGGAATAATAATTAATTGTGTTTTTCTAGTCCATCAAAACTAGGCTTCCCCATAGCTCTGATATGTTTACGTGCAGGTGGAAGCATGCAGGTATCACAGTGCTGAATATTTGGAAAAGTAAAAGATGTCAGGCAGAACCAGTGGGTATCAGTAAGAAATTATAAAAATAAAGAAGCTGTGTGGGTAAATACCTTCTCACCACATAAATATTGATACATGTATTACATATAAATTATGAAGATAGGGGTTGACATATTCATATATGTTGTCTTGTACCTTGGTTTGAACCTTTTTATTGGTGATAACTCTTGTTCATATTGTTCAGTAAAAAATTGCCTTTGCACAGGGAGGATCGCAGACCAATGAGATAGAGCACACTCATACACAGAAAGAGGAGGAAGGAGAGAGCTGTCACATGATAAAAAAGGAACAAACAACATATGATCTTTCTGTGGAGATAAGTAAAAGTAATGATGACCATAAGCAAGTTCTCACTACCATCCAAGGTAGTAAGGAATCTAAGGAAAAAGGCTGTTTGACACTAAAGGAATATGAGGAGACACATGCAACAACCACACAACTATTGAACAACCTTTCAGAAGAAAGGGTCATTGATGAGGTAAATATCTGTCTTAAAGGAGAAGGAAAGGCCATTTTACTGCCAATAGATTAGTCACAATAATACAAGCTAGAGTGCTATATTCATTCTGCAGAAAGCTTTACCATGCCTGAGTAAACAGCCTTAGAAGCTCCCTCTGTTTGTTTAAAATAGAAGCTGCCATTTTAGCTTGGTCTCAGTAGCTTCTGTGCTGCAGTTCTAGCTGCTGGTAGCTAGGAGTACACAGCACAGTTAGGAGGGGGAGCAAAACTTATGGGAGGGAGAGCAAAATCTGATGGGAGGGAGAGCAGGAGAAGGGAGGGGGATTGGGAGAGCAGAGCAAACTGAGCAGACTCGTGCCTGTGCCCTGAAGGATTTGATTCTGATGAACAAAACAGTACAAAAAACAATTTAAAAAATCCTGTGTTTCTTTTGATAGAGGACTCAGTGCAGCTTTTCTGTGAGTGCTCATGGCTGTATTTACATAGACCTTTCTGATAAAGCTTACTTAGCTTTTACCTTTCCTTCTCCTTTAAACACAATATACTTAGGGGTCTTGTTATATCAAAAGAATGATATGGGTAATATTCTCATTACTGTAGTGAAGTTTTCACAATATCATATTCTAAAAATTCCTCTCCCTTGATTTTCAAACAGGGCCCTTCTGATACACTTGCCATGTCTTTTTTGGAGGCAGCTGAAAATCTCATTGGTGGGCTCATTCCTGGTCAAGAGGAAATTGGTCTCTCTTCTGTAAGGAGAGTAGTTGTCATTGTGACAGACAGAGCTGTGGTTGATGGGGATTTTTTGTCAAGCCAGGAGATGTCAGAAGAGAGTGGGACAGCGAGCACCCAGGAAGTACGAATCTTCATGTTTGGAGGCCTGAGAATTAGAAATGTATTTAAATATTTATTATTACAGTAAGAGAGACACCGGGACCAATTTGCTATAGTGCAGTTGCCAAAAGAATTTTGAATTTTGGTTTGATCAGTCTAAGTTAGAATCCGACATGTTACTATGAGAAAACAATTATCTGATTGCTGCTGTGGGCAACTGCCCCGTTTTACAAATACTTATTAAAAGTATTGTATTGTTCAGGGATAGCCCTAAGCCAAAAAAGAAACCCTGGGAAAATCATTTTTATTGGGTACCAATCACTATAAGAAAACTGCTACAAAGCATCAGAAAGTATGCACTCCATTTGCCTTGGTGCCAGAGTCAACAAATATAGAATATCATAAACACTGCACTCATGGTTCTTGTGAAAGCAGTATATGTAAGTATGTATTTTTAAGGGTCTAAAATGATTTATCCAATAAATGTATTTGCCTGGATAAATCCACTGAGTGTGGAGTATCTTTAGCATGGCATGTGCATTTTTTGCTTTTTGTCAGTGCCCCAACAATTGTATATACAATTATGGCCTCTATTATCGGGAGAGACCTATTTAAGCAAGAAAGTCTGCCTTTTTTTAAGCATTTGCATTTGTCTCTGTAATTGTCTCTGTGATAATAGGACAATACTTTGCACTTGATAATAACTACTCTTCATAAATCCATATGATGGTAAAACCATTCTGCTTTTGTAATTTTTACATGTTATTAGTAGCTTAAAAGCTCCAGATTTAAGAAAAAACATCACCTAGAAAGTCCCAATATTCTGTTTCATTTTCGAGTTTAGACTCTGAAATTCATGGACATGTTTCTTTTTCCCCTAATCGTTCAAGCCACTCTATTATTTCTAATTACTGTAGTTTATCTCCCTTTTATTTAGGCAACACAATAATGGCTATGGGTTAATGTAATGACCAAGCTTAAAAGTGAAAATAATACATTTGAATTGAAATACTATTTATTTTTCTTCTGGAAATGTAAAATGTTTTCTTTTAAATCCTCTCACACTACTTGGTTGGGTTCAGTTAACTTTTGGATAATCATATTCATGGCCTGCACCAAAAACCCTTGAAAACATAAGCTTGAAAAAATAGACTATGGCATTTTTAAATAAAAAATATTATGCTCTGTAAAAATGGGGCATTATTTTAACAGTGTAGAAGAAATTAAAATGACATTTTTCTGCCCGATAGATAGATAGATAGATAGATGATAGATAGATGATAGATAGATGATAGATAGATGATAGATAGATAGATAGATAGATAGATAGATGATAGATAGATAGAAAGACAGTCCAGACTAGTCCAATTGATTTTGAGCTATTTCTACTAGATCCTGTATATCATGACATGACAATGTACTTTCTAAAGGTCTCTTCCAGTGGGGAATCCCAGGCCCCCTTTCTGCCCAAAGAGAATTGTGGAAAAAATGACACCAGCCTTATCCCAGCAACCAATGAGGTGGAGAATCCATGGGAGTTACACACAGACTGTTTGCTGAGTGGGAATCACTCTCACATTTTGGACAAGGGACATTCTGTGGAACCTTGTGTAGGAGAACCAAACGAAGGAGGACAGGTTTGTATTTAGTTACAACTTAATAACAGATAAGTTCTAATTTACTAGCATAGGTGCTAACTTGCACCAGCAACAAATGCTTTAATTTTCTAACCAGTAATTATGTTAAAAAGAAAAAAATAATGAGTGGATGTTATTAGAATCTGAGCTAGAACAATTTGGCAGCTATATTAGTACATAAGCACTATAGTGTAATGTCCTTTGGCATTGATATGATACTATTTTCACCAATTACTGTTATACTCTAGGTAGGCTTATGTATGAAACACAATATAAATCTGCATGTTGCTTTGTATAATTATATACATTAAATGATTACCTAAAAAAACTGCATGTGTAGTCAAAGACATTCATCCTTAATAAGTACCCTTAAAATTACAACACATGCCCCAAGGCCAACCAGACTAAATCACTGAATACTTTTTGTGGTCTCTCTAATTTTTGGTTTTATATAGTTTTTTTTTTTTTTTTAAACAAGTAGAAGACATATGGAATGTTGAAACAGAAAGAAAGCATTTTATATCTATGTGCGGGAGGGAATGGAGAATTTGACCTATATCATGATTTTAAAAGTTTGCTACAGGCCTAGTCACCAATAGCAGCCAATCAGTAGTAGAATTTCCTGGTTGCATGTTTAAAAGCAGTCAACATATTATTCGTTGCTATGGGATACTGTACCTGGCAAACGTTGTGCCTCTATTACATAATGAGGTATATCTGTTCTTAAAAAAACGAGTTGCTGGAAAGCTGCACACCATAAGAACAAGATAATACCTGGGTGCTCGTGCAGGAGGTATAGATACTCAGGGTAGGATTGACAGCACACGCAGGGTTTTCATATGAAAAATCACAAAGGTGTAGATGAATAAATGTGAGGCTTTATTCAGTCCAATAAAAGAGGGAAATCATAGTCTTAGAAAGTGCACACCCAATAATAAGGTAATGAGATACCAACTCGAAGGAGAAGACCTACCAGCAATTACATTGAAAATACTAGAGACTTTACTAAAAGACAGCCCATAAAGGCTCAATGTGTTTTAACCCACAAAGGGTCTTCATTGGAGTCTTAAAAACAGTGCAAAAGCAATATAAAATGGGCATTGCTTATTTGCTTTTCTGTTTTTACATTGTGTATTAATGGTTTGCTGCTTCAACCTGGCTGATGTATGCATGGTGTATTGGATGCTTACATGTAATCTTCTGACCCACAGACTCCTGCACAAATCATAGATGGAGTAGAGAATCGGAATTGTGACAAAGCAGACTGTATTAGTAAAGTACAGCCAACTAATCTGGTATCACAGTACAGAGATGGATCTCAGTGTAAGGAAGACGATTCAGATCCACATTTACACAATGAATGCAAAACTATGAGAGACAGACAACATAATGATGAAGAACAAGAAACTGAGACCTGTGAGCAAAATGAAAATTCAGACTCCAGAAGAAAAACAATTAGTGAAGATGTAGGACTCTCTGCACAAAAAGTGGATATAAAAGAAAGAAGAAAGACGCTGGTTCATAAAGAAGATGGAAATAGTCAAGATGGATCTCTGATACCAATAAAACAGAAGAACACAGATGAAAGTCCTCAACACACAACAACAAACCAATATGGGAAAATAGACTGCAAAGCTGAAGGCGATGGAGAAAAGGAAGATTATGCAAAGCATGAGACAAAACAAGAAGAGAGACTGTCAACAGGAATTAAAAGCGATGAGACCAAACATAAAAATCTCAAGGTGAATATTAGTTTTATACATCTAACATCATTTTAGAGCTTTACACCAACAAAGTTACTTCAGTGCAGGTACAGATCCCACGAGCAGGTAATAGTAGATAAAAACAAAGAAGCTTTATTGTAGACAATTAGACCGCATTGTAGCCTTATGTGTTTTGTGCACTTGGCACTTAATCATAGGCTATGATTAAGTGCCAAGTGCACGAAATGTTAAAGTTTACAATGCGTTCTAATTTTCTACAATAAAGCTTCATTTATAGCCTTCTTTAGTTATGCTTCAGTTTTACTTTAAGCAACCTTAGTCACTGTTGAATAGCTTTAAAAGGTGTAAACATTGTTTGGAGCAGACTAGTTAGTTACAATAACTAGCAAACTCATTTAAGGAAACACAATTACCCGTAATGTATCTAAGGGCTCTGGCACACAGGGAGATTAGTCGCCCACGACAAATCTCCCTGTTCGCGGGCGACTAATCTCCCCGAGTTGCCATCACCTGCCATCCCACCGGCAAAAATGTAAGTCGCCGGTGGGATGGCACACACCAGAGGGCGCGATTTCGGGAAATCGGCGAAAAAGCCTCGCGAGGCAACTTCAGTGATTTGCCAAAATCGCACCACCGCGTGTGCCATCCCACCGGCGACTTACATTTTCGCCGGTGGGATGGCAGGTGATGGCAACTCGGGGAGATTAGTCGCCCGCGAACAGAGAGTTTCGTCGCGGGCGACTAATCTCCCAGTGTGCCAGAGCCCTAATTGTTGCATTTGAAGTTGTCTAGCAATCTCCAGTGCAATTAGTTCACTTCTACTGTCCGTCAGTAAAGTAACCAATTGCAACCTTGTCATGCTTCTTCTTAACTCTTTATTAGCTTTTATTTGCTAACAGACTTTTTTTTTGGGAGGGGGGGCAGGCTTCAGTATCACAAGAACGCAGACAACACTCTATGCCAGAAGACCAAACAAATACTTGGAGGGTGCAAGAATCAACATTTAGAGAACAACTGAAAAAAGGGAGATCTTGGGAAGGCACAGCAGAGAGGCACAAGAATGTGTCAATTAATGATGGACAACAAGAACTAAAAATAGATCTGCCAATTAAAGAACAGGGGCACATATTAAAGGAAAAGGAAGAGCATTCTGCCATATTAGAGGAGAGAAAGCAGTCTACAAGAAGAAAGGAAGACAATGCAACTATAACTGATAAGGAAGGAAGCTGCCATGCACTAACTGATGATTACTCTGCACAGTACAATGATATACCTGTAGCTCATATAGAAGGGAACCAAAGTGCATTCAAACAAGTGGGAGAAGAGTCTGCAGATATAGGGAAGGACCACCCTCAGTTAAACCATGGCAACCAACAGCCAGCTAAGATAACCAGAGAGAACACGGTCAGTATTAATTGTAAAAGTAGCTCTATATAAATTCAAAATATACACTTGCAATTAAAGTTACAGGGCAAAGAGGGGGGACAAGAGTGTCATGTTGTAGCCGTAAAGCTCAACATGTAAGAGTTTTAAACTTGCACATTTTAATAATTTGCATCTCCTTTGTTAAAAAGTCAATATGCACTTACCTTTTGCTGCAAAAATGTGCAGATTGTTAGTTTTTAGCTGCCATAATGCTATGGATGGACAGCTACAACTAAAAACAGAATATCTCCCTAATAAACAAAAAAGGGGTGCACACTTGGCACTGCCAAGGATTGTTATTGGCCAGAGAGTTTTAAACAATGGTATTTGAGGTCTAAACTGCAAGTAACACCTTTATAAAATATAAGGAACACAGAACAAAACACTCCCAGTAAACAAATGCAAATGTAATAAATAAATAGGGCCATTAATAAGCAGAAATGGATAGATCTATATTTCTAGTTACGACAGAACCATAGAACAATAAGTTGCCGGTTAAAGAAGTGATTTCATTAGGGTTTTGTTGGTAACAGCTGTGCTTGGCCATTCTGATGTTTGTGCTGTTGTCTAAATGTCTTTATTTAATAAACTTTAATGTTACATATAACATTTATAACATTAACAAAAGTGCATACTATCCTGATAATCAAAAACATATATTTAGCATACGTTTTGTTCAAAACAACCATCTGTTGTGTGATACTTATTCTCTGGTCACTTTATTTCAAGGAGTCACCTGATGATCTGGCTACAGCTGTTCTAGAAGCCACTGAGAGCCTTATAGGAGGCCTTCTTTCTCTTAAGGACAAGGTGGGCAGAGCATCTGAGAGGCAAAAGAGGAAAAAAAGCTCCAATCGGGATGAACAGCCAGCACCCAAAGAGAAGGTCACTTTAGAAGTTGGGCACAGTATACTACAGGTATGGGATTTGTTAACCAGAATGCTTGGGACCTGGGGCTTTCCTGATAAAATATGTAAATGGAATCCACCCGAGAGCTCACATTTGTGCAAACAAGTGCTGAATTTTTTTTAAAGATGCATAGCACTACATGTTTCGGGACCACATTGGTCCTTCCTCTGGTGCAATTTACAGAACAACTAAGTGTATGGCCTTATAACCTCACTAACCCCTCACCCCCACCAGACCATGTGACACACAGTACCAGCTCCATCTAGTGGCCAGGTACTAAAAGATTTTTTTTCTTCCTGGAAATTACCCAGAAGATCTATCCAAAAAGGTTAACAAAATTACCTTAATCAGTATAAACATTGTATAGCAAAAGGTTATGTCCTACCATATGGTTAGGAACGCAGTCCATTTAGTAACAGTATCCATATTAAGTCAAAATAAGTCCAGAAAGGTAAATCAATCTGTAACGGAAAAAGTATGTCATTAGAACAGTACAAGTTTCACAAGAAACATTTTGAACTTCAAGCTTTGTTCATCCCCCTTGGCTCAAATGTATTTAGGGTCTCATGCACTTGGCCTCCTCCCTGAGTAACTGAGTTTTCCTATCCCCCCCAATCATTGCTGGGACTTGTTGGAGTACCATCCAACGTAAGGCTGCTGCATTGTGTTTAGCATTATAAAAATGTCTCCCAACAGGAGTATGCATTTTTTTATTTTCTGGGTCAAGGCCGTTATAGAGCGTTTATGTTCCCCAACCCTAACTATTTTTTTTTGCCTCCTACCGGCCGTTGTGCTAAAATGGTTGGGGACCCCTGTATTAGAGCAAGGATACCCAACCTTTTTTTACCCATGAGCCACATTAATATTTAAAAAGAATTGGGGAGCAACACAAGCATGAAAAATGTACCTGGGGGTAACAAATAAGGACTATGATTGGCTATTTGGTAGCCCCTATGTGGACTGGCAGCCTACAGGTGGCTTTCTTTGGCAGTGCATCTGTTTTTTACCTAACCAAAACTTGCCTCTAAGCCAGGAATTTAAAAATAAGAACCTGCTTTAGGGCCACTGAGAGCAACATCCAAGGGGTTGGTGAGCAACAAGTTGCTCATGAGCCACTGGTTGGGAACCACTGTATTAGAGGGTTCGCTAATCTCAGCTGTAACCAGGTGGTTAGAGATGGTCTTTCCTCTTTTGTATGAAAACAATGGAGATTCTTTAAACAGTTTACCAAATATGAAATCCTGCCTAAGTATGGACCAGTGGCTTTTTACCACCTTTTCAATTCTCTTACTCATGGGGCCGTATTCCATAACAAAAGGAATTCTTTCAGTTTTTACATTTAGGCAATTCCTTCAGCAGTTCCTCATGAGATCTCATAAACACCTCGTTCCTAGTTCATACTAGTACTTTACTGTCATATCCTCTCTGTACAAATGTATTTATTATTTTATTAGATGCATTCAAATATTTATTATCATCGGAGGAAATTCTCCTAATGCATAAAAATTGCCCCTTAGGGACTTCTCTAATAGTACTGGGGGTATGGAAGCTATCATGTTTCAAAAGATTATTCCTCTCAAGGGGTTTACAATAAAGCTCAGTGGTTAGTTGACCTTCAAGGTTATTAACCTTAACATCCCGGCAAAGTATGTCGGTGGGGCTATAATCAGCTGTAAACTTAACAATCTGATGTTGGGAATTCCAATACGCAAGAGAGGCCTCCAATCCACTTTCAGATGAAACCCATATTAGGAAGATATCATCAACAAAGTGAAAATAATATAACATTTTGTCCTTAAAGAGAGGGTTCTGGAGTATCATTTTCTGCTCTAAAGCATGCATGAAAATATTTGCATAGCAAGGGGCCAATTTACTGCCCATTGCTGTGCCTTGAGTTTGTATATAAAAAATCCCAATTAAATCTGAAATAGTTTTTCTTAAGAACCAGGGTTACAAGGTCAAGCAACAAAATAGACGTTTGAATGTGGGATGTTTTTCTGTACTAGCATTTCCTCTAGATATTGCATTCTGGATAAGCAGTCTTTCAGTAATTTGGATCAGTTTACTAAAATGTCATTTATATATTAAACCCAATAGGATTGTTTTAAGTATTAGGCTTATTTGTAGCTTAATTAGGATCAAGTACAAGTAACTTGATATTACAGCGAAAAAGGAAATCATTTTAGAATTTGAATTATTAAAATGGAGCCTTCCCATCATTTGGAGACTTCTGGATAATGGGTTTCCAGATAACTGAATCACATACCTGTATTATAATTTTGTCTGCATCTTCTGCTTCTGCTGCTGCTTAAGGCCTCAACTACTTTCTAGAATGATACAGACACAGTCAGTATAATTTTAACTGAAAGCAATAAATTACTGGTTCTCAGGTTGTGTGAATAGATTTTACCAGATAAGAAAACTGGCTTATAAATAAACTGCCCTCAAAGTAATATAAAGCTTGATTAAGCACTTGGTTAAGTTTTTATGAATATCTGTTTAGTGAACACAATAATGAGTGCTAATTTTATCAGTTTATCCTATAAAGTCATGTGAAATATTGAATTGTTTCTGTCTCCTTAGAGCTCTCAAGAATTAGCTGCATTCTATGCTGTCTCATCCTCATTTGAACAATGCAAGACTGCTCTCTCTGCACGTTCAGCTTTACAGAGTGAAGCAAGTGGTCAGAACAATATGGAAGTGCAGCCAGGCCAAATAGTGCAAAAGGTTACAGAGAATAATGAAGAATGTAAGAGTCTCAAGAATAGGTGGAAATCTTTGACTGAGCAACATCTAAGAAAACTGTATATGCTTGAGGTAAATTATATATGCATATTTATTTTCCTTTACCACACCATCTATAGAACAATTATTGAATTATTTAATGTTTAAATAAGACAAGTTATGAATAAGGACTTAGTCTGGTTGAAATGTAATTATATCTAATTCAATTCTTATTAGGGGTACACAGAAGCCACAATTTATTGCAATTGGCAAAATATGGAATCTTCCACGAAAGATTTGACCCAACCCTTAACTAAGTCAAAAGTCAAGGCATCCACATTTACAACGTAGTTCAGTTTAAAGAAGCACAATATTTTGGACATTGCGTCAGCATACATATTACTGTAGCATATCATTATACATAGAATTACACAGACAGTACAGACATACGTTTTAACAATTATTGGGAAAAAAAGTTATAGTTTCTATAAAATAAGGACTGCAATTCTTTAAAAGCATTAATTTGTAATTCCAGAAATAATCTACCATGTGCTTTCTTACATTTAAAGTGTTACCAATATCTGGGGGTAGTTGTACAAAGTGATCTCCAAGGTGCCACTCGGTTTTAGATGTATCTCCATAGCTAAGGATTTAATTCTTTATCCTGTATTATTTCTACTTTATAAAATGTCTCACTTGAATGAAATCTTTCATTGAGCAGAACTTGGAGACTTACCTCCATATGTAATAAAAGCTACTAGGTTTGCCCAGGAGCAGTTACCAATAGCAACATAATATGTTTGCTTTTAAACAGGTGACCTATAAATTCTACCTGCGGATTGTTTGCTATGGGTTACTGCTCCTGGCATAACCCCATTACCTCAAAGTACCTATTTCTATGTTGGGAAGCAAAGAAGGAATATTTGGTTATTTAAATATTGTTATTTGCAATGTAATATGGTGACCCATTGGAAAATTAAAATTGCTTGATTTGCACATTGCATTGTTGTCTTATTCACTTTTTTGCTGCAATATATGTTGTGTATTATACCTTCTTTTATGGGCCTGTAACTTGGGCCCAGGGGAAATTAAACGGTAAATATTATTAAGTATTGTGGTGACACGTTGGAGATCAAAAATCCATCCCACTGTGTAGGTTTCTTGCAGTTGAGATGACAATAAAAGATCTGAACTAAACATGATTTTAAATTGTATTTTTATTTTTCAGGCCCTTTCTTCTAAAACAATACACATGCAAATGGAAGAGGGCCCAGCGAGTGAAGTGCTATACAATAAGAAAGAACAGATGGGAGAGACAGTGCAGAGTATGTTGGACCAAAGTTTCTCAAGGGATGGAACAATGAATCATGCTGGAAATACCACATCAGAAAAGAAAGAAAATGAATCTGAAGTACTTGGAAATAGCAAATACTTTGCTGTGCACATGCAGAATGCCTTCAATAGAGATGATGCAATGGTAGAAAGACCAGAGATATGTTTAAATACAGATCTAGCAAAGCAAATTCAGGGAAAAGCTAAGTCTGTTTCTGAGTTGAAAGATAAATCATGTCAAGACAAGGAGCCTGGTATTTATGGGGATGAATTCGAAGAAGTAAAAGAAGCTAAAGAAGATGTTCCTGAAAATGCAGAGGCTGGTGAGATGGTAATTGCCACAAATGATATAAAATCATCCCTCTGTTGGCTTTTGTTATATTTATTTATTAGATTATTCTGCCCCAGTGAGTTTCCTTTTCTCTTATTTATTACATTGATCTTGGTTTTATTTAGCACTATTACCTGTGTGTACCCACCTGTGTATGTACGTTCTCTAACAAAGACACTTTCTCTTTTGATTATGTCTTTCAACTGTGCATCCACATTTTTCTCCCTGTGTTCTTTTCTTTTGTCTTTGGATACTATTGGCACAGCACCAAAGACCTTTTAAATGTGATATTCCTGTCTTTTCGATAAAGGTACTATAACTGAGCAGTTTGTTGTCTTCCTCTGGTGTCATTATTATATCCTAGAACTATGTGTTTCTGTTCATTCTGTTCATTACTGTGTATTTTTATTTCCCATGATTACTGCCCCCCCCCCATTTTTCTTGGATTATTGTAGATTTCACAAGCACCATTAATTGAAAGCACAACTAATCATGTTTTCAGTCACACACGGCACTGCTAAAACTATAGAGAGGATAGATGGAAATCTAACAATTGAAGGGATATAATATGAGAATGCAAGAGGACTAGCAGTATAGGAAACAAAAGCAAAGCATGAGCATAGTTTAGATTTCAAGTATTTTGTTTCACCAAATACTAACTGATACTGTAATTGACTATTTGCTTCTCTTTGCTGTGACCCATGCAGCTAGTACAATAGATACATACTACCTGCCTTGTGTCTCATTTGCTTGAATACAAAAATACATTTGATATTTATTTGTAGTCCAATAAAGACAAAGCAGACAATATTTGGTTAAAAAAATTGTTTATGCAATGCTGGTGTAAAACTGTAACAATAGTGATGCCTGGCTACAGCTCTAAGCTTGTTTTAACCCTTGATATATTCATGGAGTATGCTGGAATTTGTCAAGCATAACTTAAGTAAATTGTAGTTAGTGTAGTGTATACAACAGTGTTTAGATTGCCTTCCGATTCTGTGTGACGTTTTTATCCATGTTTTCTCTGACTTCAAAATTATTGAGCCAATGAATGCAAACCTCCCACACCTGAGTTGATATTTTTTGTTCCTGTAAGTGGAGCTGGAAGCATTAATGGGCCAGTAAAGTTGAAATATTTCATCTGCTAGGGCAGCATAGACCACACAGCCCATGGCTGACCCCATGGATACAGAACAGTTAATTTCTATATAAAAACAAAAGTGGTTCTAAAGCAAACAGTTGCTACCAGAGCAGGGTAAATGCCTACCAAATTTGGTGTTACTGGCCATTTAAAGACAGTATTACTAGCACCAGGTAACAAAAGACCACTATGTTCTCCCTTCTCATTTATAATTACAGAGTAATATCCAACTTTGCCCCAATAAGAATAAGAAAAGCTAAAGAGTGAGACAAAGGCAAGACAGGCAATTCTATTTTATATTTATGGATTTACCTAATTTAATTACATCATTTATTTAATTGTTCCATCAAAGCCACCACCTTTATTGTGGGGTTGATTAAATTGTGTGCTTTATGCAAAGGAAACTGCATTTTCCCACAATGAAACATTGGATTAGAATATCAATTTACACTAATCAAGTAAAATGATTGGCTGCAACTTTACCTTTCTTTCCTTCAGGGAGTGGAACATCAAGATACAGAATCCCTCACTAGTCTCAACAATTTGTCAAACATATCTAGAGAATTGTCCAGGGAGAGTCAACCCTCATGTAGTATGAGTGTCAGTCATTCACATGTGTGGGCAAAGGAAGCTATAGGACATCCCCAGAACAAATGGAAATCTATTGTGATGAATAAAATCAAGGAAAAGGTACATTCCAAAAACATGCAGGCCAAATAACTGTTTTTTGATGCAAGTGACCCTATTTTGTGAATATGTTTTTGTGAATAAAGAAGAATATTAATACTGTGAATAGAAAGCATAAGAAGTATTTTCCAAGCTGGACCCCTTGAACATAGTAAAGGCAGTGGATAGCCGTTTCTGTCATAGCAGACTTACAGAAGTTGTAAGTTAGATAGGCTAGCTTAGTAAGAACAACATCTACCTCCACTACCTGGAAAGTGCCAGAGGGGCTGCTGTAAGATGCCATAGACTCACACTATATATTGGGATGGTGAGGAGCTTTTTGAGCCCTTGTCTATTTGGAATTCCAGGGCCTATTTTTATTCCCATTCTTTTAGGCTAATGCCACACGAGGCATAGGGCGGATATTTTCGGCAATCATAAAAGCGCTTGCTGAAAATTCCGCCCTACGGCTCCTACATGTGCCTGCACCTGAATGAATGAATGAGATACGCTCGGGTGCAGGCACATGTAGCCGATATACGCATGAAAACGTGAGATAATGCAAAGTCATACGGGTGCAGGCACATGTAGGAGGCATAGGGCGGAATTTTCAGCAAGCTTGCCGAAAATATCTGCCCTACGCCTCGTGTGGCATTGTGCCACCACAATAAATACATTTCCTGAGTAGAGTCAAGAGAGAATTGATTGTCTTTTATAGGTACTTCATCACTGGGGGCCAAGCAGGCTGTAAGGGGGTGAACACATACAGAATGGGGCCTGTGCAACCAAGAGCCATTTAGCAATTTTACACTTTTTTGCTTTGTGATCTTTATAGCCTGAGTGTCATAGAGGGAGAGGTCTGCTTTGTAAGCAATGGACCATCCTGCAAATAAGAAGTATTGCATGAAGTGTATTTTCTATTCAAAATATACTCCTAAGACTGAAATGTGCTATGAAATAAACAAAAGACTTATTTTATGTTAGATTAGATATGTCATGTAATTTTTCTAGGAGCAAAAAGTTAAAAGGTAATAGCCTAAAAAGTTGTGTCTTTTGCCGTGGTGGTTGGCTTTGTGCTACACCAGCATGTCTTGTCTGAATCTATTTGATCCTGAATGGCTTCCATTTGGAATATCCAGATGTTTGGACCCACACTAGCACTAGTATGAATAAACCTGGTTGCAAATAGCCAATTTATTTAACAATATCATCCATGTGGTAATATGAAGATATGAAGAAATCACTGTATCTTCTCTTAATTGCTAGTTCAGGCAAAAAAAGGTCAAAGGATCCCTTTTGATTACACCATGTTATTGTATGATTTATATTTGGCAGAGTGTTTTTTGTCATATAAAACTAGATGTTTAATAGCTTTAGGGCATTTGTAGTTATTAAGTGAAAATGGAAATGTATTGTTCATTATTTTATCATTTCTATTCTCCCATAGGTATTATCTGAATATCACTTAAGGAAGACTCATGAGATCATTGCGTGCCAAGATGAAATTAAATGGCAACAAAATTCTAACAACGATGGTATAAACCAGGACAAGGAGGCGGAGAAAGTGACAGGAGAAAGTAATCTTGGGGAACCAAATGCTTGCGCTGTGAAGAAAGCAAAAATGGTGTTTGAAAATCTGGAGGGGGAAAAATGTGATAAAAGCATGTCCAAGGCTCAAAGAGACAGTGCTGAAAAAAGAAGTCCTTGCACTGGGAGAACAGGAAATCTTCTGGCAGAGAAGTCAGATAAAGAACACAGTAAGAAAGAAAAGTCAAGTGAAGGAATTATCAAAGAAGAATGGATTACATCAGATAAAAAGGACACAAATCGAGAAAAAAAAGGAAGTGAGAGCAATTTATCAGGTTGTAATGAACCTCTTACATTCAGTAAACACTATATGGAGGTTAGAGAAAACAGACAGGAGGACTGGCACAATGCAGATGAACATAACAGAAAAGGTATGGTAGTCGAAGGATATGAAGGGAAAGAGGAGATTAAAGAAATCAGTGAAGAGGACAGCAAAACTTTTCATGACCACCTGTCCGAGACATTATCCACATATAACTCTGCAAAAGAAACAGTGGAGGAGAAACAAAGGGATTCTTCAGACATCTCACAGGTCAATAGATTAGAACATTTTATTTACCTGTCCACAAGTAAACACCTAGGTGCACATTTACTAATCCATGAACGCCCGAAAAGCGTCCGAATGCGTTTTTTTTCGTAATGATCGGTATTTTGCGATTTTTTCATAAATTGATGTGACTTTTTTGTAGCCATTACGATTTGCTCGTAAATTGTCGCGACTTTTTCGTAGCCATTATGACTTGCTCGTAAATTGTCGCAACTTTTTCATAGCTGTCGCACTGAGTACGAAAGTTTCGGATTCATTCAAGCGTCGGTATCGTGACTTTCCTTGGGCCAGGTTGGAGCTGCAGAGTGCCATTGAGTCCTATGGGAGGCTTCCAAAATCATGCAAAGTGGCAAAGGTTTGCCCGCCATTTACGAGCGCTCAATACGAAAAAGTCGTGACAATATACGAGCAAGTCGTAATGGCTACGAAAAAGTCGCGACAATTTACGAGCAAGTCGTAATGGGTACGAAAAAGTCGCGACAATTTACGAAAAATTCGTGACGGCGACGAAAAAATCGCAAAAAATACGAAAAAGTTGCAAAATGTTTGTTTCCAATCCGATTTTTTCCCATTCGGGATTCGGATTCGTGGATTAGTAAATCAGCCCCCTAGTCTACTGGGGTCTAGACTATTTCCTCCTTCCCTTTTACTTACATTTTTCTTTTGTTTTTATCCTGTCATACACAAGGGGCGGAGTTCATGGCACAAGATCTGGCAGGCAACTAGCCAAAAACTGGCTCTAGCGGCAATTGGTGACCAATTTCCTAATACTTTCTTAAACCAAATGACACATTTACCAGCAAATGGAACCCTAATGAGGAAAGAGGTGAGTACATGAATTTTATAATCTTAAGTATTTGTGAAGTACTAACATATTCCATAGCACTGTGTAATAGAAGGGTGTACACAACAAACATACAAATTAAATACACATTGTTAATGATGCAGAGGGTACAATCTCAGTTATTGCAAAATAGTATAATGCAAGACAAATTCACTGTAAGACAAATGTTAAAGTTAGTTTAACAAGAGATAGAGGAAGAGATATGTCCAGCAACTTTTACACAAGGATTGACCCAGTTTCTTCCCCCCAACAATTTAATTTCTTTTCTTGCCTCTCTATTGTTCTGCCTCTTTTTTATCTTCCACTCTGTGGCTGTTTCTTCACTCCTTCCACCCTAGCACCATTTATTTATATCACTTGGGCCCTCCTTCTTTTCATCACAGTCTATAATTGTTATTGTATCTATACACTCCCCCACTCTCCCCCAGCAGCTTTCTATCTACTCGTCCCAATTTCTCCTTCATTAATCTGTTTTATGTTCTAACAGATCTTTCCTTCCCAAGTATTTTAGACGTATACCGAGTTCCATAGGCATAAGGCATATTCCTTCAACCTACAAATGCTTTGGAAGTCTGCAAGGTATTTGGAGATATTACCACTAATAGGAGAGGAAATTCTTTAGGCAAGGTACAGTTATTGTGACTAAACAGGAACAGGACAGGCAGGAGTGGATATACAGACAGGGCAGGCCAAAATGCAGGCCAAATGCTTCCACAGCTTTCTATTTGAAGGTCACATGATAGAATTAAATCAGTGAAAGCAAACCAAATTTTTATATGTGAAGCAAATTCCTTTCACTAGGCACACCTGTCTCACCCTCTTCATACATACGAACAGCAAAGTGCGGTTTTTGGAAGAGCCTACCCACAAGACAAAGCAATCCTGCGTTCTTTTGAGAAACATGGTCAGGTAAAAAAAATTGTATTTATTTTAAATAGACTTGATATAAAACTACAAAAAGAGAGCAGCAATTCAGGCCTGAAAGAAGATCTTTGTATAGTCCTTCCTAGTGCTATTTGAAGTATTTTTTACTATATAGAAAGCATTCTGTTCTCTGTTCTTCTTAGTAGTCATCTACAGGCTTTAGTACTGATTTACATAGTCTTTGCAGTCAGGAGATTGTATTGCTATATCTATGCAGGTATGGGATCCATTATCTAGAAACCCATTATTCAGAAAGTTACAAATTACTTGAAGGCAATCTCCCATAGACTCCATTTTAATGAAATAAATCAAATTTTTAAGGATTTCCTTTTTCTCAGTAATAATAAAACAGTACCTTGTACTTGATCCCAACTAAGATATAAATAATTCTTATTGGAGGCAAAACCATCCAATTAGGTTTTAAAGATTTTTAGTAGGTTAAAAGTATGGAAATCCACATTATGGAAAGACCCCTTAGCTGGAAAACCCCTGAGCATTTTGGATAATAGGTCCCATACCTGTATTTTGTTTCAAAGTCTATCTTGTAATAGCATGAAAACAAAAAATGTATTTAGCCGAATTTCCTGATCCATTTAAAAAACACCTAACACTTTTTAAACCTACCATATAATCCAGTATAAACTCTTAAGAGAGCTCAGTATTACATTGACAAAATGCCCTAATTTAATGTCTTTACAACAACAGGTGTCACACTATTAGGTCTGTAGCTCCCAGTCTCCTGGTTGTCTGTAGGTTCAGAGGTACCCCAGACTATACACTCCATACAAAAGACTAATAATAGAACCCCAAAAAAATAAAGGGGAACACCTAAAAAATAGTTCTTTGTTTTTTTTTAATAATAAAATCACCTGTGGTAAAAATTCCAGAAAAAAATTGATGCCAGAAAATAGGAACATGTTACAGAACACTCTCAGTCACACACATTTTCTGACTTTGTTTTACCTGAGCACACCATGAGGGCTGAATGTTCATAGGTTGCCCCCCTTATGTATATGTCTGCTTTTTTGTTTGCTGTAACTCAATAAAAGAACATAAAAATTAACTTATTTTACAGCAGCAAGGTGCAGTGGGAGGATTTACTACTCGGGCATGCTCCCTGCCATCCAGTCAGTCTGTACTTCAGCGGGAGAAGGTATTTATCCATTTGTCTGTGAGGGAGCAGGAGACTATGAAGAGACTGACGGATCTGCAAAGGGAGGCAGAGATAAAATGTGCAAGTGACAGGAGAAGGCAGATGCTGAGAGTAAGTGAAAACTTGCTGCATAGAATGTAGGGATGAATTTCTAGCAGAAACCTTACACTATTAGTCCAACAGGGTGTTGTGAATAATGGTACTTTATGTCAGTAAATGTTGCTCTTTTACATATTTTCCCCTGAGACAGCATTTAGTGATGGACTGTGTGCTCCCTCAGAGATTACATGACCAGAAATAATGCAACTGTAACAGGAATTAGTGTGGGAGCAAAAGGCAGAACTTTCACCATTAATTGGCTGATGTGGCCTAGCATGTATGTGTGCCTTGGCTTGTTTGTGTGAACCATGAATCATATGATCCTGGGAGCAGCCCTTTATTCTTAAAATGGTACATACTACTAAAAAAGTATATATTTATGAAAATTGTTTAATTAGATGAAGCAGGGTTTTACATAGAAGTAGAATGAAAACAATGCAGTGGTCAACTCTCCTCCAGCCAAGACTCCCACCCAAAACTTACTTGTATGCTTCTGTGAGTCTCCTTCTTCATAGGCACTGTGTAAGGCACTGTGTAAGGCACTGTGTACTTGATGTCTTGGCTGTGGGAGAGCTCACCTACATGTTTTTCAATGAGGTTCTATTCAGGGCCAGAACTAGGGGTAGGCAGAAGAGTAGGGCGCATCGCTGGGGGGGGGCGGGGTGACAGGCAGGTACCTCTCCTGCCTACCTCTAATCTATGCTCCCATTCCCACGCGAATGACTAATCCAACATTTCTGGTTTGTTGCAGTTTCAAGAAAGGCTCTCCATTGCCCGTAACAGAAAATCCGAGGAGGATCTTCTGGCAGCCTCTCAGAAAGGATCTCCCCAACTATCTCCAGAACCACTGCCGCAGGTAGGACTAACAAGTATTATAGGGCAATGCACCACTTAAATATATTTTGTATGCAAATATTTGAATAGGCAATTCTGCCAAGAAAACCTTACTTATCTCCAATTTAAGTCCATGTCTGGATATTGAACTAGAATAATAAAAGAAAAAAGGTGGCTTCCAACAGTTTCTACATATGGAATCCACAAATATCCACCCACTGTTTTCTCTAATTTCTTCTAGGCCTTGAGCCCAAAAATTACATTTGTTCCTATGTGCAGAGTAGTGAGTGAGCCAGAGCCAGAATTGAATTATGCACGGTCTTACAAAATGTTCTGTGCACGCCACAATTTTTTTTGTGCTGGTGTAGTATCTTGTGTGTGTGCACATTGTTAGACATAACATTGTAATCACCCAGTTTTAAAGGAATACACTGCATTGTATCAAGCTCCACTGACTGATATGTGTTCCATTCTTGCAGTCTATCCATCCTCTAAATCAGTACTGTCCAACTTCTGCGGCATACATAGTGGAGGGCCGCTTATGGAAGCCAGTTTTGACCACTCCCCTTTTTAAACCACACCCACTTCAAACCACACCTATTTTATCACAATGGTGGTAGCACATCAAAATCCCAAATGCTTGGTCCTTACTGCAGGGATATCAACCGTCATTCATATGTGAAAGAATTATATTATGTCATATTAAGATATACCCTTAAATCCATATGCCACCTCTTCCCCTGTGGATAGCACAGCAACCCCCAGCACACACCTTAGGGACCATTTAATGGCTATTTCCAACTGCTAACAAACCCACATCAAACCCCTGCCAGGTTCACCTCCCACAGGCAGCATAGGTCAGGCAGAGTATGGCACACACAGGCAGCACTCTGCCTGCCCTATGCTGCCTGTGTGTGCCATACTCTGCCTGCCCTATGCTGCCTGTGTGTGCTATACTCTGCCTGTCCTATGCTGCCTGCGTGTGCCATACTCTCCCTGTCCTATGCTGCCGGTTTGTGCCATACTCTGCCTGCCCTACCCTGCCTGTGTGTGCCATACTCTACCTGCCCTATGCTGCCTGTGTGTGCCATACTCTGCCTGCCGTTTGCTGCCTGTGTGTGCCATGCTCTGCCTGCCCTACCCTGCCTGTGTGCCATGCTCTGCCTGCCATACCCTGCCTGTTTGTGCCATACCCTCCCTGCCCTATGCTATGTGCCATAATCTGCCTACGCTATGCTCCCTGTGTGTGCCATACACACAGGCAGCATTGTCCAGGCAGTACCTACAATGTCTGAGGTGTGAACAGGTGAACAATGGGAGTGATTACAGCCTGAGCCTGAGGTGTGAACACTGCAGGGGGTGAACAATGTAGGGATTAAAAGGTGTGAACAACACAGGGGATTACATTTTTAAACAATACAGGGGGATTACAGCCTGAATCTAAAGTGTGAGCAATGCAGGGGGCCAGTTAATCACAGTACTGATACCATTTAAATCTTACACAAAGGTAAGCCATCAAAGCAGCCAGACAGGTGGGGGGGCCACACAGAGGGGGGTCGCGGACCACATGCAGACAGCATGCTCTAAATAATTCCCATACCCAGCCTATAGCCTGTGCATTTATTTATTTCATTAATCATATAATGTAGCATGTGAGGAGAATCAGATACCATATCATTCATCTAACTGTCATCTAAGACAATGTAATCTTTATTTAATGTTTTATTTATTGCTATATGACTAGATTCTAAGAATGAACAGCAACCATTACTGGATCCTACTCCATTTTACTATATATATATATGATCTAGACGGTATGACAAAGGTCATTTGGCTCCAACTGAATTTGACCCCAATGTGTTGTGTTATCAGGGTCTAAGGCTGTAAGCACCACTAGGGCAGGGACTGATGTGAATAAGAAATAATCTACGTAAGGTGCTGAGTAAATCTGTTATCTCTATACTGCATAGGTAAATAAATTTATTCCAAAACTGCATTTATTGTAATATGTGTCAAATTGCCTGCACCAATTAAAAACCATAAATATGCATAGGTATATTTTTTTCAAGCGTTCATTTAGAGTTTATGCAGTTAGAGCCACTGAATTTGACCTACATAACATCTTCCTTTTTAACTTAGGGTGACGCAGAGCAGCAGAAGACTGCAGTAAAAGAGCATCTACAGAAAATGAAAAGAGAGCGCACATACATTATGCAAACCAAGAGAGACAGGCAAGTGAATAGAACCGTAAAGAGCAGAAGGAAAGTGGAACAGAAAACTGTGGCAGGGGCACTGTATGCCAGGCTTCTTGAACTGTGAGGCTTACTTACATTCTGATAAACCCGGGAACACTAACTCTTGTTCTTTTTCGCAGAAACCTGATCTAATGTAACAGTCACCTCTTCTACTGCACTAAAATTTCTAGGGCTACAGATCTTAGTAGTAATGTTTCAGATGCCTGAGACCTGGACGGTTTTACTACTTTATAATTAATCAAGTAATTCACTATTATTGGCTGATTTTCAAAAATCAGTTTGAAAAAGTTAAAAAAGATGAAAAGTTTGATTACAATGTAATTGTGATTATTAGGTATTTTTACTTATTTATTTAATTTTCAAGAAACATTCAGTGACATTTCTCATACATAAAATGCACCAAGAAGAATTAAGACTTTTTTACAATGTTTGCTAAAGCTTCCCCTTCATAGTAAAAAAACAAATGGACAAGCTAAAGAGTGTAGTACGTGGCTTAGAAGAATACAATTCAGTAATGCATGTAAGTTTTATATCTTTAGTGCTTGCTAATAGTGTCTTTCTCACAAACAGGAACACAACCAGCTTCAGAGAGCTGCTGAATCCAGTGCTGACAAAGAATGAGCGAGAAGATGGGAGTATGGGTCTGAGAGGGGCAGAAGGGTTGTGAGGGATTGAAGAGTATGCTATAGGTGTGGAATGACTGAGTTATGGATGTAAAAAGGTTTTGCCTTGATATGCCTAAAGCAGTTTTGTGGTAAATACGAATGATTCAATAAAAGCAGGTATCACCAGAAACAGTTTTTTTATTTAATTGGTTATTTTATTGGTTTAAAATGTTCTAAAATTTCAATTTTGTTTCAAAGCATCCTGCAAGATGAATAACATATTACCCAAACTCTTGCTAACAATAGCTCTCTCTAAAGTAGAAAACCATTCAAATGTTGTCCATACTGTTGTATGTACAGGTATGGGACCTATTATTCAGAATGTTGAAGACCTGGCATTTCTGGATAAGGGGTCTTTCCATAATTTGTGACATACAATACCTGAAAAACAGCCCTAGAAGCTCCCTCTGCTTCTCTAAGATAGTAGCTGCCATTTTAGCTTAGTCTTAGTAGATTCTGTGCTGCAGCTGGAGCTGCTAGTAGCTCAGATTACACAGCACAGTTGGGAGGGGGAGCAAATTCTGATGGGAGGGGGGGTGAATTCTGATGGGATCGGAGTAGGCGAAAGGAGTGGGAGATGGAGAGAGGAGCAAACTAAGAAGAAACCGACTCCTACCCTGAAGAATTTTTCTGAGAGAAGGAAGTCTCACTGAAGAACATGTGTACACAAAAGAAGAAAAGAAATCATGTGTTTCTTTTGATCAAGGCAGCATTTCTGTGAGTGCTTATGGTTGTATTTACATAATACATTACTTAGTTTTTTCCTTTCCTTCTCTAAGATACCTGCCTTATTGGTTGTTATATATTTTAATGGGGCAGAAGTGTGGATGCTAGCAGAGATAATCTGAACATGATATTTTATGAGAGCTATGACTAACTAAAATGTACTGATCCCCAGGAGTGTGGCATCATCCCTATGACAAAGCTGTGTGCCTTAACCTTCCTGGTACATGTAGTGTGACCTGTGCTCAGAGAAAAAAGTGCCCATTTATGTACAATAGAGGTTTAGATCTCTCTCTAAAGGTCCCCATACACGTCAAGATTCACTCGATTGGCGAGATCGCCAAACGAGCAGATCTTCACCCGAGATCCCCACCTACGGGTGGGCGATATCAGGGAGCGTGTAGGCTAATTCTGGGGCCAAACAATCAAATTATATTGGCGGCAATGGGGCAGTCGGTTCAGGGACCTCATCAATGAGCCGATGCGGTCCCCGACCCGACTGAATCTTTTAACCTGGCCGATCGATATCTGGCCAATTTCAGGCCAGATATCGGTCGGGCAGGCCCATTGTTTCTGCCCCTACACGGGCCGATAAGCTGCCAAATTGGCCCAATGGAACGAGATCGGCAGCTATAATCGGCCCGTGTATGGAGACCTTTACTCATTCACCCTATCCCACTGGACACATTTTAAGAAGAGGGTCAATACTGACACTCAGCCCGACTTAATAACATACTTCATTTTTAACCTATGAATTTATCGCAGCCGGCTATAAGGCTTTGCTGATACTGTAAAAAAAAACATGTCTATGGATGCTAGTATCTCTTCCTACAATCCAGTCTGAATGTGAGATTCTGATGGATTTGAAGAATGCCACAACTATAGTACAGCTAATGGGATATGAATAGGCTAACTAGCTGGATATGCCACATATGGATAGATTTCACATCTAGTACACCGACACTCATTATTTTTCCTGTGAACCAGATAAAATCTTTTTACAACAAAATATCTGCAGAGAATTTTATTGCTAATGGCCTTTCCAGAAAAGGTATTCAATTTTATTCTACAAGACCATGTCCAGAGGATTCCTCTCCAATGGGATACCGTTCTTCCGATAGAATGTATCAGTCACAACACAGTAGCGCCCAAAGAATGGGTACTGACTGGTATAAATGTTTCCTGAAAAAGAGAGACTGCCTGTTATTTTTTAGGCACTTGTCAACATTGTCTAACAATACCTACACTGTGTTTGCAGTGACAGGTAGATATAATTCCTCTATATTATTCCACTCAGAAACTGCACATGGGGAGCTCTGGGTAGATTTGGAGGTTTCTCTACCAATGTCAGATGATATTTTTCAATCATATTTGTCTATATAACAAATAATGGGAAATGCCATATGATTTTAAACTATACTAAATCTAATCTTATATACATGGACAATGGCAGGCTCCAATGCAACTTTTGTAACCTAAAACCTGGATCTGCCCTGACAAAACAGTTTGCCAAGGGCCACATCATTTGGATTTCACAAAAGCTGGCCCATGCATAGTCAGTTAGGAAGAAACAGAGAAATATGCGTTTGCTAAAAACTATGATATACACACTGACAAATATTTTAGAGACAAACACATGGTAGCACTGGCAATTATAAGCAATGTTGTTAAACTTAAGGTCAGTATGACTCAAAAAGAAACATTAGACAATCAGGATTCAATACTTACCCAGTTTCCACCCATAAGTAGAGTTGGTTGTTATTGGAAAGGAATACTTATCTTCTGGCTTTATACAATACCTTGCTTGTAGGTAGCGATATCTCCCATCTTTTTCCCTGGATGTACCATAATAGAGAAGGCCAAGTGTACAGGGACTGGCTGGTCTCATTTCAGCAGCCATGTTGGTGGATTCCTTTTCATCAGCTTCCTTAGCCCTCCCAGGATGATGAAAGTGCTCCTTCTTGCTTAATTCAGCAGAAGGCAGGATGCTCTGGTCAGCTATGGCTGGCAGTTTAAAACTTTGCTTGCACTTGGGCTTCCTTTGCTGTACTTGCAAACGCTTCCCATACCTACTGCACCAGTTGACTTTTGCCTGAATCTCTTTCCCATAGGCTTCCTTCAAGAACTCTTGCTGTTGAGTAGTCAAGCTGAATTCTCGAACCATTTTGCTATGTTTTCCTAAAGAATTTCTATGTGGGATTAAGGAAGTATCTACTGTTAGTAAGCATTAAAGTTTAAGATTAATGGGCAGAACAAAGAGCAAAAAGAGGACAAAGTATTATCCTGATAAAGATTACCCAGTGACACAACGCAAACCAGGTAATATCATTTTACAGAGGCATCTATGGTTATATCTGTAAGAGCTTTCCAGGAGATGCAAAAAAGGCCAAACAAGATACACAGTAAAACTGACAGACAACCCAATGGGTTAAAATACTTGACATTTTAGCCGTACAAGGTAAGTAAGCAGTTAGATGTGGTAGATACCCTTACCGGTTAAATTATTCAGGATTTTAAAATCAGCTCAGAACTGTTATGCCGATCATGTGACCATTCAAAAGGCAGACTGACCTTTTATGTTACCTTCCACGTTGTTCCTGCAGAAAAGGACAGTAGATCTGGACTTTGATTCTCAGATGCCCAATGTTGGAGTTAAATGAAAGTCTTGGGGAAGCTCTGCTACACTTAAAGCAATGTTCCCACCTCACTGTACAACTTTCTGAACTGCCTTTCATACACAGACTGGCTTAGTTAATATTTTCTTTGTGTCACAGATGGCTGAATGGGATATGGTGAAGCAGCTCCACGCTACCTGACTTCCCTAAGGGTTACCATAGAGAAAACATAACTCTGACAAAATATAAATCCTCAGCCTCCTGCTGTCTAATGAAGTGGAATATAAAGCAGCAGTCAGGGAGGTTTCACTTAGACAAGAGGGTTAAATTTGATGGACGCATGTCTTCTTCAACTTCATTTGCTATGTTATTATGTTACAGAACAGTCGATAATGTAGCCATCTGTACTTTATATAACAACAGTTTATGCCATGGGACAGAGAATTACAAAGGTTATTCCTATTAATAATTATAGTAGTAACATATTTAGTACATAGTTAGAACTGGGGGAGGGGGGGAAGGTACGTATGTTTTGTTGCTGTTTCCACTGGAGTTAGCAACAAACTGAAAACTTTTAATGCACTATTGGCAATTTGAGGTAGGTCTACAATCTTTTTTTGCATTAAGTCAGCAACCAACATTTAGGGGCATATTTACTAAAACTCTATTATTTCTAATTTTTTAATTTCAAAATTCGACTAAACTCATTTCTGACATTTACTAAAAAAATTATATGAAAACTCTGTGCAAGAAAAAGTCACAGAAACTGAGATTTTAGAAGAGTTTAGAATTGTCACACCAAAACCTCTACTTGATGCCAAAAAAAACAGCATCAAGAATCTGAAACCTCTAAAGTTTTGTGACATGAGAAAGGGAAGGGACCTATTCCATTGACTTCTACATGATCTTGAGAAGTTTTAGCTGGCGAGTCAGGGGCCTAGTTAAAGAGAAAGCTGATAGATTTGGGATTCAGGAGCTATATGGAGCGCAGTGGGGTACTGACAAGGGTTGCCGGAGTCCAGAAAGGAAGGTGTAAAAATCCTAAAATGTGAGCAGTGATTGGAGCAGATCAGGGCTTAAGTGTATGAGCTGGGGGGAAACATTAGACAAGTACAAAATTGTAGCACCAGCCCCAGCCTCAGCTGGTGTTTTACTGGCTAGACAAGAGAAATACTGGCCAAGTGGCAACCCTTGCTACATGAATGCATTCATTAGTCACCAAAGATTATAATGCAAGTTATACTACATGCATTTATAAAACTGATCCATTTGTCAAAAAAGAGCTAGGGCCAAATGATCGAATGAAAATGGCGCATATATGGGCCGTTGGAATAAGGACAACATTAACAAGCCGATGTGGTCCCCATCGGAGGTGCCCATACACTGGCAAATAAACTCGCAAATCGATCTGAAGGACCCGAATCATTAGCTGAAATCGGCTCATTTATGGCCACTAGTGATGATCAAATCTTTTTCACCAGCATGGATTCGCAGCGAATTTACGTATTTCACCGTTGGTGAATTGTTTCGAGAAACTTCAGTGAAAATTTGCAGTGGAGAAATTCACCATGCGTAAATTTTTTTGCTGCGCGTCAAAAAAGTGCGAGCGACAAAAGAGATGCGGACCACATAAAAAATCGTGCAACAAATGCGTTTTGCGAATTTTATGACAAAGCAAAACGGGACAGATTTGCTCATTACTAATGCCCACCTTGAAAAATCTAGCGAGCAGCCGGAGAATTACAGAACTGTCATCAATTTCATGTTTCCTTTGTACCCTCTAGTGGTCATATATGCATACTGCTGGTGAACTGCTTGTTTGGTGCCTTACAGGTTACTTTGCTAGATGGCGCTTGGGCGGAAGGTCTGCACATCTGGGCTCTAATGCCATTTTTGCTCTATGTTAAGTCACTGTCATAGGGCAGGCACCTAGGTACTGTGCATACAGCATATAGCCCCACCAGGAGCAAGCATGCAAATAAAGTGTCTGAACAGCAACTGCACTAACTGTGGGTGAGCTGTAGCCTGTAGAGTATTCCATAAAAATATAAATTTAAAAAAAAATTACCTTTCTTACCAGAATTTCTTCTGCTTTGCAGGCAAATGAAAATAGGGTCTCCTCATCTGAAATGCATTCCAAGGTCAGACTGGTCCAGCAAAAAAAATCCAAGGGGCCCTATTAATCACTGTCTAACTACCTGACCAAAACATTTGACTCCTTTGTCAGAAAACAGAATATTTAAAGATGACATACGCTCCACTGAGGAATGCAAGACCATCTTAGGGATTTCAGTTAAACATAGGATGTAAAACAGCATGGGAGACAGAGAGAAAAGAAAATATGGTTGTATGGGTGAAGTAACGATTTAAATCTATCCATTTTCTGTGGTTATCTTTCTGTGCATATTTGTGATGCAGTTGATTACTGGATTTTCTTTGATCTGCAATATCAAAATTTAGGCACTAGTGGTTCTGAACCTAGTTCACTTCATGAAAAATGAGAATGGGACTCATTTTATGGTAGAATTACGTTTGGTACATATAAGAACTTGCTAATGGGCATCATAGGCCTTATACCTACTGCCATCTAGGAAAGAAATTACACCTTTTTTTTAAATAAGCTATCAACATGCAAAAAATAAAAACGTTTTATCATGTATCTGGAGATAAATAACCATCTCCATATAGATATCCTTACTATGAAACCTGAAAAATCTGCCTGAAAGCTGCTGGAATGTGGTGATGTTTGTTGTATAAACATAGGGAAATAGGGAGATCAGTACAACTCAGCACTGTTTTGTACACATACTTTGCTTTGCATGAAAACAAGCAATTCTTTGGGAACTCACCCCAGCCTCTGTAAAACAGGTTCATATCAGCTCAAACACAAGACGGAAATGGCATAACGTCTTTAGGCTTCATGAAATCGCTTACCTTGGCAAATTGGAGAGACTATTTATTAGAGATATAAAGTATTATAGGGGTCATTTATGTATATTATGAGCAAAAGTGAGCACTAAGAGGTGCCAGAACACGTACCTTAGGACTCATGCACAGAGCACTTCTATCCAGTGTCCTGCTGCACTCTGCACCTCACTCCAGTTATAAAAATCCAGTGCAAAGTGCAGGGCACAGCTTTGGCAGGCGCAGGCCAGCCCTGTCTCCCTCACTTCTCCCTAATGTGCATGTCTAAATATGATGGGATGCTAAATCTATTGCACTTTTATATCAGCACCACAGACTCTACGTTTGCCAGAACATAAAGAGTTAGAATTAAACTAGATTGACTTGCAGCAGCAGTTGGGGCTGGCAATCACAGCTGCACACATAAAAATTGGTCCATTTTTAAATGACACACATCTAGCATAACAACACCTTTAACATTTTTACTACAGCCACCTAAACTACGAGTCGGGTGGCTGATGAAGGACTGGTTATATTTTAGTTGCTTAGATCGATTCCAATGGCTTCATACACACAAGCAATTTTTCTGCAAATAACCAATAAAAATGAAACAGAGTTTTTATAGTTCTATGATGATAGATTGTTTTTTATTAGGGAAAATATCACAACTGCAATTACATGGCAAACACATATGAAACGTCTTGGTCTTGCACTGTTAATGTGTGCTGCATTCACAGATTTACCACAATGATATACAAGCGTTTAAGAAAGAAACGTTTTGTTCCATAGCACACTTGTCTCTATTCAAAAGCATTTATAGCAGCCAGTGTAGACATGTACACACATTTGAAGTAAGCTGCTAAACACTGACCTCATAGTAGCCATGATCAACATTTAAATAAATTTAAATATTCTCTTAATTTTAAATAGTTTATTTCTCAGCAAAAGCAATATGGAGACATGTCAGGATAATACAGACTAGAAAGGGGGCAGAGCAAATCAACTGGGAAGTTGCAGAAATAACACACAGCATGGAAACACAAATTAGGGGAGACTAATTTAATTTCACAATAAACATTTAAGACTTTGCTGCTACACATAAGCAGCATTATTTCAGATGGGAAAGGGAGATTGGCTATGACCAACAGAAGGAATCCAGCCTCTCAGCAGATCCCAGCAGGAGCTCAAAAGTCTCCTGAGTTACCGCAAGTCTTCTGCTGTAAACATTCCCTTGGCTCTGCGCAGTATAGAGTCCTTGGTTGCATCATACGGATGTTCTTTTGAAGGGATCTCGAGTACTGCAGGAATGGAGACAGTGTGCGCGTCAATTGCATGACGGATCATCTCTGCAATGAACTGATTGATCAAAATAATCCCAATATCATCACGATTTAGAAAACTTCTGCAAAAATTGTAGATAGAAAAGACCCATTACAGAAGTAAACAAACAGTAAAAAGAATAAGAGCACAATTTCAAACTTATGTTAAACATGTGATCTACATGTCTACTTGTTAATAACATATACTACTAGGTTAAGAAATGAGAAAAACAAAACCAACATAATAGCACAGTGGTATGTTGTGTAAACATACACTGGATATAAAAATAACCTATGTTAAAACATGAAGATTAGTGAAATAATTAAACAGTTATTTATAAGGCTTTTCTTTGCTTGTGTGCACAGCAGTTGGGATGGTAGATCTCTCCCAGGATACTCTATGAGAAAACAAATGTTGAGAGTAAGAGGGGCTGTGTTCACTGAGGTTGGAAAAAGCCAGTACAGGTGTTGGCATTGATGAGTATCACATGTGGCATCTGCAGTTTAAGTAAAAGCAGTATTTTCCTGTCTATGTAATTGCAAAGAATAACCAACAGGTCCTGTTGTATTTATTATACTTCCCCAATGAGGTGAGGCTCAAATGTTGCCAGAACAAGAAAGACCACTAAAGTACAATATTTAGAAGAGTTGCTTTGCTCAAACATTGATGATAAGAGAACAGGCTGTTTTATTAAATGGGCAAATGGCCTAGGGGCCGTCAGGACAGACATTTTATCTGCTATAAATTTTGAGGCATCCCCCTGAAATAGCAGTAGTTTTAATCCACCGGGAGATAACATTTATACATTCTCTATAAAAGATAGACCGTTTCATGTTATATTTTGTTTTCCCATTTTGTATTGTACTATGGTTTATCTGCTCCCATGGCCCTTAGCTCAGAGAGGTGCAGCTGGACCTCAATTATGCATTGGGAAACATAGACCATCTCTTTATTGTTTGACTTATTATATCCTAGATTACCTGCTTAAATACTATCACCAATGTACTGAGATGGCTGCAGGGGGGGGCTACAAATGAGATATTGCCCTGGATCCACTGACACCTTAAAAAGGTGAAAATTGAAAAAACCCTTATGTTTTGTACTAAAGACTGATGTGCCCATGTAGCTGCATGTGACAGAAGTGTTAGAAATAAAGAGATAAGACGTATGCACCTCTATAGATAGGTGTAACATGAGCACAGCAGATACATGGCAGAAAAAAAACAGCATTTTACTGGAGTCCGTTCTACAAGTGACTTCCTATGATTTGGTGAAACAATTCAGCTGTGCTTAGTACAGGCAAGTTACAGGCATGTGCGGGATATGCACTCTAGAAAGAAATGTACAAACCACTGCCTGGTCGCTTGGGTAATAAGACCCTGGCAACCAGATAACTGCTAAAATACCAAACTGAAGAGCTGCTGAGAAAATAAAAGAAATAAAACATGAAGACCAACTGCAAATAGTTTAAAGGCAAATGACCTCTTTAATTAAAGCCCAATACAAATGCTGGGGCGCTGATGGGAAAGGCACAGAACACTGACAAATGCAGTTTGGGCTGTTGCTACAAATTCCACCAAAAGCTGCTCCATGCAGTCACTCAGGTTTACAGTAAATAAACACGCTGTACCCTACACATTGCAGCCATGGGAACTGGATCAGTCCTGTAAGGTCAGGTCCCATAATGCCCACAAAGAGGAAGAATGAGGCTCCATACACTAAAGGTCATGGGGGGGGCTCAATAGCAATGCACCACAAAATATTCTTAGGCACATCTAAGCTACTCTAATAGTTACTCTAAGCGGCCATTACATCTAATTAATCGCACAGGGAGATGTGGCCAAATAACTATCATCCTTCAAATCCCAGCATCCCCTGCTAGACCCATGCGAGTGCCTACACATGCCTGTCTGTGGCGGATCATCACGCTACCCCATTTATTCACCAGAAAGACACTTATCCCTCACCTGAACGTTTCTTCGATCTCTGTTACGCTCGTCTCCTTCTCCACCACCAAAAAATTAGGTTTTCGGTTCTTGTTCAGCTCACCGATTCCACCAAGAAGAAAGCCGGTGCAGGTGTCCTCGTCCCCGATAACCGCTATCAGCTTGCCCCGAGCTAGACCCCCTGCCATCTTCTATGTAACACACTTGTACCCAGACTCTACGGTACAGAACCGAATGTCACTGCTTCAAGCACAGTCTCCGCCCGTTATCACCTGACTAGGAAAACCTGTCACATGACTAATACGTCACGCCCCATACACTACTGTATCAACTGAGCTGTAGGTGGGCGTGTCCTACTAATGCAGCTTTATGCCCGGTCTACGGTTGAAAGTGGAATCAACTTTCATCTTAAAACCCTGTGGGTGATACTAAGCCTATAGGGTACACAATATAATGCGATTTTTTTTTAGGTTCGATACTGCATTTCCTTCCCAGAATTCCTTGCGCTTTCCAGCTTTATTGAAACGTTACAATAGTGACAGGCGAAGGATGGGCGCTTTGCTTCTTTAGCGTAAATTAACTCAGCAACTTCTTTATTCCTAAATTTCTGAACTCCTTGGGGCAGAAATCAAACCGTCTTCCTGAATGCAAATGTTGAGTCAGAAGTTTTTCCACACTCTGTTCTTATGTTTTTTTTTAATCCACAATGGTATTTTTAGAAAGAATAGAAAGCTTTTCACCTAAAACCCGAGATCCCTATTGCATTAATAATGCCTTGGAGGCCACTTGTAGTTGCACAGCAGTGTTTTAAGCAAACACCTTTCACAGCACAAAAATATTTGATTTAATGCCTAACTAAAACTTAATTCCAAGCAACTTTGCAATAGACATTCATATTTGTAATGGTTTTATAGTTATTTGTATATATAATTGCTATTAAAAGCAGTGTCTGCCTGTCCTTTCTATTCTCTGTCCTGGGGGCTCTTGTATTTGAAACAATGGAACACAAGGCAGGACACTGACAGACCTGACTTGCTAGAGGAGCCTGTCACTTGCAACATTATTTAAAAAGTAACAACCAGGAGTTCAGCAAATGTTGCTTTTTATTACAATTACATTTACACATAACTTTTAAAGCACTAATATTTTTTAATAAATTGATATTATAAAGTTGCATAGCATTATGCTTTCTTTTATTAGGCAGAAGAAAAGGCTAATAAAGAGTTAATCTCAAGCTGCAGGCATACCTTCAGTTCTCTCAATAGTGCCCTTAAGTCTCCCCATATTTCTCCCTTTCAGATGATCGGAAGCCTCATAGGGAAAAAAAAGCTTAGCATTGTCTATTTTAGTAGCCTTGACAAGTAGCTGCTACTAGTAGCTCTGTGTGTCTTCACCCTTAGGGCTCTGGCACACGGGGAGATTAGTCGCCCGCGGCAAAGCTCCCTGTTCGCGGGCGACTAATCTCCCCGAGTTGCCTACCCCTGCCATCCCACCGGCGAACATGTAAGTCGCCGGCGGGATGGCAGACGTGGCGGGGCGATTTCAAGAAATCGCCGAAAAAGATACTGCTGAGCCGCAAATTGGAGTGATATCACCCCCCCAAGCAGCTGATCAGCAGAACAATAGGAAGGTAGCAAGATAGTAGCTCCCAGTAGATATCAGAATAGCACTCAATAGTAAGAAATCCAAGTCCGGCTTGGGACTCCTCCAGTTACATGGGAGTAGTACAAACCTGAAAGCAGTTCTAATGTGTAGTGCTGGCCCCTTCTGAAAGCTCAGACTCAGGCACAATGCACTGAGATGGCCTACACACCAATATTACAACTGAAAAAAAAATACATAATGTATGTTGGTTCAAGAAAAAAATGTTGATGATAGAGTGAATTAGTTGCTGTGTAAACAATGTAATTTAGAAATGAAAAGTATACAATAGAAATCATGACAGTATCCCTTTAAGGCTACAAAAGCAACACTGTCTTCAAAAATAAAATACATTTTCCCCAACCTTTTAAAAGGCACTAAATTTGCCCAGGAGCAGTAACCCATGGCAACCAATAAGATGTTTGCTTTTAAACAGGTGACAAGTAAATGCCTCCTGCTGATTGGTTGCTATTAGTTACCACACTGTTACTAAACTTAGGGGCTGATTTACTTACCCACGAACGGGTCGAATGGAGTCCGATTGCGTTTTTTTCGTAATGATCGGTATTTTGCGATTTTTTCGTATGTTTTGCGATTTTTTCGGATTCTTTACAAATTTTTCGTTACCAATACGATTTTTGCGTAAAAACGCGAGTTTTCGTATCCATTACGAAAGTTGCGTAAAAAGTTGCGCATTTTTCGTAGCGTTAAAACTTACGCGAAAAATTCGCAACTTTTCGCGTAAGTTTTAACGCTACGAAAAATGCGCAACTTTTTACGCAACTTTCGTAATGGATACGAAAAACTCGCGTTTTTACGCAAAAATCGTATTGGTAACGAAAAATTCGTAAAGAATCCGAAAAAATCGCAAAACATACGAAAAAGTCGCAAAATGTTCGTTTTCAAGTCCGAACTTTTCCAATTCGGGTCGGATTCGTGGGTTAGTAAATCAGCCCCTTAGTGTCTTTTATTACATAACCCCATTTGAGTTTACAAAATTTATTTTGTGTTTCAAAATGTGCTGAGTACAAACAGTCCTCCTTAAATGTCAGCCTGAAACACAATATTCTTAAGAAAAGAATGAGCAGTAAGTGGACCTTCAAAGTTTACAGAAAATTTAGGGTATAAGTGCTGTTGCTGTTACATAGTTACATAGGGTTGAAAAAAGACCAGAGTCCATCAAGTTCAACCCTTCCAAGTAAACCCAGCACACACAAACCTATACTTACCAATCTATACACTCACATACATAAACTATATATACAACCACTAATACTAACTAGATATTAGTATCACAATAGCGTTGGATACTGTGCTTGTTCAAGAACTCATCCAGGCCCCTTATAAAGGCATTAACAGAATCTGCCATTACCACATCTCTAGGAAGGGCATTCCACAACCTCACTGCCCTCACCGTGAAAAACCACCTACGCTGCTTCAAATGGAAGCTCCTTTCCTCTAATCTAAAGGGGTGGCTTCTGGTGCATTGATTGTTTTTATGGGAAAACACAACACTCCCTATCTGCCTATAATCCCCTCTAATGTACTTGTACAGAGTAATCATGTCCCCTCGCAAGCGCCTCTTTTCCAGAGAAAACAACCCAACCTGTGCTTTAAGGAAAACTTTTAGGAGCATGTGTGATAAATATGGCCCTTAATTGTTCAGCTTTTTTTTATTTGCTGTTATTTTAGATGAAATGGCAAGCATAGTAAATGTGATGATGCTTGCACTCCACTTCATTATTAAATATATTTTGAAATAGGTGCTTGGTAATGAAAATAAATAGCAATTTTTTGGTAATTTCTCTACCTGTAGAAAATGTCTTTACTTGGAAGAACAATCTCAATCCCTATTTTCTTATTGTATTTGTCAAATGTCAAATGGAAATGTGTGATACTATTTGCAAGTTTTTACCTTAATTTAGTAAAGGTGTTCTTGCAGAATGTTGCCATTTCTTTAGCAGCCATTGTCCATTCCCTCATTCACATGAATCCTTTTTCCCTGTCAGTCTATGTGAGGTCTGCTAATCTTATGGCTCTGGAGTGTCTCCAGGGCAGGCACAGTCTACCACCTCAACCTCTTATTTTGTCAGTTTTAAGTAGAGGGGATTTAATTTCAAAATTAGAATTTTTGAGTTATAATCACTTAAGCCAGGCCCATCAACTTTTTGTTTTAGGGGTATAGACACAATATCTAAATCATTTAGGGTGGAGACCACTGTTGTATGCTTCTGCAATGGGAAAACTTTTAGATTCATAAACTTAACACTGTATTGCCTAGGGTGATGAATATTGTTCATATTTGCCAAAAGATGCGTGATAAATTATATGGTTTTAATTAATGGAACACATTTTTAATTATAGGTATTATTTATGTCTTTCTCGCCTCTAAGTGGCACAGCGATATCTTAACTGTGGGATTTCCTCTACCTGATGTATGAACTTTTTATGGCTGCTGGGTGTATCCTTGGGTAAGTCTATTTATTCTCTGTGGGGTCAATATGGAATAAAGACACACACATATTTGGTGTAAGTCTCCAGAATGCAGCAGAAGAAAGACATCAAACTCACATTTGCAATACATTTTTATTTTATGTTTTTGGATGCACCAATTAAAAGATCTCTAACAAATAACCACAGACATTTTAAGGCCTGTGCAACGCAGTCACATGGCAAAGGTCCACACGACCTTGACTCTTTATCACAGTGCTTCGACAACCAATCATATTCTTTGAGACTGGCCATATCAGGGGTCAAGGGATCAATATGTATATAGCTTTAATGTTTTAATTAACAAATATATATTTTGCACAAGAAAGATAAATTATAAAAAAAAATAAAAACCTGGATCAGTAGCCTTAGTTTCTTCCATTTGAATCAAGACAATTCAGATTTTATGATATTTAATATAATTGTATTTCATTCTCTTCAGAAATGAGAAAGCATTCTATTTTGGAAAGTGACTGGCCCTGGGATAAGTATTATTCTACATTTGCTCAGTTTTTTTAGAAATCACCCTGCTCCTTCTAGCTGCAATTTTTGTGCATCTGCTATATTAATATTTTATAATGACAAGATAGAAATGAGGAATATAAGGAGAACAAATAACCAAATGTGTGTAAATAAAGTAATGAAATAATACTGGACATAAAGCAGCTATGTGCTGTATTACAAGGAGTTTCACTGTGTAGATGATTCCAGTGATCAGCAGTAACCTGCTATGATGATCCCTTGACCTCTAATACCTCCTTTTAATCATTTAACTCAAACCCCCCACCCAACAATAGAAAAAAACACAAAAAGCGCATATAAAACACAACAGGTAGCGACATTATAAAATAAAACACCAGCCGGAATATAAAGAAACATTTTGTAAAAAGCAAAATGGGCATTGTGGCTAATGTGCATGCTTGTTGCCCTCCTCTCCTTGTGCCATGCTTCTGGCATCTCTACTGTGCCTGCATGCTGTAGGAGAGTTCTCAGGTTATATGTGCAAAGGCACTTAGTGAAATTATGGTATTTTGCTATTACAGTTTGTTTGTTTTTTTTGTTCAGTGCATTTGCATTAAAAAAAATAAGTGTCCTGTCCTTCAATGGCACATGGGTTGGCTCCCTGCGTTGCCACCCCAATTTAAGGGAATATTTAACTGTCTCAAGGGACAGCAACTTGAAATGGACTCCCAGGGACATTCTGGTCACCCCACTTGACGATCAAGATGTAGTCCCCTTTATCTTTAACAGTGTAGGTCACATTGTACAGTCGGTTTCCCATGTGCTTTACATACACCTCCTCACAGGGGGTCTTTGGCCCATGCACTCCTACCATTAGCATGTTGGTGCCTGTAAAATACAAATCAATAGTCAGTAGGTGAATATTTATCCATTATACAGCTATCAATTCATTCCCATCCCAAAATAAATAAGAATAAATAAACCTAAAATTTTCTGATACACTGCAAAAGCTATATTGGTAATTATAATAATCTGAAATCAAATGACTGTCTCTCTTAAGAGCACCTGAATTAAAATAAGAACTCATTCGATAACATATGAAATCTTTTTAACTCTTGAATTTCTGATATAAAATGGATTTTTATTTTTTGTGTTACCAGCTTTGCTGCAGTCCACAGTGAATGTGTTTTTCTGTCCCACAAAGGCTTTAGACAGGCCAGGTCCACGGGATACCACTTTGGAAGCATCTGATGAGAATTTAGGTGCTGTCATTGCATATCCTCCAACAGATGCAGAGGATTTGGTGACAGTTTCCACCAACACTGTGGAGGTTTCATGAAGGCTGTGACCACCTGACAGACGTACACCTGCAAAAGGATAAAAAACAAAGTCGGTAAGAAACCAGCATGGTTTTGACCATGTATACTCAATTACAAAGTTATTATAATAAGTGTTATACTAGAGCTCACACTCACACTCATTTCGACCCGTTCATGGGTAAGTAAATCAGCCCCTTAGTATAGCACATTTTGCGGCACATCTCTAGGCTGTTCATCTCATTCCCTGCCAATCACTTGCTAATGAGACCCTGAGGTAACTATCTCTAATGCGCTAACAGGCCAACTATAGACACGGACTACACCAGTGAAAAAATTAATCACAATAGTTCATCTTTCTGAACTAAGACCGGCCAGGACATCAGCAGTGACGTCTGTAGTAAACAGGCCGATCTAGTACAATATCCAAATGATTATGCCAAAATGGAACATACTATGAGAAGCCATGAAACATAGATATCAGTTTAGATCCACCAGGCACCTTAAATTTACTGAATTTTCTGAATGTCCATTTCATATAATTTTGTCAGTATGGTTAGTATTAGAAAATCACTTGTTTACACATCTCAAAATGTGTGCAGAATGTTGTTAGGCCTCTGTCCATGAGACTCTGCTATTAGCAATATGTGTGTTACCAGAAAACCCACAAGTCCTTTATTGGTGTAAATTAAATTATTGCTTTATGTGTATACATTACTGTACATTACTAAAATCCATAAGGAGGAAAAACTACCATGTAAGTGTTTGATTCCCAAATCTGCCATTTGCATTGTTCTGTAGTTCATTTATAAAAATCTATAAAAACTGAAGTGGGCAGCATAACCAAATAATTAGCAATGTTTTCCATTTTTTTAATTCAACAAGCTTTAATTAAAATGGCCCAATAACACACTAAGAAATTTATTTTTTTTCACGCACCTGTCACTCTGGCCTTAAATGGACTTCCTACAATGTGTTGTGGGCCTCCATATTTGATGGAAATCAAGTAGTTTCCAGGGGCCATTGGTGTGTATGAGACTTTATATCCCTCAGGGGAATCCTGACAGTCTAGTTTCACTTTAGAAGGTCCATCAATAGTAACAGAGAGGGATCCAGCTCCAGCATTTAGAGTACTTACAATGAACTCAGAGGGTCTACCTGTAGAGGAGACATGTCAAAGAGACCAACGATAAAGATCTTATTGCTGTATTTGCAGCAATCTGTTATAGTGCAAGTGCAAAGGTTACTCATAGAAATGTGCTCACAAAGGACATTAACATTAATATTCATAGCATTACAAATCAATATAGAAGAAAGAAATCATATCCAAAAACAATGTCCAGTCATATAAGTATTTTAGACTTTAAATGATTTTAATATGCTTAAAATGTTACCTGTGACTCCACCCTCCAGTCCAAGCCCATAAGCTGTAACAAGACCAGGGTCGCCTGCTTGACTTTGTTCTCCCACACGAATCTTGAAGGGACTGCCTGGTATGTGGCGCCCATTAAATTTAACATCAATGGAGTGCACACCATTTTCCCGTGGAATGAAACGGATTGAGTACTTATCTAGAGAAAATGGAGTTCAAAGGAGCATAGGTAAATGATGTGGGCATACAAAGCATCATTTTAATCAAATATGTCCTTGGGTATCCATCTTACCACTATCAACTTCTGATACATAACACTCCTCAACCATTCCTGATGGGGTGTGAACCTTGGCATCTATCACTCCACGGGCTCCATTCAGTTGTACAGCAAATGAAGCTGGTTGATTAACAATTATTCCAGTCTCCTGTCGATAAAAATGGTTACATTAGATAGCATGAACAAGCATTTTAGCAAACTCTATCTTATTTATCTGCTCCCACACTTTTTATTTATTTATAATATATAATATAATTCATTTATGAAAATATTTTGCATCAGTAGTTGAAAAAATGGGTACACAAATATACCTTTCTACTCACTAACAAAATTGCTATTAGCATTCTATGCACCAATATGGCTGTTGCTCCTACTTTCAATGAGGTGCAATGTGCAGTCATTCTAGTGCACAGGAGCCCTATATTTTACAGCTGCTTTGAGCAGGAGATAAGTACAGTTCATCCTTTACATCTATATGTCTATAGATGTGTTAGCTTAATTATGCACAGTTTTCTTGACACATACACTCCATAATGCATACATTGCCGGCACTGGAATTTGTGTCTGCATTTATGAAACCTGCCTATATTTTGCACTGGAATTATAATGGAATTCCAGGAAAATGTTGCATGGGTGCTCTAATAATTGCATTTTGCACTCATTTAGTAAATGACCTTTTATGTCAAACAGATAACTATACAATACTTTTCATGTCAACAACTGATGAATGTCTCAATAATAGCACAAACACATACGCACCTGTAGGCTGGTGACTGTCAGTCTCCGGGCATCATCAGAACGGGAAGCCACAGGTACTACAAAGGGGCTGTCTGGAATGTGCTCATCATTAAATTTGATGGAAACCTCATAATCACCTGTACAGATACAAAAGTTACAGGCCATCAATAAACCAAGTTTCTTTCCTTGTCTGAATACATTTTATTTTAAGGAAGGTGTTATGATAAAGTAATAGATTCAGTAAATCATAGATATTTGGTGAACATTATCTGTACAAGAGAAACTAAAACAATCTAGGACAATGATTTGTTTCCATTTTCTGGTTTATAATCTTGCTAGAAGCAGATTTTGTATAAATAGGACTTCGATAGGAACCTGCCTGACACTGCTAGTAATGGCAGTATATAGTGTGAAAATTTTCTAATTTGCATTTTCAGATTGAATTGTGGTGTTGGGCAGCTCTTATTGAAAACAAATTATGTGCCATATTTAAAAGTATATCTTTGTAGGCATGAAGGGACATATATTTTTCATTTTAATAGATATTGGTTACAAATTCTTTGCTGGATCGTGTTTGCAAGCACTCACAGTGCACCTGTTTCAGAGCACTCGTGTTGTGGGAATGAGAAGGACATGGGTCTGTATTCTGTATAATCAAATAATTTGATTGGTTTACCCACTGCCAGTTCCTTCAACTAACCTGCTTCTTGTACAATGTAAGACACTCCACAGGATCCATCCTTTCGATCTTCAAAAGTGATCTCTGCTTTGCTTGGACCTTCTACTGCTATTGATAGACCTCCAGCTCCTGCCTCTCGTGTCCAGATGCTGAATTCAGCTTTAAGAATGAAGGGATAATTTCTTTAAACTCATTATACTTACATTTAGGCTTGTATTGTAACAACTACAATCAATCCCCTTTAATTGCTTCTTCACCTTCCACTGTCTTACCTGGTACACCTGCAACTCCTCTTTCCAGGCCGGGGCCTCCAGCCCTGACTTTATGGGCGCCTCCCTCTCCCATAGGCCCAACAGTGAACTGGAAGGGACTACCAGGAACATGCTGGCCACGGTACTTGACGCTAACTGTGTGAGCACCCATCTCCTGTGGCACAAAACGCACACTGTATGTGTTATCTTCACCATCAATTATTTCAGCGTCTGCTGTTTGTCCAGAGGGGCTTGTTACTTGGGCTGTCATTTCCTGGGCACCAGCCTCTCCTAGATAGAAAAGTGATATAGTACAGTTTTAAAAGTGCTTGGACTAGGCTCAGAAGAAAAGTACATGCACAATGTTACATTGAAAATACTGCACAAAGACCACATTTTTTGTAGGCACCAGTGAAAAGTTCTTACATAAAAGTACTTGAAATTATTTATCAAATTGCCTGCAAGTTGAAAGGATACTTGGAAACATATGTGGTAGTGTTCTGAAACCTTATCTGATTTCTTGATATAGTGGCAGTGGGTAAATGCAAGTAGGTTCTTAGGTTACTATACTTTGTCATACAGAGGAAAATTTAGGTTAACAGATACAATAAATTCTCATTTCTAATTTTAATATTAGTATTGTGTTCTTGAGAAGCACTCACCTTCCTGCCTTGTGATGCTGCCAAATGTTCCTAGGCTTTCCCGACCCAGAAACTCTCCAAACACATTATGGAAAGGATCACCGCCAACCTGTGTAGATTCCTCCACACGCACTTCGCGCTTTGTCTCACCTCCTCGGGTCTTACTGATCTCTGTGCGCTCTGTACGAGTGTATGTGTGGCTGCTACGTGTAAAGGTGCGAGTTAAACGTTCTTGAGCTGATACCATCTGGAACCAATTGCCTAAATTAAGAAAGACAAATTGGAAGAGTGAGAAGAGCAATAATAATAAAGGATTCCTTATCAATGAATATCAACAAAAATCTTGTTTGTGACTTCAACAATGTTGACCATTTTTATTTGCAGTGAAAATATTCCATATTATGAAATAGAAAACCAAAAATTGTGATAATGTGGCATTTATGGCTATAATTATATCATAGTATTTGACAGTGCAATACAGCCCAAGCACCTGTTAAATGATGGGTGCCAGCACAGTGATCTTCCTGCCAAAATTCATGAACTGCTTGCCAAATATTGTGCAAAGCCCAACATGTGTTGTTTTCCATCAAGGCGCAGGAAGCAGATTTCCTTTGCACAATTTATGGTCAGTATCTTACATTGGAAGAACCAACTGTATTTGGCTTATTTATTAATTTTCGACTATGTGAATTTGAGCATTTTTTTCTAATTCGAATAAACAAAAAACTTGAATGCTTATTTATTAATATGGTAAACTCAAGTTTTCGAGGTTTCAAACAAAAAAAAATTTGGCTTGACTTTGACTAGGGCAACTCCCATTGACTTTTACATGAACTCACAAGCTTTTAGCTGCTGAATTTTTACATTTGAGTTTTCGGGTTTTTTGCACTAAATTAAACAGACATTCGCGTTTTTGAACCATAACTCAAAGTTTAGCTCAAAAAACTCGAATCAGCGTTGATAAATCAGCCCCTATGTGTTATTTAAGCTTTTCAATTATGTACCTGGTATCTTCAAGTTGAGATCGCAGGTGCTGCCAATGCTCGCAATAGAAGGAGCCTGACGCCTTCGGGTTATGCTCTCCTTCATACGTCCCTCACCTGTCACTTTTACCATAAATGGACTTCCTGTAGAAAAAAAAAGGGCATGAGTGGTGCTTATGTATTTGGAAAAGGCAAGCACTGCCTTCTTATTTATTACAAATGGAACATGTGTCTGGATATTAAGATTCATTTTGGGAAATAATGTTGCACTGTGGGTAAAAAACCTATCAAACACACCAATTTCTTTGCACTTATTTAGTAAGTAAGCCCTAAACTGTGTAATATCACAGAGTGATCCATAGTATGTTTGAACATCTTTCACTCACCTGGCACATGCTTTTCTGCAAACTTAATGTTTATAATGTATGTTCCAGGCTCAGTAGGACAGTAAGACACTTTACATGTTCCATCTTCCATATCTTCGCAATTAATATCCACCTTACTTGGGCCTTCAATGGATAAGCCCAATCCTCCATATCCTGAGAATTAAATTAAGAAGACCAGTAGAGTTAAAATCATAAACAAAGAACTGTGTGAAGTAGAATGCCTAGCATACATGCCATTCTTACCTGCATTCCTGGTGTCTACAATGAATTCAGCCACTTCAAATGTTACTCCCTCCAGCAGTCCCTTTCCAGACACTTTCACCTTGCTGGCATCTCCAATTTCAGATGGTCCCACCATGATTTTGAATGGGCTATTAGTGACGTGCTTCCCATTCTTCTTAACACTTACTACGTGCTCACCAACTTCTTTTGGTGTAAATGAAATGCCTGTTGAAAAACAAAAAAAAGGCAAAATATTAGGGTGCATGTATGTCTGCAAGTGCAGTGAGCAAAGAGCAATTTTGAGCGTAATCCCCATGTGTTTTTTGCAGTTGCATGAGGGTGATGCGCTTGTACTGCTTCTGCATCTTAATTGCATCCAATTTGTCAAAAATGAACAAAAATGCGTGTGCACTTTGTCCCAAATCAGGCGCAGTTGCACCAAATATTGTATTAATTCTGCCTGGTGTCATTGCTAGTGTTCACTAGCAGCTGAACTGTGGTGATTGATGCAGGTCTGAAGGTGGTTGAATTAGCTCCTGCATTAATAGGTGCAGCAGCACTCTATTTGGAACCGAGCACAACGGTATGAAAGTGCGAGGAGTGCATTTCAATGCAAGTACCTTTAATTAAAGTAGTGTAACGTGTTTTAACTGTGGGGAAATTGCGGGAATCACAACTGCACTTGCAGATGTACATAAGCCCTACTGTTTCTCTGTATAGGTAGAGAGACAGTCCGAAATAAGGAGTGCTATTTATAGCATGCGTTAAAAATCTTATAACATTTTTCGCTCGATTCACTAAAAGGACACTTGTCATAATTAAGAAGCAATGTTCTTGGTGTTATTTATCTTGCGACGACATATTTTCAAGCAACGTGCTGCGTAATATGTTGTGCGCTGCGTAATATATTGCTTGAAAATATGTCGTCGCAAGATAAATAACGCCAAGAACATCGCTTCTTAATTATGACAAGTGTCCTTTTAGTGAATCGAGCGAAAAATAAGAAGTGATAAGATTTTTAACGCATGCTATAAATAGCACTCCTTATTTCGGACTTTAGTGAATCGGGCCCTATGTTGCTTTTCTCAGATATCTAGAGGCCTAGCCTGAAAGTAAGATTAGGTCAGAGTTAGGAAGGTGACAGACGGGAAGATTAGTCGCCCTGTGACAAATCTTCGTTTCCCTCCCTTAGGCTAAGACCGTAGGGTGAAGACACACAGAGCTACTTAGTAGCAGCTACTTCTCACGGCTACTAAACACCAGAAAATACCCTTCCATAGACAATACTGAGAATTGCCTCTGCTGAAACACACATAGAGACAATTATCAGCAAAAGATTAGCATTGTCTATTTCCGTAGCTGTGACAAGTATCACACAATGTATGTGGCAATGTATCATACACAACAAGATTAATTAGATATAGCAAATAGCCGCTTGAGTACAAAAGATCTAAATTACACTGCATAATATTAATCTTGTAAGAAGCAGTTCTTATTTTCTAGAGGATACCAATGCTTTATCTGCCCTATATTCTATTGCTCACTTTTTAGTTAATTAATTGCAATAAAATAGCTGAACCCACCAATGTGCCTGTTGGGAAGCCTCTTTAGTAGACACGGCTCCTCATTTCCAGATGGAGCTCTGATACTAGCAGTAAGCAAACTCAAGTCTGATTCTGTAATCTTGAGGGAAACATCTGTGGAGGTTCCCACATTCAGCTGGGAAGTTCTCATTGAGTCATCACCTATTGGGACAGAATAAGCACATGTGTAAATACAATTAAAAAAAGTGGATACCTAAATAAAGTTTAAGATAAATTGCTAGAGATAGTGTTTAGGCTTGATAGCACATATGTTTGAAGAACAAATATTTTTCAACGAGAATTGATAGAAATATCACCTGTTATTTTGGATGTGAAGGGGCTACCAGGGATGTGCTTATCATCAAATCTCACAATGATGTTATAATCACCAGGGGCTGTTGGCATGTAGGATACGGTGCAAGTGCCATCTTTATTGTCTTTGCAAGTGATCTCAGCTTTTGATGGTCCTTCCACTGCTAGGGATAATCCACCTGTATCAGAAAGGTAAATAAAACTTAAGATAAAGTAGGAACCAGTTATAAAGGTTTAAAAAAAGTAAAGGACTGAAATTAGTTCCTTAAGTGGGACACGAAAGACAGAAAATAAACTCATTATGTGCAGTCCCAGTAAAGGGGAAAACACAGTAAGAATACATTTATTGCTGACTTGATTCAGTGTTATGGATCTAACAAAATTCAGATGTAAATGCACTTACCTTCACCGGCATCCTTTGTAACAATAGTAAACGTTGCTGGTTTATTCACCATTCCATGACTCAGTCCTGGCCCATATGCACTTACATGTCTGCTATTAATGGCATCTACATAAAACTGCAGTGGGCTCCCTATAAAAGAGCAGTGATCACATTTTTTTCATGTAGCATCACACATATAATAAAGATCTTTTTTATTTACTTAATAACCCTTAACATAGGTTGAAGTGTTTGGTGCCACTTATTAGAAACAGAACTCGTTTGCATAAACCATCAGTCAGTCCCTAAATGACCCATCACAGCTGCTATTTTTTTACCCTATGGTAAAAGAGACAATTGTTTGATTTGAGAGCACCCAGTTAGGACACAAACCCTACATCCTTTGTAGTTACTATACTGAAGTCATCATGCAGTCTATGGTTCATATTGTGTCATGTCTAGATAGGAACTGTCTAGAGATGCACTGACTTAGTTACCTGGAATATGGTTTCCATCATATTTTATGTCCATCTCATGTAGTCCTTTTTCAACAGGTGCAAATTTCACAGTGACAGTGCCATCTTTGTTATCCGTAATATTAGGACGAGCTGTCTTACCAGAAGGCATACGTACTTCACCTAGATTCAAAGACAATAGACAAAATCAGATAACTAAGGACATATGGAAATCACTGATAGTTATGTATATCTATAAAACAATGTGTCTTTCAGAGTCAACTTTTATTGTGGGTGTCATGTTATTGTGGTGAGTTTGTGCCTCCCACTAGTGACTAGATTATAGGTTATTTGGGATAGGGGTCTCCCTGTGGTTCAATTTTCTTGTGCAAACAAAAGTAAAAAAAAGGTTATATGTTTTATTATAATTCCCTATATATTCTATTCAGCTGGGTTTAGGAAGTGTACCTGTAATTTCCCCTTTTTGCACAGTAAAGGGAATGACTAAATTGAATGGCCTCAGCATGGTATCCAAATTCTCTACAGGAACTACTGGCTCCTCTGTGGCCTGTATTGGATGAAAAGAAAGAAAAACTTATAAATGGATGTTACAGAAAACAGAGACTTCTGGCCAAGCTGCAGGTGCCTCTAACAAAAAAAGGTCAAACAAATTCAAAATTAAAAGAACATTTCCGTAGGCCATGCATGTACATGTTGAGTTAAACATAATGCAGAAAAAAGAACAGTAGGAGAGGTGAAAAAAAGATTAAAATAGTTTCTAAAGTTTAAAATGACTGTCTGCGAGGCAGGGATCATTAGCAAAACCAGGAACAGGGAGAAATGGTATTAAAACACAAATAGTGGGATGTAACACAGTGATGTAAAAGAAAAGGCATCTGGGAGATAAAAGGCTTCAAAAAAGAAGGGTAGTGGTAAATATTCCTAAGAGTCTAAACATTTACTTTTAAGAAAAAATCCAATATATCAGTAGCCTAGCAGGAGGGGAGAAAAGTTTATGTTTTTTAGGGGGTTACATATAACTTTGCTAAATGTTTCTTCCTATGTGATTTTCACGTTACTGCTTTGTTTAAACATTACCCTTGTGCTTTCAAAAACCAACTATATTGGCTATTTTGAGCCCCTGACATACATATCATATTCTATTTTATGTTTAATTTGAGACACAAAAGCTCACAAAGATTGAGCAGGTGTATGCAAGAAGGAACAGTAAGCAAAGGGCAGAGAAATATGATAGTCTCTTGGTAGAGGAATACAGGGTTTTTAGTTATACCCAGTTAGTTGGATAGCCAGGGAGGTGTGCGGGGTAGGGCTGGTGTAGTTGTACTGTATCACACGGTTCCTCTATGATGGGAATGGTGTCACATGCCTGGCAGAAGGGAGGGAAGTCACACGTTATACATTGAAGGTTGCACTTGAGGCACTTTTCATTACTTCCTGTTTACTCACCACAACATGGAAGGGGCTGTTGGGTATGTGCTCGCCACCAAAACGAATTGTGATTACATATTTGCCAGGCTCAGGAGCTGTGTAGTAAATGTCAAAAGTTCCATCCTGATTTTCCACTACATCAACATCCAGTTCTGCTCCATCAGGTGTTGATACTTTGCAGGTCACCTTGCCTTTCCCTGCAGCTTTAGCATCCACTGTGATGACAGTCTCCTCCCCAATCTGAATTGAGGGTCCCAGGCATGTTCCTGAAAATTCACAGACTTTAAATTGCACAGTTTATTTTGTCTAAGAAAGGTCTTTTTTGTTGACTTCTGCTTGTAACGGTGGCATAGTGGTTTTCAAACATATCAATACAGATATTTGTACAGTGCATGGTTTCTAGATATCTACACAAAAGTACCGATTAATTAGTTAGAGCAAAAATAAAGTCCAGGGTCCGACTGACCTGCCAGAGCCCTTTATTTTTCCCATAGGTCTATATGTCACCTATTCCACTAACACTGTCAACATTTAATTGTCCTTAATGCTGGTCTAGGAGACTCAGTCTGACACTGATAAGACCTTTTTACCTGTGCTGCTTTTGTAAATAACCAGAAAACAAGCACTTTTAGTGAGTCATAAAAATAGGTTTGAAAAGCAACCCATTCAATAGAAGTTTTATTGAACAAAATGTGCTGTAATCATAAGATGTGCATATATCAGTGCGATAGTTTCCCATACTGGTATACGCAAGGTTGTTTGCATTATTTCAAGTACTGGAACTGGGATGGGTTCCACTATTGTACACTATTGCCTTAAAAGATTGCTTTAAAGCCTGTCTAAGATAGACTTTATACACAGCGGGCACTACACTAACATATAAAAGTAGCCCAGAGGCTGTATTAAAAAAAGTATAAATAATCAACAACTTACCTAATCCATGTCCACCAATAGACACTAAAAAAAGAAAATTTGGAGTTACTTTTGTGAAAATTTTACCCATTTTCCCCCCTTTTTTTAGAGACATACAATTATTACTTCTCACACATGATATTAGTCCTACATAATACAAATCCAGGCCTAAATAACCTCCATCTGAGGGCAGTGATACTTATAGATCTCTGATAACATTTAGTCTCAGCATCCTTCAAGAACAATGTTCAACTAGGAAATATTAGAAACTGTAGTTCAGTACCAACATGATTCTTCAGTTAATTATATAATTTTCAATGACATTCCAAGCCGTTCTCATGCACATCTCTGAACAGCAGGCTCACCTGTCACTAAGCACTTGCTGGCATCACCAGTGGGCACAGCATGAATTCGGAAAGGTGAGTAAGGAATTTCATCTCCTCCATATTTGATGGTGATAGTGTATCTTCCAGCCATGTCTGGTACATAAGACACTGTGTAGGTGCCATCACCATTGCCTCTAATATTTGCCTTCTTTGGTTTACCTTCAGGGTCCTATTCCAAGGAGAATGATAGCAGTCATCAGATTTTGGGAAGTTTTATACATTTTTTTGCAATTCACTACAAGGCTGAGTAATTTAGTTATGACATATAAAGCTATATGGTAAGTAGACTGGGAGGTGTAGTTGTACATGGATAATCAAAAATACTTTGTATGTTAAAAGAGAGATAGTTTTTCTGTCCCTAACATAGCATGTTGTAAAGCAACTATGAGCTAATTTGCTAAGGTGTTTACTAATATTTATGTGTTTTTATATTTTTAATCAAATTGGATTTTGCACTCTGTGTGCTACAGAATATCAGCCTTTGGAAAAATGTAATCACATGTAAAGTAATGCAGCCAGACAGGCTTAGCAATCGTAGCTCAATTGTCTAACACGGACAATTAACTTTTTTATCAAGAAGGTCAGCTGCAGGTCCACTGATCTCCACTAAAAGGAGCTCTTAGACCCTGACGTAAGCCCTAAATATAGATGAGCTCATTCTAATGAGATGCGCAAAGCTCACAACTGTTCCAAAAACGTATTAGGGATCACATCATTCACTCTTATAAATATGCCATATGAACTGGAATAGTTTTCCTAGATTAATGGTTCTTCTTAACCTACTCATTAAAAAAGTGAGAACACGCTGTATAATTTAACCACCATGCATTTTTCCTTAAAAAAAGGTATGATGACTTAGTTTTTTGTTTGTAGAGAATTTGTTGTGAGGCATTTTGCCACCTTCAAAGTTCTGCGCAGAATTTAAGTGAAAGTTCAAAGATAACAAAAATAACAACCGATACATGTAAACATTTATACATATCTGATAAAGAACCTGAGAATCTATTTTGACCATTTTGGTACTCACCAGAATCTGAACAGTTAGCAGACCTTCCCCTGCATCACGGGCATCAATGGTAAACTCAACAGGCAGGCTGGCTGGAATACCTGCTGTGTTGAGACCAGGGCCACTGGCGCGCACTTTGCTGGCATCATGGGTTGGCAGCACTTTGATCTTGAATGGGCTGTGAATGGTAGAAAACATTGATATAAGATGATAAATGTTCTTAATTCAGTAATATGAGTGCTCACAATTGTTTTTTAGCATCCAGTATCAGTATTGTAAATCTTACCTTCGTGGCACCTCCTGATCAGCATATCTTACAGACACAGTGTATGGTCCATCTGTGGCTGGAGTATAATTAACTGTGTGTGTCCCATCTCCATTATCTCTTATATCTACAGGCTCTGCCAAACCTGGCAAAGAAAAAGAGTGTGTTTGTTAGAAAACTAACTTTGTTTCCATATTCCTTTAAATTTCTAATTGCTCTCTTCCCTCCTCAGTTCTTGCACTTTACTGCTTTTTTACCTGAGGGTCCTTGCACCAGCACTTCTAGTGGTGCCAGTCCAGCTTTACTACAATCCACTGTGAAAGTCTGAGGAACATGGGCTCTGACACCAGATCCAAGCCCAGGACCAGAACACTTCACCTTGCTGGGGTCCACAATTTCCTTAACTGGAACACGGAAGGGACTTCCTGAAAGGGCAAAAAACAGAACAGCATAAATCAGAAGCTAAGGAAGACTCAGATAATGGTGTCCCAATTATTTATATTTGGGGAGGGTTTAAGGGCTGCCACCTATTTGGAAAGAAATACCAGCTTTCCTATATTTTTATATTTTATATAACAATGGCATACATTTTTCACAGTAAGTAAGGTGCAGACTTTTTGCTGGTCACATTATGTTTGCTCATATGTATAAATTCTGGTAATAGAGCAGTGTGTTACAAGGCATCTTATCCACATACCTGGAATGGGACGCCCCCCAAATGTGATATTCACATCATAATCTCCTGGAGTAAATGGTATGTATTCCACACTGCAACTTCCATCTTTATTATCCTTACATGACATTTTTGCCTCAGAAGGACCTTCTATGGCCAGACCAAGCCCCCCAGTTCCAGCTCCCCTGAAACACAACACCATGAAATAATGAACATTTTAAATAAGTATATAATGAAGCCAACAATGGAATATATTTGATTGATGAGAAAAATTAATCCCTTAATTCTGTTACAGATTTTCCTATAGAAAAAGGGAGTTCTAATGTGATAAACCATAAGATAAGTTTTTCTATTACAATTGAATATGTGTAATAAATTGTACTATATTGGCATTATATGAACATATTACTACTTTATGGCAACTATTTGGTGAAGGCTCTTTCCTGTTGCATCAGGATAATATCCCCATTTTTATACAGAAGACAGGCCTTGATTTTGGAATGGCATGTGGAATTGGCAGGTGTCCACATACTTTTGCCATATTGTAAAAGTTCGTAAATATCATCCTTACCTTGTCTCCACAGTAAAACGGTTAGACTTGTTAAGCAGCCCTCCTTCAAGCCCTGGACCATATGCCCGTACACGAGATGGATCACAGCCCTCAGTCACAGGCACACGAAATGGGCTCTTTGGCACTGGAACATCATCATAAAGAACTTCAATCAAGTGCACTCCTGGAGAAGGAAAGACCACAGGTTACAATTTGTAATATAGGCAGGATGTATCATGTTACTGGCTCTTAAATGCATGTAAGAGCTGAGACAAAAAAAAAATTAACATGGATATCTTTCTCTCTAGGTTTTTAATATATTTTTAACTTGAATAAAATTTCAGTGTCTCTATTACCAGAAACTAATAGCTATTTTATATTCTCATTTTGTAAACCAAGAGTTACCAAAAAGGGCTAGATAATAATAGGCATGTGAATTCTGTATACTTTATACAGACAGAAAGGCTGTTATACCAAAGCATTTCAGGTTAACTTCAGCCTTCTTAATCTGTTTAACAGATCTGAATACAATTAAGTAACCAGTTATGTCATTAATAGCCTGAGATGTTAAATTAGAATAAATCTCGGTCCTCCTGAATGCTATGCCTCGTTTAACAGCAAATCTCAGGTGACATAACATCCAGATGCAATATGCCTGGAAACGATTTCCAAATGCTGTCAGTTGTGCTAAGGTCACAGTTCACTAATGCCTGTTGTATGTTTGAAAATATGTCATGTGCCTGTGAGACTAGAATACAAGATAAATCTATATGAAAGCAAACCTTCACATATATTGCTTTATAATTTATAATATAGGCTTTAAAACATGCTCATTGTTTAGGATTTGGAATAGGAAAAAACTGGGCAAGTCATATCCTGCTGTGTTTTTGCACAGTTCTTTAGACAGAACAAATTCCTAGCTAATGTCATAGTAAATAGCTTCCTCCAGCCTTGTAAAAGCTTTCAAACTATATATTCCTCAGTATACATTCCTAGTGCATACTTGGGCATATTTTGTTTCTGAGATTTTATCATGTGTATGCCTCCCATTGTTAGGCATACCTATATGATATGGACACAGCGAATATTAATATTTTCCATTATTCATAATGCAATCAAAGAATTACCTAAACTGCTACCTCACATAACAGTTTCACACCTGTATAAGTATTTATGTTGCTTTTACTAGGGTTTCTCTGTTATAATGCTTTGGTTGGCTGCTGATCTTTGCTCAAATCTTACCATCCTCATACGCTGTATACTGCACATGGTAGGTGCCATCTCCATTGTCTGATAAGAAACTCTCAGTGACAGCTCCAGAGGGGCCGAGAATGCGCGTGGTCACGTGACTGCCACCAGTCTTAGTGAGGGAACGAGCATCAACGGTGAATTCTGTAGTTACCTCACGAAGCACCCCTGAATGGGAAAATCAGTTTAGGCATTCTTTAAAACAATGGCCCCAAAAACATGATCCTGGCCTGCCTAGGATGGTCTAGGGCAGTGAGTAGTATGGACAAAGCCTGAAAGACAGTTATGGTGAGCCTGGAAAGAATGCTTATTTGCACTTCTAGATACTGCTGGAAATTCAACCTGAAGGCAATTGCTGCTAGGATTAAGAATGAACATTTATTTGCCCCAGTATTCATTGATGCACTATTGAATGGCTGATACAGCACTGTTTATATATCGGACATTTTTATGGGATAAGGGAGGCCCTAAACCTTGAAGGTGGACCGGAGCAAAAAAGTCCTACACCCCCCACATTTATGGCAACAACAGAAAAAGAATGAATATAGCGTTGCCAGGTGTCAGTAGAATGTTCTGCATAACAGGTTATAGCTCTGTAGTACTCACACTCTAATTTTAGCTCCAAGAGAGATAACATGATATTCACAAGCTTATATGGTCAGAAAGAATTGGACTGAGGCTCCCATTGAGGCTTTAGTTTCATTTTAGTCTGCAACCCTAACTTAAAGAGATACTGACACCAGAATTATATATATTTTTTAAATATATCATAAGTGTCTTTGCATGAGCTTTACAATTACCTCTATGAGGGGGCTGCTTTATTTGTGCAGCAGTAGTTTGTTAGCATTAGAAGTTATAACTGACAGATTGAAAAGGGACAGTCAGGTTGGCAAAATAGTAAGGTTTAGGAACTTCAAGTAACAGTTACTTACAAAAGCAAACCTGTCTGTGAAAAATGATCAACACAACCTATTGCACTTTTTATGCACATTAATATTTTGAAAAGTAGTTTTTTCATGTCAGTATCACTTTAAGAGTAGGAATAATTTAGCATATAACTGCCATTTTAAAACAGTTGTACTTCTGTCATAAATATATACAAATCAGTTTAACTTACAAAGGACATCAGTTTACTGTTTTGCTTATTTAAAATTTGTAGTGTATGGTTAAGCATTTATACACTACTTTAGCCTACAGCTGCCATCCTACAGGGCCCTATTATGCATGTGACCCAGGGCAGATGCCTGTTCTTGTCTGATGAAAGCTCCATATTACCACTATTTTTCCCGCTAATTTAGTTAAACTTGTATTGACTTATTCTTTCTCTTACCTCTGGGTTCCACCCCTGGGCCAAACACCTTCACGCCACTGGTGTCTACTGCAGGCTCTACATTTACACGCACAGGGAATTTTGGGACAGCGTGACCTCCATACTTGATGGTAATTGTGTAGGCTCCAGGGCATGCTGGAATGTAGGTGATGCTGTAGGTCCCATCGCTGTTATTCTGAATCAGTACTTCAGCCTTTGAACCTGAATCTGACAGGATCTCAATTGTAAGCTCTGCATCCCCAGCTTTGGAGCAATCCACGGTGAAGGTGGCCACTTCACCAGCTTTTCCTTTTTCAAGCCCAGGCCCACTAGCTGTGACCTTGCTGGGGTCAAAGACAGGGCGGATGTCAGCCTTGAATGGAGAGCCTGGTATGTGGGATTCTGCAAATAGGATGTTTATAGAATATTCCCCTGGTTCAGTGGGAAGGTAAGAAACTGAGCAGGAGCCATCTCCATTATCCTGGCATTCAATTTTTGCCTCACATGGACCTTCTACTGTAAGACCCAATCCTCCTGTACCAGCTCCTTTGGTGTCAATTGCAAATGGGGCTGGTTTTCCTACAAAACCTCCTTTCAATCCGGGTCCATAGGCACGAACCTATAAGGAAGCAAGGGAAAAATATATGTTGACTGAACCACCATCATTCATGAAAATGGAAGAATAATTCTAAAATCTAACATTATTCCTGATGTATGAGGAACAATGGAAATATGTATTTCATAATAAGCACTAACTGAAAAAAGATATAAATAATAAGTTACTCTGATATGTTTCCTAGTTTACTTCATACAAACTGTGCCTACAGTGTCTAATATTCCTTATAATCTGCATACCCTTTAATATCTTCTATTTTATTTTATCATCTGCTTACTGCAACAGAGGCTTGTCATACTCCTTCTATCAGTTTATCTAACCTCTCACAGACCTTTTCCTATACTTCAGTACAGATGCAGGCTATATTGTTATAGCTTTAGAGTCCTCAATAAAGCCACGTTGTACTGTTTCCACAGTTGGACCACGTTTTAATTTCTCTAGAGACCAAATGAACAGGTCTAATCTTGCTACTATGAACAAGAAGATGGAGGAAGATGTGACTGAGATGTAACTAAGGCATTTTATGATAAGATCTTATATTTCTCCTTGAGATCAGCACTGCATGCTACTATGTAAAACTTTTATCTCAGTACAGCCGTGCTTTTCCCTTCTCTCTCCCGGTTAAATGTTGACACTTACTCTGCATCCTACACACATACACACATACACATACAGAAATGAATAACACATGGTAGGAAACATAATATATGCCTGAATATACAGACTACAGAACACAAGAGAATAGAGAGAATATAAAATACTGTATGTGTATAATATATGGATGTATGTATTTGTCAGTGTACAGAAGAGAAACATATTTAATAAAAGTTTTCTTGGATTAATGTTCTCATGTGCATGGAAACTCTATAGGCACAGACAAGGCTGCAGATACAAGAAACTGTATAAATGTATTCCATTTAATTGTTTGAATTCTGGGCCAGCTGTAAGACTGTAAGTGGTAAAAAGCAGTAAAAATAGTAAAAGGAAAATATATTACAAAGCATTACCCTTGCTTTGCCAGTGTCTACAACCAAAAACTTTTCAATTTCATGGGATATTCACTTCGCCTAAATGTTTTTTTACCTTGGAAGAGTCAGGTGGCATTACTGCCTCCACAGAGAAGGGGCTTCCTGGTACAGGATGTCCATCATAGCTGATGTCCACTTTATATGGGCCCTCCTCAGGGGGCATGTATTTCACCGTGTGAATGTCACTTGTAACTCCAGTCTCTACTTTACAGGGTATTGGCCGACGAGAAGGAGATGTGATCTTCACATCCACTTTTCCTTGACCTCCAGCTCCACTGGTATCAATTGAGAACTCCTGGTCTTTCCCGACATCTACCTCTGAAGGAAGAGAAGGTTGAGGATTGATATGATTAATAAGGTAAGTTATTTAAATGGGTACAAGACCACCCATTTAATAAATTAATATACCCAACAGATTACCACAATGCCTAATTATTTTATAAATACTATTTGGACAAGATCAACACCTACTACAAATTAATACTCACTGTTGTTAAGCCCTTGAACCTTGACTTTGCTCAAATCTAGAGGAGGTGCCACATTAACATTGAAAGGACTTTTAGGAATGGGGTCCCCTCCATAAGTTACTGACACAGTTAAGGTACCCTACAAAGGATAAAAGAATGAAAAAAGGATATGTAATACTACAAGTACAAGTTTAGTACATATCTGTAAAAATACTGAACAGGTAGTTTACCTGCTGCACTGCTGTATACTTCACAGTGTATGAATAGTCATGGTTATCAATGATTTCAAAGTCTTGCACAGCTTCACCCTTAATGCTCCCAGCAAACTGAACATCAAGTTTAGCCTTACCAGCTCCCTTGGTGTAAACAGTAAAATGTGTGGGTTTTCCAACCTCCACTCCTATATTAGAAGAACAACACGGTATGTGTTAAGTTTACAGCTAACACAATTATGGTATGGTGGATATATAATATGTTTATTTATTTTTCTGTTTGAGTTTATTGCATTGTTCATTTAACCACAAAACTACAACTTACCTGTACGGTTAAGCCCTGGGCCTTCTGCACGGACTTTGCTAGCATCATGTGAGGGATCTACCTTGACTCGGAATGGACTGGTAGGTATTTCCTAAAGCAGGAAGTCCCAAACAGTTAGTTACCATGTTTTTTGGTACATGAAAGTGTGTTACTTTGTAAATGCCTTACATGACAAATTCCTTGCGTTCATGCATTTGTTTATAATAAAGGTGGAAATGGAGCTTAAAGGTAGTCTACTTTATTGTCCTAGTTAATTTCATACCTGGTCAGCAAACAACACCATGATAGTATATTTCCCTGCTCCAGGGGGTGTGTATTTTACAGTAAATGTATCGTTGTCATTCTTGATAATGTCAAAGTCAATATCTGCTTCTGCTGGTCCCACAACTCCAGGAGCACACTTAATCCCAATGCTGACATCTCCTGTAGACAAGAGCAACCAATAACATAGCTTTTAATAGTGACAATATATAACCCTGATAAGGCTACTCCAGCAACCAATCAGCAATTAGAATTTAATGGTCACCTACAAGTTAGAAAACAAAAGCAAAGATCTGATTGGTTGCTATAGGCAACATCACTGGTGATGTTGGCTTACACACTATTATAAATATGCCACAAAGAATGCTCTTTATTTATACATCTTTCTATCATCTTGTAAATTGATGAAATAAAGGCTACTACATTCTGCCCCATCAAAGAATGCCAGTTATACCTTGTCCAGCTTCACTGCAGTCCACTGTAAAATATGTTGGCTCATTGGCTTTTAGTCCTGTCTTCTCTACGCCAGGTCCATAAACCTTTACTTTATTGGGATGACTGCCCTCTCCGACTGACACCTAAGGGATTGTGCACAAGAAAATGTTCTTACAGTTTCATGTTTAAGCCCAGGCGTAGATATATATAGGCTCTGCATTTATGGGTACTTGAGTTTATGAATTTGTGTTCATCAGATTTGAGTTTTTGGGCTTTTTGCACTTAATAAATATCAGACATCATTTTTTTTACATCATAGTTCGGATTCAATTTTTTTTACTGCTAAAAAAACTCAAATCTTGAAGAAAAATCAAACTCAATTCTCCCCCTTAACATATCCTCACATATACTAAAGAAGAGAGGAGAACTAAAACACAATCCAATTCTTTATTATATGCAAAAAAAATATTAAACACATCTAACTTCCATTTCATATGCTTACAAACTGTAACTCACCCTATACGGGCTGTTTGGAATATTGACTCCTCCCCATGTAATAATGATTGTGTGCTTGATTGGCTTGGTTGGTACATAGACACACACATAGGTGTTGTCACCATTGTCCTTGATCTTGATGTCAATTGGTGACCCCTCTGCATCCTGTGTTGGGTTAAGCAAAAGGACAGCTTTAAGTCAATATATTGTAAAAGAATTCATTACAATATATATATCAAGAGCAGTTCACATTTCACCTCCAATGCAAAATATTATAACATTTCAGCACACTGCCTGCCCACACTGGGACACCACAAACTAAAATTCATTCTACTCCCTTGGCAATCCTTGTACTGTTAATCACAATGTTCCATTTACCTGAGCATATATTTTCAGTTCAGCCGTGCCAGCAGCCCGAGCATCAATAGTAAACTCAGCAGGATGCTCTACTATGCAGCCTGTGGGTTCTAAACCTTGTCCATATGCTTTAACCTGAAAGGAAGACAGACAAGTGCTCATTACTCTTTTCCACCTCTTGGGTGAAATTGTGAATGCATTGCTGTTTGTATAGCTAACACTCTAATTCTCTTCAGTTTGCTCTTTACAGCATCATAATGATGATGATCACCACACATTCCCTGCATTTGATTTCATTTTTTGTGTTTCTGCCTATTTTAAAGTTTTTCTCAGTCTCACTCTTTTTGTGCTCATTGTGTTTCATCTATTTTTTTCAACACTCAATCCTTCTCAGGCATAGGCCCCCACATTTCCCGAGCTGGCCATAAGCCCAGCAATCATCTCTCTTGAGATGCTCCCATTTATCAGTCCATGAGTCAGGAATACTGCGCTTTGATGTCTGCAATAGTTTCTTAGTCATATAAGTTATGTTTGGAAAGGAACGAGGGATTAAAATATGGGTCTACAAAGGTCAGAGTTCCTGGCAGAGAAGTGTGGGCTCTTCACTCTTTCCAAACAACACTGCTGAGAGATCATAATCCATCACGATATAAAGTGGCAGCTGGCTGAGTGATGGCACATTAGATATCATTTACAACTCAAAAATAAAAAGGGGCAACTACAGTTTTACCCCATTTTCATTTGTGGTACTTTTTGAAGACTTCTGTGGAAAATGGTCCTCAAAATTAAACAAACATTAGTGAAAGTCAGTCTCTATATTACATATTGCAACATGTTAACATCATATTCTATTCCGATAGTAAGAGCCTTGACTCTCCTAATGTCATATGACAGGGGCAATAGTAAATCTCTTGCAGTCCAAACATATTTCCACCATCGCTGCCATTCTCAAAAATGCATTTATACTGTAAAATAAACATCAAATATTGAGGTTTAAGTAGTGCTGGGCGGTATACCGGTAAAAACCGATCACCGTTTTTTTTTTTGAAACCGATATGAATTTTCTACATACCGGTGTGCTGAATACTTCCGGGTGCGCACGTGACGTCAGCGCGCACGTGACGTCAGCGCGCACGTGACGTCAGCGCGCACACTCTACAAAAGCGCCATCGCTAGGACGCATTCAGAGTCGGATACCAATGTGAGCTGTCGGGGGGGGTGCCTGGCCAGTAATTATATTTTATGTGAAGGGGATGGGGTTGTGTTTGGGGGGGGGTTATATTTATGTGAAGGGGATGGGGGGGTGTTTGGGGTGGGGGTGGGTGGGTTATACTTATGTGAAGGGGATGGGGTTGTGTTTGGGGGGGGTGGGGTGGGGGGTTATATTTATGTGAAGGGGATGGGGGGGTGTTTGGGGTGGGGGGGGGTGTGTGCGGATGGGGGGGTGTTTGGGGTGGGGGGGGGTGCGGATGGGGGGGTGTTTGGGGTGGGGGGGTGCGTGCGGATGGGGGGTGTTTGGGGTGGGGGGGGTGCGTGCGGATGGGGGGTGTTTGGGGTGGGGGGGTGCGTGCGGATGGGGGGGTGGGGGGGTTGCGTGCGGATGGGGGGGTGGGGGGGTTGCGTGCGGATGGGGGGGCTGCGTGCGGATGGGGGGGTGTTTGGGGTGGCGGGGGGGTGCGGGTGGCGGGTGTTTGGGGTGGTCACCTAATCATGCATGGGGAAAAAAAAATACCGTCAAATACCGTGATACCGATATAATTTTGAAAAATACCGTGATATAAATTTTTGGTCATACCGCCCAGCACTAGGTTTAAGTGCTTATGGTTTGTGTCTTGAAAATTAGTTTAAGCTAACCACCAATGTATAAAAGTCAACATTTTACATAGTACTGTACCTTCTCAGGGAATCCTTTGTTGCTAGCTGGCAGGATATGAGCAATGAAAGGGCTGTCTTTTATATCTTCATCATCACAAATTACATGAACTGCATACTCGCCGGGTTCTGTGGGCCAATAGCGTACATCACAAGATCCATCACCCTTGTCATCACACTCAATCTTTGCCTGGGATGGGCCCTCAATGGAGAAGCCTACAAAGGAAACAAGATAATGCAACAAAATTTGAATGGTCCATAAGAGGTTACTTTCACCTTTTTTGGATGCAGCAGCATAGCTGAGATCATTGTTTTGATGGTTCTAATCAGTAACTTACCAAGAGTTCCAACTTCTGTGCCTATTGCTTCCACTACAAAGTCAGCTGATTTACCAACCATGCCAGTCTCTAGGCCAGGACCCCATGCTCTCACTTTCTGTAATCCCACTTCTGGGCTAACTTGGACTTCAAAGGGGCTGTGCAAAGACATTGAGAAGATTAGGCAGTGAACAATGGTGCTATAAATATAAAAAGAAAACAAGAACTGGAATGGATAATGAGAATGAAACATGTGACATTAAAATTAAAAAGAAGGCATAGCTAATGTACATAATAAGATCATAAAAGGAAATTGTAGAAAAGTATCTGATGTGTTGGGCTTGTATTAACTGTGTATTATATTCTCACCTCCTGGGGATGGCATATCCACCCCATGTGATAGTCACTGTATATTTTCCTGGCAACACTGGGTAATAATCACATTCGTATACACCATCCCCTGCATCGCGGATTTTAACTGGCTCCTCTGTACCCTCTAAGACAACACAACACACAATATGAGATGAGCGGACAGCAGACAAATATAAGCTGGTATTTGTTATCTAATAAGGGTCTCACAAACATTTCTTATTATCTTTCTGGCAAAATTACATTTTGTTACAATTTGTTCTTATTATTAATTAGCTCTTCTATAAAAGGAGTGCACAAATCTGCCAATAATTCTGAAGTTGTTTACCATATTTTCCTTGCATGCCAGACCCATTTGTTACTCTGAAGACACTTGGCCAGATTCACAACTCTTTTTGTTAATTTAAATAGAATTTTTACTAATAATTCACAATGTTTTCCACTTATCCTATGTTACAAATAATACTTCATATTCTCCTGCTTCACTATAAGCTTTACACCCTAATAAATAAAACTCCCATTCATTTTACTCACTTGGCCCTTTAACAGTGACTTTAAGTTCTCCACTTCCAGCTCCTTTGGTGAATACTTTGAAATCAGCCACTTCCTTCACACGCACACCTTTGGGCTGTAAGCCCCGGCCTGTGGCTCTGCAGGCATTGGGATTACATGCTAAAATACAAATAGAACGGATGAAACAAACATATGCTCAATTGTTGCCTACAGGCAGGAAAAATATTTATAGTGCACCAAAAGATGTTTAAGTTTAAAGGGATAATGTCACGACACAATGAAGTCTTTTTTAAATCCTGTGTAATATGGTACACAAAAATGTCTAAAACTTGATTTTTCTTCATTTTTGGGTTTGTTTTTTAAAGCCCATTGGTTATTTTATTCTGTAATTAGAGAACTATCACTTGAGAATAAGAAGGTACAGTACATGCAAATACATAAGTGGCTAGAATTCTTTCAAAAATAAAAGCAAACTTGTTTCCTAAAATATCATTGCAAATTGTTTTGGGGTAAAAAGAATAAAATCTATTTTCATAACAGTATCCCTTTAACACTCAATAGGCAATAACATACCATTAAATATAAGGGCATGTCTATAAATGTTGCCAATTTCAAACATATCATTACAGATATCTCTGCTTAAACATCTTCTCATTTAGCTTAGGAAATAAAACATTGCCTAAATGATTGGTTCTTTCATACTTCATAGGCCATTACAGAATCCTATGCAGATATCAGAGTAGTTCCTCTGAAGGGTACAAGTTTTGTACAAGCTTGTTGCCGAAACTTGCTATCCAGAGGCGACCGTGCATGCACAGGAAAGCATTAGAGGCTTACACAGGCAACAGGTACTGGGCAACATTTTTTACTTCCCTACTGAGCTTTTCATATTTGAAAATTAAACCGTTTTGAAAGGAGCTACAGTGCCTATATTATGCCATATATATCTGACCTGGGGAAAGCAGATTTGTTTTGTTTAAAATATGAATACAGACCTAAAATGCTTTTGCAAACTACATTTATATTATTAATGCGTTTTATATGGTGTTTTATATGGTGTATATATCTTTTTGAGACCTCTCGTTGTCTTCTATTCTGGTATGCAACCCACTGCTTGATTTCTAGGGTCAGTGAATACCTAGCAACTTCATATTTCAAACTGAAGTGCCTCAGAACAAAGTTTAATTTAGTATTCTGAAGTTATTATCACTAGCAAGTCTCACAAGTCTACTCCTTTCATCATGATCAAAACACGCAAAATAGAGCCTAATTTTTTGTTCTAAACTATCTTTTACATTTCTAAAGTTCATCAGTTAACTAATGGTAGCGATGTTTCAAATGAATGAGGCTTGTGTGTATGTGGAAATGTTAGTAGACAAATAAGACAAATACCAGTCCACAACATACTAAAAGTCCATTTTAAGGTAGACTGACCCTTTAATGTTGGTAAGTTCCACTGGGGCAAGTATGGAAGGTTATCTATCTATCAATCTATCTCTCTCTCTCTATCTTTCCATAGAATCATGTATATAATGAGTTTTATGAACTGTAATTTCATGGGTGTGAACCTGAAAAAGCAGTACTACATACAGAGACACCGTGACCTGTGGAGCACTCGAATGCAGAGTTCGACATGCACTGGTACAGCTGGAAAAATGACATTCAAGGGAGAGAGCGTGCTCAATGCTCTTACCAATTGGGAAAAATGCTTTTTGTTGTACCATCAGCATTTCTGTCTCATTTAAAGGATCAGTAACACGAAAAAATGAAAGTGTAAAGTAACTAAAATATAATGTGCTGCTGCCCTGCACTGGTAAAAGTTGTGTGTTTACTTCAGAAAGTCTACTATAATTTATATAAATAAGCTGCTATGTAGCCACGGAGGCAGCCATTCAAAGGAGAAAAGGCACAGGCACTTAGCAGATAACAGATAAAACACTATTGTATTCTACAGAACTTATCTGTTATCTGCTATGAAACCTGTGCCTTTTCTCCTTTTTTCCAGCTTGAATGGCTGCCCCCGTGGCTACACAGCAGCTTATTATATAAATTATAGTAGTGTTACTGTAGCAAACACACCAGTTTTACCAGTGCAGGGCAACAGTGCATTATATTTTTATTACTTTAAAGCTCTTTCATTTTTTGGTGTTACTGTTCCTTTAAGGATCTTTCTCAAGGTGCCTCAAGAGTGTACAAAGAATCCCACCTATAAGAAAGCCCTCCCAGTTTATAGGTAAACTATAAGAAAAATGGTTTTGGCCCAGGTGAGTCCAATAAACTGGGTACCTTGAAAAAGGTTTCGTGTAAAAGAACTAAGCACTCTCTCAGTTTTGCTTTTACATATATGCATCCAGCTACTTAAATAAAGATCAGTATCAATAATGTGCCATACAGTCATTCTGCGAAGCCATGCTCCTATACTGGGCATTAACACAAGAGAAGGCTTTGTACATAAATTGAGCAAAGTACTACTTTGCTCATTCACACAAGAAAAGCCGTGCTGAGGCTCTGCTTGTTCACTCTGCAAACTGTGTTCTTTCTACAACTACTCATGCTAGGGAGGCCATGCCAGGGCCATACTAACTTGACTTGCGTGGTTTGGGTTTGGGTGGAGGTGGGGGGGCCACTTTCTTGGCTTTATCAGGTGGTGGGGTGACAATGGCCTGTGGGGTGATCTGCAGGGGAGGTGTGCTGGGAGCCTGAGGCAAAACTACAGCTAAGGGAGAAGCAGAAAGACATAGGGAAATACAGTTAAATAAGCAAAGGCAGAGGTGTGCACTAACATTCAGTCAGAAAGTTTTGCACTAAAACCCATTCTGCTGTATATTTCCAAGCGGAAAAGAAGTGGATGCATTGTACCACAGCTTCCACCAATTAACACTTTCCAACAATTAACACTTTAATACTAAGCAGCTGCGCACAAGTTCACACATACACATATTTCTCGCTCCCAGCAGAATACAGTATGACAACTGAATGTGGTACATCTCATGTGCTTTGTAAGTTAGTTAATGAAAAAAATTGTTGTTAGAAAGAACACACAAAACTTGACAGGAAAAACAAATGCAAACAGAGACTTGGGGGAGGGTATTATAAGTAATGTATCAGTGTTTGCAGATGACACAAAACTCTGCAGACCAGTCAATTCTATCCAGGATGTGGCATCCTTGCAGCAGGATCTTGACAAACTGGCAATCTGGGCAGCTAAGTGGCAGATGAGATTTAATGTGGATAAATGTAAGGCCATGCACCTGGGATGTAAAAATATGCAAGCCACTTATACCCTTAATGGGACTGCACTAGGCAAATCCATAATGGAGAAGGACCTTGGAGTCCTTGTAGATAATAAACTTGGCTGTAGCAAGCAATGCCAGGCAGCAGCTGCAAGGGCAAACAAGGTTTTGAGCTGTATTAAAAGGGGTATAGATTCACGGGAGGAGGGGGTTATTCTTCCCCTTTACAGAGCGCTGGTAAGGCCCCATCTAGAATATGCTGTTCAGTTTTGGTCTCCAGTGCTCAAACGGGACATTATTGAGTTAGAGAGGGTCCAGAGAAGGGCAACTAAGCTGGTTAAGGGTATGGAAAGTCTCAGTTATGAAGAAAGACTGGCCGAGTTGGGTCTGTTTACACTGGAGAAGAGGCGCTTAAGAGGTGACATGATAACTATGTATAAATATATAAAGGGATCATATAATAATCTTTCTAATGTTTTATTTACCAGTAGGTCCTTCCAACGGACACGAGGGCACCCACTCCGTTTAGAAGAAGGGAGGTTCCGTTTAAATATTCGGAAAGGATTTTTTACAGTGAGAGCTGTGAAGTTGTGGAATTCCCTCCCCGAATCAGTCGTGCTGGCTGATACATTATATAGCTTTAAGAAGGGGTTGGATGGATTCTTAGCAAGTGAGGGAATACAGGGTTATGGGAGATAGCTCTTAGTACAAGTTGATCCAGGGACTGGTCCGATTGCCATCTTGGAGTCAGGAAGGAATTTTTTCCCCTCTGCGGCAAATTAGTGAGGCTTCAGATGGGGTTTTTTGCCTTCCTCTGGATCAACTAGTAGTTAGGCAGGTTATATATAGGCATTATGGTTGAATGTGATGGACGTATGTCTTTTTCAACCCAACTTACTATGTTACTATGTTACTATGTAAGTGTGTGTGACACATATATTAAGCTGTCCTTAGTGATGATTCACTTTCTTAGCCCACAGACAGGCTCTGCCAAGATCGATAAAAATAGTATAATACAGCAAGTATTGCATAAAAGAATGACAAAGAAGTAAATACTTGCGTTGAATTGTGTTAGTGTTGTTAGATGTGCACCACCTTTGAGACCTCACTGCCATTTATCGCTTTTAATTTTCATCTATACAACATTATTTAACACATACAGAGTTGGGTTCCCAGTCCTTGTTTAACTAGATGATTTTAGACACACAAGCAAATAAACATCTAGAAAGACTTGTTCATAATGAGCTGACTGCCTTCCCACAAACCCAAACCTTTGTTTAAGTAGGACAAGAAGCAATGCAGATAGGAAATGGGTTAATTATACACAATTGCTGATTAAGAAAATGGGGCAAAAAAGACAAAATATTTACATAAAATGATGCACACAAAGTTTTAAGAGGAGTTAAATAATTATAAGAGGAGAAATGAATATAACAGTGTAAGAACAGATAAGATGTTTGGGAAGCCTAAGGATGACACACAAAGTAGAGGTAAACCTATTGGGAAACACTGGTTACGTAGAAACAGAAGCACTATGAACAGGATGAGGGGTTAACATGTTAATGTTGTTACCTTCTGAGATATTGACAACATATGGGCATTTGGGGATTTGAGACCCAGCAAAAGTAATGAAGACTTTGTGGGGTCCCTCCATGTTGGGACGATAAGTGCAGCGATATATATTGTCCCCTTTGTCTTCTAAAATGACTTCCACTGTATCTTGATGGTTCTGTGGGTCTACAATGATTACACCAACATCACCAGACCCAGCACCTGGAAAGCACAGGAGATACCCATTATTATTGATCTCCAATCTTTATTAACATATAGACATAATGCAGATGAAATAAATATATGTCTATTTAATGATCCTGTCATTTTACGATGCTCTGTAAAACATTATTTTTTACCTGCAGTGTAGATATCAAAATATGTTGGTTTATTGGCAACATTTCCAACAGGCTCCAGTCCAGGTCCTCGTGCTGTCACCTTATTAGCATCTCCCAATGCCATGGCAACATTGACGTTGAATGGACTTTTGTTGATATTCTGGCCAGCAAACAACACAGTGACCTATTGGAGCAAAGTCAGATAAAAAAAGTCAATACAGATGGAAGGTACTTGTAAATTGCTGCATACTAATCACATGTACAGTAGTTTTAAAGTCAGTGAAGTATTATGCCTTATGCTGTATGTACAACCCTTTCAAAATTCTAAATATGCAAGGTGGCTTCAGACTGCCTTCAGAGTCAACTGCCTTCAGAGACTTATTTATGACAAAGTTTTAAATTCTGTAATAGAGGTTAAAATGATAAACTGGACTTTCATCCAGGCTTGTTTTATTTCTTACCTTATGAAGGCCGGCAACCTTTGGAACATAGCTTACTGAGTAGGTTCTGTTCTTGTCATTGTTAGGAATAACTTTGGCCTAAAAAAGAAATATAGATCATTAATACTTGGCCTACTGTATCTTTATTATATATCACAGAGGCCAAATGGTGTCCTCAATCAATATTTTTAGGGGGGTAGTAGTTGTTCTTTCCGGACTTTACCTAGGTCTTTAGCTAAAAGAAATAGAAACACACAAAATAAAACTCTAGCTAACTCTAATCTAAGCAAACAGGAATGTTGAGAAATTAGCAAAATAAAATGTGGAGACACAGATGAGTATTGTCTATAAATATTAAAATGTACACTAGAATAGCATCATAATGAACTTACCTCTTCTGTGTGTCCTTCAGGATCTTCCACAAACACTAATACTTCCCCCAGACCAGCATTTATGGTCTCTACTGTGAAGTAGGCAGGTTTCAGAACCATGTTTCCATGAGGCTCAATACCTGGAGAAAAAAAGGTGAATGCCACTGAAATTCTGCACAGACCACCACTGACTTTGGTTTTCAAAATCTGAATAAAGGGCAATAAAATGCAGTGAGGGTATTGAAATGATTCATTCTACACACAGAGCAATAAATATTCAATTATAGTTATAAACAATTCTAAATTGACAAAGACAGGAAGTCCTCTGCCCAACTGCAAATGCAATGTAAGGCTTTCAAAGAAAATGTATGCCTCTGTCTTAACAAATTTTCCTTTGTGCAAATTTATTATAGCTTTTGTGAACCCAAAAACTGTTTATTAGTGACCACTTTTACCAGTGGAAGAAAGAATGCACATTTTCTAGGGAAAACATTTTGCCTACTACCTATTACTATATTTTAAGCAATGTTATCAGCATTAAAACTTTCAGGGATGCACCAACAGAAAAACTCAATATGTACAGCTGATATGTCTAGTTTGTTTAGTACAGAAAGTGAATACTCGGTTAATGCTTTTACAAGATGCTATTACTCCAATAAATGTTTTCCCAAGTGAACTAACTTTCAACAACCATATAATAGATCAAGCTAGCAATAGGAATACAGCTGAAAACCTACAGCAAAAAAGGTGAATTGCTTCCAGCATTTTTGTTGATTATAAATACGTACTTAGATTATTCCTATTACATATGTCTTCATTCTAGTTATGTTGTAACTCTCCAAAATATTTTACTGATCACAAATGTTTCTGCATAACTGTGCGGTGAGTAACCTCTTATCCTCCCTTTTTTTGAGAAAAATATAAGGCCTTTGTGCAGTTGTGTTTTAGCCATGGTTGTCTTCTTATAGTCCACATTTGGGAATTTTGGCAGTGGGCTGGAGAACGACATAACTGTCCTGATCCTGCCAAATGGATATGGAGCAGAGAGGACTGAATCTATGAGGTCACCCAAACATCATGTTACATTGGGAATGCCAGCAGGAAGGGAACTGCGGGGGCTACCTGGGCTACAAAAGTAGTAACCCCTTCAGGGCTGACCTACAAGGCTGTGATAAATACTCACACCTTTAAAGTTTAGTGTAAAAAGCTTCCCCATGGCAAGTTAAAAGAGTTTTCATTCAGGTAAGCCTATTATAATTATGTTAAAAGAGTGGTTAACTTTTAGTATGATATAGAATGGCCAGTTCTAAGCAACTTTTCAATTGTCTTCATCATTTATTTTTTATAGTTTTTTTATTATTTGCCTTCTTCTTTAACTCTTTGGAGCTTTCAAATTAGTACTAATGTTTCTATTCAGTTCCTCTCCTATTCATATATCAGTCTTTCATTCAAACCACGCCCTGGTTGCTAAGGTAATTTGGATCCTAGCAACCAAATAGCTGCTGAACAAAAACTGAAATAATTAAAAAAAAAACTACAAATAATAAAAAATGAAGACCAATTAAAATTGTCTCAGAATACAGGTATAGGACCCGTTATCCAGAATGCTCGGGACCAAGGGCATTCCGGATAAGGGATCTTTCTGTAATTTGGAACTCAATACCTTAAGTCTACTAAAAAATCAATAAAACATTAATTAAACCCAATAGGATTGTTTTGCATCTAATAACAATTATTTATATCTTAGTTGGGATCAATTACAAGGTTCTCTTTTATTACTACAGAGAAAAAGGGAATCAGTTTTAAAATTCGGAATTATTTGATTAAAATTGAGTCTAAGGGAGATGGGCTTTCTGTAATTCGGAGCTTTCTGGATAACGGGTTTCCGGATAAGGGATCCCATACCTGTATTACTCTCTACATCATACTAAAGGTGAACTCAAAGGTGAACAACCCCTTTAACATTCTAGAAATTGATGATTTATTTTTCGGAAAAAAATATAGTTTCCATACCTGGTCCATAGGCATTTGCTTTCTTGGGGTGTAACTGCTTGGATCGGAGTGGTGCTCCTGGTTTCAATTTGGCTTTAGGAAACTGTGACAGGTAAGTCATAACTGAATGTTCATCCACGTTGGGATCTACAATCTCCTCTGGGGCAATGACCTGAAGTAGGAAAATGTGCCAAAACATGGAGATTATGCTACTGTCTGAAAAGGTTAGTATTAAAAGTAACAGTGGTCCTCACCATTACTATTACTTTGTGTACAAAGTATTTGTGCTCATAGGCTTTTCATGAGTAAATTGTAAGTACTTGATCTGCAAGTTTATGTCCAATCACTCTTACCTGTGGTACTCCCAACCAATCATCTGCTTGTTGCATGGCCTCTCTTGCATTCTCCACAGGCTGGTTGGGATCCCAGGCCTCCCAGTCTGGACACAGACCTGTGATAAGAATCAAAAACAAATAGTCATGCACCTGACCTCCTTGCTCTTCCGTATAGTTGCACACAGGCACACAGGAGTATTGTCAGACTGTGCAGGTTGACAATATGCCCTTATGCTTTAAAAAAACATTTGCACATGCAGCCAATATCCACCAACTATCTTGAGACTTGCCATTTGTTGCAAAATATTGGCTGCGTGTGCCGGCACCCGGGTGAATTTAATGCTTCCAGGTGCAGGCACAATAAGAACATTTATTTAAGTGTACAGGTGTATTGTCAGCCTACGCTTATCTGCAGGGATATGTTGTACTACGGTCTATTGACTTTTATAGTGTAAATGCTTACAAGTTTTAAAAATGGTTCTTTGAATTAGGGGTCCCCAACCACCGGGCCGGGGACCAGTGCCGGTCCGTGGGCTGTGCTGAACTGGGCCACCTCTGGTCTCAATTACTTGTTATCCCAACTCCCTGATGTTACCCAGCAGTGACAACAGATATGCGAAGCCCAGGAAGCTTTTTACTGATCGCAACAAGGACCACAGTACTTAAAGCTCCATACTAAGCAGTAGGAGATGACACCACTTAGGTAGGAGTTAGACATGCAAAGGGGCTGGGCACATCTAGTTGCAGGGGAAGTTTAGGTCTACTGATTTAGTATTTTGATAAGCTGTATTGTATTTTATAATGTAATAATAATAATAATAATAATAATAAAGTGCATTATATAAAATGTAGTAATTACATTTATATTAAATATTAAATATTAAAATCCTATACTATACACTAGTTGCGCCCCCCCATTCCCGGTCCTTGGATAAATTGTCTTACTTGAAACCGGTCCATGGTGCATAAAAGGTTGGGGACCACTGCTTTGAATTATAAGATAGGGTATACTCTATAAGCTTGTTACCTTATAAGTGATTTCAGAGTTGTCTCTCAACCCCTCTCCATCTGGCAGGGGGTCAGACAGCTAGGCTGGATAATGTTACAGATACATTTCATCCTTGTCATGAAAGCAAGCAGGCAGAAGCACAAAGTAACACTGGGAATGACTCTGCTTCTGAATAAAAGCACCCTGGCACTATGCTCTGATAACTGCATGTGCTCTTCCCAGCATGCCTAATGTATGATTTTAGCAATCAATAAAAGACACTTTGCCTTATTTGGAAATAATGAAGGCAATGGCATGAAAAAGTATTGCACGCACCACTGCAATTAAAAACTGTATAATTTACAGTAGGAGGTGTTCTCTGTACAGTTACAGGTGGTTATAAAAGGCAGTGACTTATGAAGGGCTTATCATAATGTTCATTTAGTTGGCCAGTTGCTGGTGGCAAAACCTATTGCGGCTGGGAAAGTTATAAAGTAACTCAAAAACCAATGAAGGGCAGACTAGAACTTAATATATTCTGTACAAATAGAATTATGTATCAACATCTGCATCTTCAACTTATTGATAGAATTTTGTTGTGAAAAGGAAACACAATTTTTCTAGGCTTGCTTCTGACAAGGTTGTTAGTTGGGTGTACATTTTGTTTTCATAGAGCTAGAGTTGAGCTGATTTTGTAGATGGAGTTCTGTGTATATGAATAAATAAGCAAGACACTGAGATAAATCAGGAGCGCATGTGGGGGCTGCCAGCTGTTCTTAGCCTCTCAGGAGGGGGATGGACTCACTCCCTTGGGTGTCTCTGGATATTTTTGTCTGTGATCTAATAGCTGGATACTGATCATAGAGACCCCTTGACTGCTATTGAGTAGTAATGTGTGTTCTACACAAGAATTATTAACCTTTCTGTTTCCGGAATAAATCTGTCCATAAAAATAATGCCTATAAACGTTAGGTGACCCAGTAACATATTCTCCAGCACTGCCCTTCAAATACACACACTTATAAAATAATTTATGAGTTGTATTTTACAAACAATTTTAAAGTGAAATGTTGAAAGTGTCAGTAGAAGCAATTTCAGCAATTTCCATGCCACATTTTTATACAATCTAGTGATGTTGAAGATAATCACACGGTACAAATGTAATAAATATTGATGATCCTTTTGCATCAGTATCATTTGCACTGATGGCATTTGCAAAATGTATATTTTTCTAAGAATTTCAATGTGCTATATGTTGTATGCAGTGGCATAACACTTATGTATGTGCTTTTTGTTTGCAAAGTATATCAAATATGCCTCTTATAACAAAAACTATTTGTTAGAAGGAGTCTGATCTAGTGTCCATGTAATTGGAGTTAACATTTCATTGGCAGTTGCAAATATTAGCTTGACAGGCCCTCATTGCTCTTCAGATATGCTAAGTAATATGTGCCATCTATGGGCAAGTCTATGAGAGCAGGCAAGAGAAATAGCAGCAGATATTTTGGCTGGAATTTCAGCTGTTAGCTGCAAAGGCTATCCCAGATATAAACAGCTGAAATTCCACCCAAAGCTTGGGAATCCATCTTTCTTTGCTTCTTCAAGGGCAATGTTTTTATCAGCTATTAGCAGCAACATCAAGGAAACTGAGCCTTCTAATGAGGGACAGGTTTTCTGTAGACTTCCCAGATCTCTGACTGTCTTTCAGGTCAAAGAGACATCTGTAAGTGAAACCCAAGGTAAAGATCTTTCTAGGGCTTTATAATTTCATACTAAATGTCTTCCACTAACTGAAATTGCTCTTAGTTTACTTTAGGTGCAAATTTGCCCAATGTCATATGGGTTTATATTTATAGCCCAAATCTGATAATCAGAGGCATGGGTGTTGGAGACACATACCTGGGGCACAATTGTCCACAAGAGCTCCCAAAGCTTTGCCATCCTGCCAGTCACGGTGGAAATTGGTGATTGGAAGCTGTGGTATTTTGTTTTGTATCCATCCCAGAAGTCTCTGCTTTGGAGTCTGCTTCTTTGCATCTTCTTCATCCTCATCCTCCCACATGGGCATAGAAATGGAGTAGTGAAGGATAAGTGTCCAGATTAGACCCAGGATCAGCTTTAGGTTCCCATCTACAATGGCTTTTGAATCTGCAGAACAAAATGTTTATCAACCTCTGAACCATACTGATAATATAGTTGTAATGAAAAAAAATAAAACAAGAAATATATTGAACACTATCCTTGAAACACAACTCAATGTTTCTGAAGTCTTTAGGGATACCTGAAGTTAAAACCATGTATTCGCACAGTATACAATAGAATGCAAAGCAATATACATACACTGGAACATACATATACTTTCTGTATACTTGAAGTGGTCTAATCTGTCCCCAGAATAAAAATAATTTTCTATACATAGGTGAGGTTCCATTGGTTGAAACCATCTGTGAATCTACCTTAACTATACAGAGCAATTGTTGCAGGGGTTAAAGCTCAGGGGATTGTAACATAATGCAGCAGAGCTCCAACAAAAGTTGAGGAGCTTTTGGGGGTGCTACTGCATAAAAGCTTGCTTTATATGGGCTACTAGTTATACAAACATATGTATATGTAATGATTTTCAGGACCTTTTTGAGGGAAGTCAAGAAAGTGATTATATTTAATCAGCCAACTTAAATATATCAGTATTTTCACTAAAATAATGTACATATTAGTAGTTATTAAGGAAACACACAGCGAATATAAATGTGTGTTTGTTGCAGGGATGTCACAAAAATGCAGTTACCAGTCAAGACAATCTGCTGTATGGATGCTTTACATCCTATTTAAGAATAAATAATCAGTTGCTGGTCCTTTTATTATTGCACCATATGTGCTAAAACAAGGGTGATTCTGAAACCCAGACACAGAGAACTGATGGAAATTCTACTGATATGTAATCTGCCTTTCTAGTTCCTGAGCCACAGAGAAGCATATGTAATAGGCAGCTATGGGCATATGGTGTGTATGTTCTATGACACACACAAAGTTATGATAAAGAAGTACAGTATAAATACAGACAGGATGCCATTAGGCTGTCTCTGCTAACTGTGGTTCATATAAATGTGTATACAGGAGGTTCATACACCCATATCAGTAATGGTGCATAAGCCAAACATTAAACACATATCAGGCGTAGGTGGTTTTCTTTTCTATACAACCATGTAGGTACAGCACTACACCATTATTTCTGGGAAAGCAAGGAAGGAACCAAAGCATTCTTTGCTAGTATCCCAACCATTAAAAAAATAGGTAGCACTTATATGTTCCTATCAGATGCCTAATTGACATTTTTAGTTTGAATTAAAGATAACCAGCCAGTGTAGCAAATATATGTTCTGCTGGTAGTTCACAGTGGGAGTTGTAGTTCTGCAATTCTGTGCTTATCATCTCAGTAGCTGCACATGCAGGTTTTGAGTGATGAGACTACAGTATAAAATGCCATAGCTGTTACAGAAATAAGAATCATTCCTAATACTGTAGCAGCATGGACACAATGAAAAATGTGCTGAGCAGACAATTCTTCTAACATGAATGGGGGGTGGTGCAGTGTTACATTTAGTGAGTCTCAGAGCATTTTTAATATCTATGGGCTGTGGTCAGAGGATGTACAAATACAACCACTGGATAATTTCTGTTGCCAGAAAAGGTGCCTGTCAAATCGCTATACACTTCTCTTGATTTTTGTCAATCAGATCTGTTAAATAACTATGCATCACTGCCATTACCTTGTTCCTACTGGATGTAACTTGTCCTCGTTTAACATATTTCTCTGTTGGCTGTCACACAACCAGGCATAAGCAAACCTTGTAAAACATTTTATCTCCAACTGTTCTATGAATTGATGATTTGAGATATAATTAATCACAAAACAAAAACTGTAGTACCGTGTTAGCCAGTAGCAAAATATAATTCATCAGTGACTAGTTGCATTTCAGTCATCATGTCACTAAGTTTTAGCCTGACGGCTGCCTTTTAAAGGGGATGTAAAACCTTTGAAACTCTCTCTGACCACTGCTCTGTTTGACATCTCATTGATGAAGTGATGCTGACAACCAAAGGTATGCAAGGCTACTAGAAGCAGTTTTTATTCCTTACAGCCTAGTGTAGTGATTGGGCAAGCAGGCAAAAGAAGTAGCCTATGTAGAAAGGCTTCTGACTGGTGAGTTCTCCGGCATAGAGGATTAAACCCTGGGCCTAAGCTTTGATGTAAGCAAATTTCTCTTAGGGCCAGCAACCCTTCATCAGTGGCCCAGGGTGGAGGAGGCTTTTTAACAACTTTCAAAAATTACATTAAATTTCAAAAGTGCTCAAGTTAGTATTTTGTGCACATTTACTTTACTATTTAGCAGGTTTTGTATCTATTTTAATCAGGCCCATATTGGGATTCAAAATAGGCCCTGGCATTTTAAGTACACAAAATGCCCCCCAGCACCCCCAGCGCACTAAATAGTGACTGTCTATGGCATCTTCCAGCAGCCCCTCTGGCATTTGCCATAATCCACAGATTGCCAGTTCAGGCCTGATTTTAATACTGAAATTATACAGTGTCAGACATCATAGTGGTTAAATGTACATTTTACATGTACAAACAGAATGAAAAGATATTGTGCAGAGAGAAAAATAAGTGCTCTCTACATGATGTATGTATTAAAGGGTAGGGCAGATCAAAATGCTTACTCCTCCTGTCAAAGAATATAATATGCACAAAAAAACAGCTGAGCAACATTTGCAGGGTTGGGCAGGAAGAACAAACATTAGGAGCCAACAAAAGAGAAAAACTGCAGTTGCTCCATCTATTTTGGCCTTCATGCAAAACAACGGTTGGTAGATATCAAAACAAATTATACCTGATTTAAAATCTTCACCATGCACTGAATATGTTTTGCTATATGGCACTGCATTAGCAGAGACTAGTAGATAAGCTAAGCAAGCACCCATTTACATGTACCTATGCACACAGCTGCCTCCCTGCATATATGCAGACATACAAGCTCTTTGGGCATGTGCAGAATACAGACAACCCTATTTACACATTACTATGAGTCACACATCCTCTCTGTTCCACTGGATTCTCATTCTTTCCATAATCTAAAACAAAGGCAGCGAGATATGTGCAGCGCTGTAAAGGAGGGGGTGGTAATGCTGGGAATCCCTGTCAGCTGTAGTACGGATTATATTAAAAATGCAGGGTGATTCTGTCTGTTACTCACCTTCTGCCATGTAATCTCACTGCCTATACAGAGCAGAACGAATGCAACCGACCCCAGCAAATAATAATTGGTAGATTTGTAGGGGTTACTAATATCTTAGCATCAGATGACACACACTATATTATAGATACAGTAAAGTAGCAATGCAGTATAGCATCAGCACACTGATTCGGTCCTCAACCGTCAGGATTTCTGCCTGATTTCCAGGCCCCACAGGCTAATAAGATGTCAATTTGATCTGGAATGGCTGAGTCAGTTGCTTTTATTGGCCTGTGTATGGCCAGCTTACTATATAAACAGCACTTCCTGCATCAGAAATCCTCACTCGATTTAAAAATCTCTAACCCTTGTTTTGCATAAACAGAAAATTCTATTGTAACAGCTTGAGCGGGAGAATGCCATTCTACAGACATCATCACTGACAGATGGAGAGATTCACAGGAGAAAAACCAAAGAATTCACATTTATATGTGAAGAAAATATGTACCTGAGCCTGTTAACAAGGGAGACAGCTGCCATTAATAAAAATGTTGTTCTTACTCCAGATCACACTTCTTTTGGTTTTCTCAGCTGCTTGCTCCTGGAAGTTCAGAGGCAAATGCTGGGGTGCCTGATCTGTGTGCTTTACACCTGCCCTGCTACCAGCCAGACTGAGAGAACAAGTATAGGAAATGCAGGACGGCTAGGATCCCCATAAGAACTATTTTTTGTTTTGTTTTTTATTGCTGTGGCTTGTTGGCTTTCCAGCTATTATTGAACTACAATTGTTTGTGTTTTCTGACAACCTTTGGCTACCAGGGTGGATTACAGATTGAATATTACCAATATGAATATCTAAGAATAACTAAAAATAATAGTAATGATAAAAAGATATATACAAATGCACAGGATATATTAACTAGAGTGTTTGGGACCTGTGGTTTTCCAGGGTTTTCAACAATTTGGATCACCATACCCTAAAATGAAACATATTTAACATTAAATAAACCCAGCAGGAATGTTTTACCACCATAAAGCTGGCCATACACGTGGCGATCTGACGAAACATCGTCAGATCCGCCACACACCATTCAGGGCTGAATCGGCAGGTAAGGAGGTAGAAACAATAGGATTTCTACCTCCTTCTGCCGATTCAGCGCTGAAGGGAGATTTTGGTCAGGCGCCTTCTATGGCGCCCGATCAAAATTTTCAAACTGGTCCGATCGGCGAGTCGGCCGATATCAGCAGCTTCCTGCGATATCAGTCCACTCGCCAACATACCATACACGCACCGAATATTGTACGAAACGAGGTTTCGTACAATATTATCGGTGCGTGTATGGCCACCTTTATGGGTTGATACAGTTTTGCTAGGATCAAGTATAACATACTGTTTTATTATTATAGAGAAAAAAGAAATAATTATAAAAAGTTAGAATTGTTTGCTAAGAATGGACTCTATGGGAGATGGCTTTCCCATAACTTTTTGGATAGCCAACAGAAAAAAGTAAATCCCCTGCCTTCTGTACCTCATATGTGTGTGTGTGTGTGCATGGAGGATTTTGGCACCAAAATCAGCTCTGTGTGTGTACTGACAGGCTGATCCATGCCTATACACACACTTATTTATATATATAGTGGAGAAAATTACCCATGTGCCATTAGCCTAAACCAGCGTAGTTTGCAACAGGAACTTTAAAGAGTAATTTGCAAATTTGCATCTTTCTGACCATAATTCTTTAAAACCTCTCATTTTTGGTAAGTGCTACATTATGTGTATAACATGAGGCATGAGAATACCTTCTGTTTTCAAAAAGCTTTCACTGCATGTCTTGCATTGTAAATGGTAATGGTTAGTAATATATCAGTAATACTTCATAAAAATATAGAACACCCTGCTACATAAAGTGCTTTATATATTTTGCTGTACATAAATGGCTATGTAGGGTATATACTAAGGACAAATAAGGCTGATTTGCTTCATTCTTGATGCAAGCTTCAAATAATGTTTCTGTCTTTGCTTAACAGTAACAATTTTGTTGCTATTATTTATGACAGATGTTAGTAACAATATTAGAAACATATGTAGCTTATTCTTATCTTGATAACTGCTGAAACAAAAAGATGTTTTCTACAAGCTAGGAGGAAGCATTTCGCAAGTCTAATCTCCACTTAGTGTCAGCAGTCACTAAACAGTTATGGTAAAATGCAGTACCAAATGGCAATGCCAAGTGATATGGACTGAGGTATCCTGAGGATACCCCTGTATCCTAGCAACAGTCAGATTTCCAGCATCCTCTTCAACTGTTAAAGATATTGAGACTGTTGTGAGATTCTGGGGGTTGCAGTGAAACAAGATCTAAAGAGTCACGCACCCTTGAGAAGTAAAGTAACTAGCACAAGCAGTTTCCCAAAGCTAGAATAATGAAACACAGCAGGCAGTTTTGATTGACGCTGTGACCTCAGTTTTGAGTCTAACATAAATAGCTGAAGTCATTTTCTGTCAGTTAGATTAGTGGTCGGCCTTAGCGAATAAAGGCATGTTTTTTTAGGATCATTTTCTGTGATTCATGTTTAGTGCATTTGACACAAAGTTGCTGACTCATTAGGGGTTAAGCCAGCATGTGTTGGGGATAACCTGATATGAATTTCTCTCACTCACACTCTATCATATCCAAGGGTTGGTTCATAAATCTAAAAGGGTGTACAGGAAATCTTATGTTGTACAAAATATCCACCATATGCCCTTTTATCTACTGCAATGAAACTGAGTGCCACTTCAGTAAATGTTTTACAAGATGGAAAAATCATTTCATTGAATTCACCCAGTCCAATAGGGAAAATGTTCTATTTAAAAGTGGGGATATTTTCATCTCAGAGACAGTACTATGTATTCTGCATACGGTATTTGTATTTATTGGTAGCTGCCAAACTACTTCCTTCACTAAAGTAAATTTTCACCCATAGAGTCCAGTAAAAAAATAAATGGAGACTCCAATGAACATACCATCAGTGTTTAGTGTAATGAATATCGTTTTAGCCTGCTATGGCAGTTGCCATTCCGATTAGATGTGAAGGAGACTGTATAGCATTATTGCAATTGCAGCTTTTGAACAAGCAATATGGCAGTTATCTTAATTATAAATACAAACATGCAGAAACAATTTAAGAGTTTAAAGGGGAAGTTTGCCCCAAAAATAAACAAAAGGAGAAACAAAAGGAAGATTTCTTACTTATGGGTGTGTTTGCTCTATAAAAAACCATAACTATGCTAATGACACGTAATAATCACAGATATGACAGGAATGGCCTGACCAATGCAATATAAATTGACAGACAATATGCAAGGGGGTTTTGTTGTTAAATCTAGACTAAACTATGTCTGTGGAGGCACAGCTGACTTGAATGGAAAGAGGCACAGCCACTAAACTTGTCGCCCCCAAGCAATGGCACTTGTCAGCTGATTCAACAATAAACAGCTGCTGGAGTACATGCCTGGCACCCATAACTGATGTCTGTCCTTATTCTGCACAATCTCACGCTGACACACAGAGAAGGGAAAACTGCACAAAGTGTTAGATACAACTGATCGTGTGCCCTAGAGCTTTGTAATCCAATGTGGTCACTGTGTGTGATCCCAGCATATGTGGCAGTCATTTTCAAGAACACCACGTGCTGTGGGCCTTTCCCTGCCTGACCTTCTCGAACAATCAGGGCTATTTGCTGTGTCACTGATACAGACTATTTTTTGTGCCCTATATAACAACCTTGTGAGGAGCCTGGTGACAGCTGTGTCCATCTATGCCAGAACTCAAGTATGGATCCAAGCCAAGAAGCATTCTTGCAGTACTGGAGTACACTCAGCAATCTGGCAGCTCTCTAAGTGTTAGCTAGGAATTGTAGGCCATACCATGCTATTAAACCAGTGCTGTATAAAGTCAGACCCCCAACAGCAGTAAATTAGCAAATATCTTTCTTTTTCCTACATACGCCAAGGACAATAATACTTCTGCAATTTGCATGCCAAATAATGCACTACTCTTTCTATAAGCTGCCAAACATACCATGTGGTATTCATAAACACAGGCATTAAACTGCTTTATTATCGTATTCATAAAAGGCAAATCTAGCTATATAAATTCCATCTGATCTGTGAACTGTACTTGCCACAATCCATTTACTCTAGTTGCAAATACATGCATTAAAAATGTTTCTCTTTCGCCTTTGTTGTAAAACACTGTGGAAAATGCCTGTGCTTTATATACTGTATAAATAAACTGTGTGGCAAAGCATAAGTACTATGCATTATTATAGCATAATATGGCTGCAAAAAGAAAAATATCAGATCTTTCCAGAATCCTTTGTAAACTAACAAGTGAAATAAAACACTAGGGTTTGACAACTGGCCCCATTGCCTCCAGTTATAATTATACCCCCATCCCACACACACACTACATAGTGCCCTACCACAGTTAAATTATTTAACACGTGATATCTAATCTAAACATTTTGTATGATTTAGACAGCGGTATTCACACCAACTGATATTAGTCTTCATTCTATTTTCTGTATGGTTTTGTGTTTATTTTATTTTGTTTTGTCCTATAGCTCTAAAAATTGATTTTACTTAACCTAAAAAGATAGATAACAGATAAAAAGATAGATAACAATTTAGCCTAAACATGAATCTGGTTTCTGGAAGCTGAGAGTTGCTGACCTGAGACCAGAACCTATTTCAGAATAGAAACAGTTTAAAAGCCACAAAATGTGAAGACTAATTGCAAATTGTATCACAACATCTCTATCTGCATCATGCTAAGAGGAAAGGCTGGGCCAGAGAATGTTCTCCACACAGGTCTACTTCCAAACTGGGTTGGCAGCTACAGAACATAAAGCTTTACATTAGCTTTATCAATGTCACATATCAAGTTTAGTGTAGTCTACGCTAAACCCGCCACCAATGTCTATTTATAACTGATCTGCCATCTGTCTGTAAAGCTGCACTGGTATGGTAATCTGCTCATATGTACTCTGAATGCCTCACCAAGTATAAGATCCTGTGCAGCTTAGTTTTTTTCGCTCGCGCATATAAATATATGTACACTGTCTATTTATTCCCTACAGTTAATCTATAAATTCATTATTTTAGTTCATTCCTACAATATAATGCTGAGCATTATGTTCTTGCTGACTTTGGTTCTACCTCATGCTCCTTGAGAATCTGGCACAACTCTTAGCAGGGTGCAGAAATCTTTAAAAATTCCCATAAATTATGGGTTTGGCTTAAAATGTATAAATGAATAAAAGTAGCTCAGAAATGTTGCTGTACCTCTCCTGGTGTTTGATAGCTCACCCAGATGCACTAGTTTCATTATAATACTCTTCTGGAAGCCAATACAATGCAACAGAGAGGCCATGTCACATAAGGTGTCCATACACTAAAAGATCAACTCGTTTGGCATGGTTGCCCAACAAGCGGATCAAGGGCCAGATTTCTGTGCAGTGTGCCCAGAGGCCATCTATCCATCTACCTATCTATCTTTCTATTCATCTATCTATAATACATACAAGAATACAACCAAGTACCAATACAGTTATATAAATATGTGTGTATTTAATTTATATAGAACTTCTTGCGTCTCTTCAATCCAGAAAATATGGCTATATATTGTCATTTGTTTCCCTGCCCTGTGATCCCTTTATCAGTTGAGCTGTCAGCTCATATCAGTAAAGTGTCCCCTGCTCTGTGTCACACACACCTGTCATATCTTCTCACTACAAGGGACAAGCAGGCAATGGCTTATCTAACACCCGATGCAGAGAACCTTGGATATAACCACAGAATAAAGCTATTAGGCCTGTGTCATACAAATCAAAAGGTTAACGCTCCAAATTGTTACAAACAGTTACAATAAAGGACAAACCCTCACATACAGCACATAAAACATACCTGCATTTTAATAATATCCACTAAACTGAAAAAGTTACAATTTTTAGATGTGGGCTAAAGATTGGCCAAGAGATTAATGGAATCTATCTAATGTTGATGGCACAAGTGGCAGTGCCTGGCTCAGCACATTTTAGCTAGCTTTAAAAGCACCTCACATTTACATGTAAACCTCCAGTAGGTGATTTGAAGCCCAAAAAATTATCTTGGAAGTGTATTTGGATAGAAACATTCTGCAAGAGGTGCTCTGTGGCAATTATCAGCCAGCCAATTGGGCCAGGCTAAGAAACAACACTTGTGGCGCCATTGGCCTTAAGTTACTAAATCATGTGAACTCAGAGACACTTAAGAATGTTCAGCTAGAAGGGCTGTTTGTATTTAATTTAATGCAATTAGTGCAGCCCAGTCACTTCCTGTAGTAATTTATTGGAAATGCAGTTTCTAAAGCACATGTTGCCATAACAGGTGGACCTCTGCCCAAAAATGCCTGTCACCACTATTTGTTTGAAAAGGAGTGACAGGCTGATCAGGGAAGGAAGGGGTGGGGTGTGACCGTTGCTGGCTTGAGTACAGGGGCAGTCAAAATCATACATGTGACATACCCCTAAGAAGTCTATGATGGCAGAATTCTCCAGGGGTTTATTGTTGTTTGGAACCTTTGCATCGATACCACAGGCAGAGAGGGGCACCTTTTGCACCAAACAGTAAAATTGTTACACACCATGGGGGTAATGTAACAAACCCCCAAAGTTTGCACCAGATCTAGTAGCCAATAGCACCTTTCTGAAACCAAGCATCTAAATAATTTTTTATTGGTTACTAAAAAAAATGTTGACATTTATATTACATTACATTGATAAGATTTAAACAACACAGGACATTTGGTTAATGCTACTTTTTTGTAAACAAGGCTTAAGATTTTTAAAGTTCAACAAGACACAAAACAAAGTATGTATTAGAATAATTTGTTTAGAGGAGTCCATACTTTAATACATTTAATTAAAAATTATTCAAAAGCACATTAATCACACTGCTACCCTTAACCACATGCATCCAATTATTCTGTAGCCTACAGTACCGCACAATATGCAGAATAAATATACATTATAGATTTTCACCCTCAGTACTCCACCCCCTCTCAAACTTTCAAATTTAGGTGCAGTTCAATATTCCCAACCTAAGAACAGATGGCTCCATCATTAGCACATTTTCAAAAAATTATGCCAATAATTTAGAAGGGAAATTGCCCAATGTTTCTGTTCACTGCTAAATAAGCAAGCATTTATCATTTGACCATTGATTGTACCAGCAAGGCCAAAGCAATTATCATTATAGTCTAGTGATGGCTTTCCTTTCAACCACCCATGAGAAACAGGTCATGTCCAATTGCCTAATTAAAAGTAAATACACTATAAAGTTTGTTTAATAGTATAATTTTCTGTAGAAATACAGATTTTATACCATTATGTCCTAATAATATTGAGCTGGGCCCTACTGTAACTTTATGTCCTGTATTGATCACTTTTCTCATGTAAATCTGTATGCTCAATGTGTCTATTGTACAGCACTGGGCAATACCTTGGCACTTCATACATTTGTGTTATAAAAATTAATATTGATAATTCTCCTTAAATTCTTTCTGAACATATACAGTATGGCCTGAGGTTTCACATATTTTGTTTGCTGGGATTAGCAACTGAATCGTCAGCATGGCTGCTTCAGTGGCATGATAGAATTATGAACTAGTTTAAGTTAAGTAGATCATTTGAAAATTAGGGACATGTCTTATAAATCCAAGCTGCTGTGCTGCACCAATTGCAGGCTGGTGACATATATTAACTGTAATAAGAATTGTCACACATTTTTCACACCTGACCTGGTGGTAATATCCAAATAATAATATCAATCCAAATAATTCTCTATCACTTCCCACTTTTTTTGATTGGTTAAAAGCAAGAGTTTCAGATATATTTGGTTACAGTATGCTTAGATTGGAAACTGTTTACTTAATTATTTGGGAACAAATAATTAGTGAGCTATAGTTTTCCCTAATACAGAAGAGAGGAGATGTGTGCTGCAGTGCCGCATCAGTTCCAGTGTGACTGTGCCACATGCTAAGAGTTGTGGAATATGTTGAGTGTTTTGATCAGAGGCAAGCCACATGGGGGTGGAATTTAAGGAATCCCCAGCAACTGCTTCTGTTGAATAAACAAGCAACAGGCAGACCATCTGTTGTTGAGGGAAGGGGGAATAGAGCAACAAAAAGAAGTTTTATAATCAATGCCCAGTATTCACATGCAGTGTGAATCAAATTTGAGAGAGGGCATAATAATAATATCATTTTCATAATGCTTTTTTCCAGTGGTACTAATTGAGATGCTTCTTATTGTACTCAAAAAGCATTTTTTGAGTCTGTTTTTAGGACATAGTTGGTATTATGTAAAGTCTATATTAGTCCAATATTGGACATATTGACAAGACCTCTGAATGTGATAGGCTAAGAATATATGCATACTGTGAAAAATATTTGTATATTGGGCAGCTATGTAGATTATCATTGGATTGTTGTGTTGTTAAACAGACATGTTTCTATATGTGTTATCCTTTAAACTGTATATTTATATATATTTTGAAAGTATCAATAGAATGTACATGCTATCTGCCATCTTCATTATCTTTTCATAGCCTGTCTATATGAAGAACTATTGCTCCCACCCCAACTGAGGCATGCACTCCAATTAACCTTCAGAGACTGTCGCCTCCCCTCATTAAGCCCCCAAAACATTGTGCACCACACTGTACCCACACAATTTTATGTATATTTAATATTTTAACCTAATTTATTCACAGTAGATATATTTTTCTCCTGATTTTTTTGGCAGTGGTGCTTTTTCATGATAGCAGAACAGTGCGCTTGAAGAGCGCACAATGTCACTGACTCTCAGTATAGAAGTACTAGTAATATAGTAATAGGAACAGGGACCTTACAATGTAAGCTCCACTGGGGCAGGGACTAATGTGAATGATAAACAATATTTAAAAAGTGAAACATAAATGCATTGGCTTTGTATATAAATAATCAATAATACAAAATAAAATCTATATTTCTTGTGCAAAATCCTTATTCCTTATTTATAAAAGTATGTACACTTACATTTATGTATGTATAAACCCATGCATAATAATATAGAGCAGAAAGATAATTGTAGCGAGAGAAATGTGTAGTTTGTTGTTTGCGCTGCGATGAATGAATTCCTACTACTGTGTGCTATCTGGCAGCACATTAATGGCAAGAACTTTTGTTGTACTGCTTTTCTCAGCAGCAGAGAGTTCCAGCTGCTTTGTGTTACAGAAGGAGTTGCAGATGGAGCAAACTTCATGTAGGCATTTTCAGATGGCTCTCTCTGTTTACATGGATTATTATGATATCTTTTGCCATTGATATAAGAACAGCCATGCTGTGATGTCAAAACAAAGTCAGCTCCATCTATACCTATAAGGTTCCATGGAACCTTAAAAACCAATTAGCAGGCAGAATTTACTGGTCACCTGTTTAAAAGCAAACTACTGGTTGCTAATGGTTACTGCTCCTGGGCAAACTTAGTGCCTTTTACCACATGGGGAGGAGTTGTTTAATATTCCTATAAGTGGGCATTTACCTTTTGGTAACATCATTCCTGCAATACCCTATTGCCAAAACATTATCAATGCTAGATCACAAGTTGGCTGCAAAACTCATATTTGCGTACAAAAAGCTGTGGCATAAATGGCTGTCCTCTTAATGCCCAAGTTCTTATTTTTTTTTTTTATGTACAGCTATAATTTATAAACCATGCTTAACAAAATAATAAACATATTATTTATAGTCACTCAGTAAATGGGGGAAAAAACAAGGTTCCTTCTGGTTTGCATTAGCAGTTCAGTTTGATTCTCACCATTGCCTCAAGTGCTGGACTATCTCATAGCAGGTGTGATACAAATTTCACATAACTTTGAAACTGTAATTAAATTAAAGTTGTGAGAACATTTAATGTACAGCTATATAAGTTAAGTCCAGTATTAATCATCCTCGGTTCCACCCAACCCGAGGGGAAGCAGGACTGCATGCAATAAAACCTCTGCAGATCTCTGTCTTTGGCAGGGTGCAAGCAGGGGTGACATCCCTGAAGAAATCCTATTGCGCTCCACAGATTTATCCCTTTTCTGGGAATGGGTCAGGGGTGTGGGAATAGGATTTCCACATCAAAGGCTGATCACTGCAGTACAGTGTGTACAGCAGGGCAAGATGGTATCAGTAGCACTTTATATCAGAGCTCTCTACCCTACAGCCTCCAGCTGTATTGAAACGGCAACTTCTATTGTCTGCAACTATGGGATTTTATGACAAAAGCTGTTATGTGTTTATCCTGTGTGTATTCACTGGTGTAACTATAGACTGAGGAAGCAGACCCTGTGGTTGCAGGGGGGCCTGTGGGAGAGGGGGGCCTTGGGGGACTAATTAAAGTTATTATAAATCCTCCTCCCCAGCCACGTTCCTACCTGGCGTGGCACAAATGGGTGGGGAGTGTGGGACACCAGCAGGTAGGCAGGTAATGTGGGGTAGAGGTTGCTGTGCACGCCAGGCTACTCCAAAGTTTTTTTTGTAGAGGATGCACGGCACATTGTAGTTACCACTGTGTGTGACGAAACGAGACACCACTCTGTCCATGGGTGTTTCACATTGTATTTGCATGGCTGATTTATGAATATATAGTGATAAATTTCACAAGTGCATTTACCCATAGCAACCAATCAGATCTTTGCTTTGATTTTCTAACTTGTAGTGGCCTGTTCAAAGCTAATTGCTGACTGATTGCTACCTGCAACTGTACTTAAAGGAACAGTAACACCAAAAAATGTATATATTTCAAAGAAATTAAACTATACTGTACTGCTGCCCTGCACTGGTAAAAGTTTTGTGTTTGCTTCAGAAACATTACTAGAGTTTATATAAACCCTGGTGTGTAGCCATGGGGGCAGCCATTAAAAAGTAGAAAAGGCACAGGTTATATAGCAGCTAACAGATAAACCCTGTAGAATACAATGGTGTCTTATCCGTTATCTGCTTTGTAACCTGTGCCTTTTCTCCTTTTTTCCAGCTTCAATGGCTGCCCCAATGGATACACAGCAGCTTATTTATATAAACTATAGTAGTGTTCCTGAAGCAAACACCCCAGTTTTACCAGTGCAGGGCAACAGTACATTATATTTCAATTACTTTAAAACACTTTCATTTTTTGGTGTTACTGTTCCTTTAAGCAGTGCTGTGCTTTTAGTTTTTGTGCATTATACTGTATGGGAACATATGGGTTTATTGATTTTCCTCTGCCCTTTCGTTCAGTACCTACAGGAGTAGAGTCCAAGACTAAACAGAAAAACTTGGCCTTGACCCACAGGGCAGACTGAGATCACTTAACACTTGAATTACCATGTGGTGGAATGCATAAAAATGCTCTGCACCAGAAACACAAGTTAAAGCAAACATGAAAAGAAGCCTTAGATTACATTTTTTAAATAAACTAATGCTTGTTTCCTATTCCTTTCCTTATCAATTCTTAATCATCTGAACTGACCCTAATAAACATGCTTGGGTTTGAATAACCAGCTGTAAGATAAAATAACAGAGGAATTACAAAAAGTCTAAAAAAATGTTACATTTTAGGCTATAAGCAATCAGATATAAAGTTAAATAATTTAAAAATACAAAATGTTACACAGACTATAGGATACTGAAATATCATTGCAATTGCTCCTTTCTATTACACAACACGCAGATGTAAATTAAAATCTTGCTGTTGTGAACTGCATCTCCCATAAGTCACACAGGAAGTGTAGAAGTTATGATTGCACCCAGGGCTTGGGACTTAATACTATAACTTAAGTTATTTCCAGCCACTTCTCTGTGTTTTTTTCTGTAAATATGGCCAGACCAAAGGATGTGGAGAAATACATGACTGCCCTTAGTAAAAACAACTAAAAAATTATATACAGTGGTATACAGGTAGTTAACTGAAAATGCTAAAATGATAATCTAGTTTTCTCTGGTACATTAGGCACTGCCAATTAATATACTATATGGGGTTTAACTTAGTATAAAAATCAATCCATGCACTAAGCTTGCTTTAAAATATTATTCGGCCTATTTTGTCTTGTGATAACACATCAATTTTTTTTTTATTTAGAACAGCAGGTGACTGCAGAGCCATATATTTCATTCAACTTCCGTTATTCAGCCATGCCAATAAAGTATGTGTTATCAGGTTTAATTTGGTATGGTCTCATTGCGACCTTTGTAAGAAGACTCCACTGTTACTTAATATACAGATGAGATAATTTTCCCTGTCAATGACCCTTCTTTTCACATTAGAGAATCTTTTTTTAAAAACAAGATTTCTCTAAAAGGTCATCTAAAGGGACAGTAATGTGTGAAACAAGTTGTTCTCATGCACAAGAACAAGTACTGTTAAGTACCATTGGCTGCTATAATTGTTTATGAAGTTATTCATTTTATAAGCTCCAAAGCTGGAAGGTCTGCCAACCTATGGGAGCCTCTAGCAGTGACTTGGACAAGCTTGGACCTACTTGCTGTCTTGAATACTCTTGAGCCTATAACAGGGTGCATACTGTGCTTTTAAATGCATGAAGACAAATAGTTATATGAAGTCAGACTCAATAATGGTCCAGAGAAATCAGGAGGGCTTGAGTGAAAAAAGTTTCAAACACCCCTGCTAAAGATGTGCTTCTTTTATACAGAAAAAGAGCTCTTACCATAATAAGCCTACGTATATATTACTGTCCTATTTGGGAGAAATCATAGCTTTTTTTATTATACCCACTGAAAGTGTTTTTAGATATTCTGTGTGTAGTTAATCAATACTGAGAATTTTTTTACTTGTGAAATAATTTATGGTAGGCATACACTACTCAACTACAGAATTCGATGCACATTAACATTCTGAAGTTTGAAATTAAGACCCCCTATAGTTGTATCTTCAACCAAAACCATTTCTGTTCCAAAGAATATTCCATCAAGGCAGACATTATAGGTGCACAAAGTATGCCGGGTCACCAGGCAATTGAATGAAATCAGGGTCTCAAGTAAAAGATTTCCACATCAGAGGCTGATCACTAAACCCCTATACTTCAAGCCTGCACCATTTTGCTCAGCTTTGTTCCCCATGCTAGTGAACCCACCGAGAAGCATTTTGAGCTAGCATGGATTTGTGTGCAGGCAAACTTCTTCTGTTAGTACACAAAAGCCATGAATTTCTGCCTTGTATTTTTGTATGGTCATGGAACTCCTTGATGACTTGTAATAGCATTATATTTAACAACAGGGGTTTATATATATATATATACCTGTATATATATTTGCTTGTTAAAGTTTTGGTTCAGCACTTACTGTAAGTGAAATAATGTATTCAATGAGCTGGATCAATAGGAAAAAAAAACATTCTCCAGATGTTGCTCCATATTCTTGAATACATTATCTCATTTCATGGTAAAGCTTATAAGTGCTGACTTGTGCTTTTATTGTTCTATACACTATGCTTTTATTTAGGACACAGGGCTCTGTGGTTATTTCTAAAATCTTTATAAGTTTTATCAGGAGGTATATTGTCCTGTTTGAAAAAACAAACAGAATGAAAACTTTCCTCCATTGCATGAACTCTCTACTATGTGAGCATAGTGCCATTTAAAAACCCCCTCTTCTGCTGTCATCATGAGCCGCTCACAGTTTCACTTAAGAGTGGTGCTTCAAGGTTACAGGTTACAGCACTGACTCTGTAAGAATGCTGCACACTCTTGTAGTAATTCATTAGTTACTGCTGAATACAACTACATGTTCCACTGACTTTAAATTACAGATAAAGAAAAATTATAAAATTATTTCTGTAGTTTATATTAATTATTATTAATTAATATCCTGTAAATTACATGCTTATAAACAGTGTCTTATAGATTATGCTTATAGACAGTGACATTATCAGTTATAATTGGTGCTTAGTGATGTAATTTGTGTCACATGACTCACTGAAACTTGTGTATTATAAAAAAGAATATACCCCCTGTAGAAGAAGTCACCCATCTATATATATATAGTCATGGAACTCTTTATTGACATCTAATATGCTTCTATTTTACAGTAGGGGGTTACACTATTCCCTATATAAAGAGCTAATTCTGAGATCAAAAAGTAAATGTCTGGAGTGTATTACACATGAGCTACAGTGTGGGAGGGCCCCCATATCTGACTTACAGATAGCTAATAAAGTCCTTAGTGGCCCCCAACTTCATTCTTAAACGTTACAAAGTCGTTAGCTCAGGCAGTTCTGCCCTAAGTACCTCACAAGGTATTATACTAAATTACCTCCGGGAGCAGAACTTTGATGCTATAGCTAGATAGACAAAATCAAATCAATCATATAAAAGTAAAATACATTTGCCATGCATCACCTTAGCACGTGTGATATATATTTACTTATACCTGCCCACCCTTGTGTTAGAAACCCCCCAAGAACTGACCTATAGACACCAGCTTGATGTGCTCCCGATCCAGGAATTCCAGAGCCACTGACACGTTCTCCAGTTTCATCTGCCGAAAGTTGGGTCTGGAATGGTACTTTCTGTACATCTTCTTCTGACTGAGCACCTCCAGCAGGCCTATGAGCTTCAGGCCATCACTCAGGTCCTTCTGCAGGTCCCCAATGCGCTTGTTCATGCACTTGAGATGCTCATTACACCACCTGGTGAAGGTGTTCTGCTGGATCTTCTTCCAAGGGGCATCTTCTGCCAAGTCCTTCTCTGTAGCGGGCATCTCCTCTGCCTCTTCGCCCTGGTAAAACTGCTGCTGGTCGTAATAATCGTTGCTGCTCATGATGACTTTGGTTCGGGAGCTTTTCGCTTTTTATATGGGGGATCAACTAACGAAGCAAAAAAGGGTGGAGAAAATCACAGCAAAAGTGAGCAGGCAACTGCTGGATCCAAACCCCAAAATCTGTGAAATCAAGTTCAAGCTGCTGGAACTGACCTCAACAATCAAATTAGTTCCCTTATTATTTGTCCTTCGCTTGGAAACAGTGAGATGTTTTTTGGCTACGGTTCGATTAACCCTTGCAGGGGCTTCCTCAGTCCCCTGTGTCCTGGCTCTGAGCTGCGAGGGAGGAGAGAGTTTGCCCAAATTCCCTTCGCAATGATCCTTTTTCTTCCTGTCTTCTGTTTCCTTTCTGTGAGTCCTTTTTGGGGGTGACTGGGAGGGGGCACGGGATAAAAATGCAGCAGGTCAGGTCTGTTGTTTGTGTTAGAGAGGGAGATGGAAACAGGAATGAAAGAGATAAAGCAGAGAGGCAGCTCAGTCCTGGGGCTTCAGATCCCACAGCAGAAAGGAGGGAAGAGAGAGAGATAGAGGTGAGTCTGCAGGTCTTTGGCAACTTGTGTGAAAGTTCGGAGTCCTGGATGGAGTTGGTTTTAAAGAAAACCGATGCCCCCACCCTCTTTGGGCTCCTCTCCCCCTCCCACCCCCCACGTCAGAGGCATGGACTCCCTGGAATGCTTTTGCTATGACCATATACAACTAAGATGAGTATTTTCCTAATCCCCAGTGAGATAGTGAGCAGGGGCACGATTGGGTGCTATGGATAGCGGGGGCTCGGATTGGCTTAGGCTGCCCATGCTCTCACTGCTTGTAACATCTCTGTATTTTTAGACACCTCATGTCAGGGAGGTCTGGCTGTGAGGGGAAGGGGAGAGGGGGTAGAAGGAAGGGATCTTACAACACAAGTTAACAAAAGCAACAGATGTAATGCAAGGGGAGACCACCACCCTCACCCACCTAATCAATCATCTTCTACCCCCCAAAAAAGATAACTTCTGCATTAACTCATTCGGTAGACAGCAGGGCTAACCCTCTGACAGACACGCAGAAGTGCACAGGAAACCTTGTTGCAATGAGAAAATCAGCAAACTCAGCCTCTAGGCTTTTAGCCTGCAGGAATAAAAAGAATGGCTCTGGGTGATTATGAATCACCCATACCACATGTCACCATAACCACAGACATATTTCTTATATCAATTTATACAAACTCAACAGAAAAAAAATATAGATAAATATATGTGTGTAAAGGTGGCCATACACGGTAAGATCTGCTCGTTTGGCGAGGTCGCCAAGTGAGCATATCTTCTCCCAATATGCCCACCTACAGGTGGGCAATATTGGGCTAATTCAATCGTTTGGCCCTAGGGCATAGGTGCCGTCAGTTCGGGCACGGCATCAACTAGCCAATGTGGTCCTTGATCCAATGGGAAAATCAAACCCATTCAGGCCAGATGTCGGGCAGGGAGGCCTGTAGGTGGTGCCCATACACGAGCAGATAAGCTGCCTAATCAGTCTAAAGGACCACTATTGGCAGCTGAAATCAGCCTGTGTATGGCCACCTTTAGTAGCAGGAAAAGTATCCTTAACCACATGTAAGATACCGCTTCGGGAAAATATAAACTATGGTATAACGTTACTATAGGAATCCCTGCAAAAACTAACATTTAAATTGAAACAGGAGTAATTGGGGAAACTATTCTGCTTTTCCATTCTTCCAAGGATGTTGCATGTTCTCCTCACGTGTGTGTGGGTTGATTGGAGGCTAATTGGCTCCCAATAAAATTGACCATGGTGTGTGCTGTGGTGTAACTTTACTTTCTAGGGCCTTCCTGCAAATATATTTCAGGCCCCCACAACATCACATTAATGTGCCCTCAATCATCAGGCCTGGATTTGTGGGCAGGCTACAAAGGGCCAAGCAGGGGCGGGCCCTAGGCAGCTGCCTCTTCTGCCTACACCTAGTTCCGGCCTTGGGCCCAAGCCTAGGGTGGCATGGTGCCTGCTGGCTGCATCTGTACTGGAGACTGGATGGAAATTTTTTACAGCTGTTTGCATCTCCTGCCCACCCCAGTCCCTAGTGCAGCCAATCAGTAAAGGAGATGGTGCAGGGGAGGGTACACGTACAGGGGGGCAGGAGGGCAGAGGAGAGTGTGAGTGTTCAGGGGTCAGGGGTGCAAGTGGCCTAGGGGCACACCATGTGCAAATCAGGCCCTGTCATTTGTATGTATTGGCTAGTGTAGATGCAAGCATTATTGAGCCCTCCACTGTGGCTGGGTGTGCTAAGATGTTAAAGGTGAAGCAGGGGCGGTCCAAGCCGACCAGGCGCCCTAGGCAACCCAGTCGGCCACCTCGCCCCTTCCTCATTCGCCCCCCCCCCTTTGGCGTGCAGTTGAACACCTGGGGGGGGCGGGGTTGGCTTTGCGATTCGATGGATCATTGCCCCCACTGCCTAAGGACAAGCGGCGGGGGCAATGACTAAAGAGAGCGGACTAGGGGTAGGCAGGAGAGGCTGCCTTGCGCCCCCAATCACTGCGCCCTAGGCAGCTGCCTCTTCTGCCTACCCCCAGTTCCGTCCCTGAGGTGTAGTTCACCTGTATCTTAAATTTTAGCATAATGTGGGTAGTGTGTAACTATAACTTTGAAACCGCACAGAGAAATTTTTTTGGCTGCCAGGGTCAGTGACCCCCATTTGAGAGCTGGAATGAAAATAGTAAAAGTTAACTTAATCATGAACTACCCCTTTGAAGTGATGGGTCACCTTTAAGATAACTTTTAGTATGTTATAGAATGGTCGATTTTAAGCAACTTTTCAACTGATTTTCATTATTTATTTTGTATAATTTTTGAATTATTTGCCTTAATTATTTGCATAACTCTTGGCAGCTTTCAACTGGGGGTCACTGACCCCAGCAGCCAAAATAACATTGCTTTGTGGAGCTACAGTTTTACTGTTATTGTTATTTTTTTAGAACTTATTTTTATATCCAGCTCCTTATTTATATACCTGTCTCTCATTCAAACCACTCCCTGGTTGCTAAGGTAATTTGGACCCTAGCAACCAGATAGCTGCTGAAACCAATTTGGGGTACTGCTGAACAAAAAATGAAATAACTAAAAAACTGCAAGTAATAAAAAATTAATACCAGTTGCAATGTGCCTCAAAATATTACTCCCTATATCATACTACTCCCTACATCATACTAAAAGCTAATTCAAAGGTGCACAACTCCTTTAAACAGGACCTGTCACCCACACATAACAAACTGTAATACAAATCCTTTCAAAAATAAACATGAAACCAAAATTCTTTTTTTAATTAAATCATCCATACCTATTATAAATGTATTTAAAAATCAGACTCAGGCATCAGGCATAGAGGCGGGACAGGCAATATATTATTGACAGCTCAGATTTTTAATTACAATTACTTCTTAGATATCACCTAGATGGCAAGTGTATAAGATTTTGGGGTGATACAAAGCTTACCTTAATAACAGGGTTCACAAAATGGCGGCTGACAATAAACTATAAGTTCCATGCAGGATGCTGCCACTTTGCAGAGTGATTTAACAAAATTGGAAAAACTGGGCAGCAAACTGGAAAATGAGGTTCAATGTGGACAAGTGCAAAGTTATGCACTTTTGTAGACATAGTATAAACGCAAACTATCTACTGAATGGTAGTTTGTTGGGGGTATCCTTAATGGAGAAGGATTTTTGTAGATAACAAGTTGTCTATTTCCAGGCAGTGTCATTCTGTGGCTACTAAAGCAAATAAAGCGCTGTCTTGTATAAAAAAGGGCATTGACTCAAGGGATGAAAACATAATTTTGCCTCTTTATAGGTCCCTGGTAAGGCCTCACCTTGAGTATGCAGTGCAGTTTTGGGCTCCAGTCCTTAAGATGTGCAACTAAACTGGTAAAGGGGATGGAAGATTTAAGCTATGAGGTTAGACTGTCGAGGTTGGGGTTGTTTTCTCTGGAAAAGAGGCACTTGCGAGGGGACATGATTACTCTGTACATTAGAGTGGATTATAGGCAGATAGGGGATGTTCTTTTTCCCCAACGCACCAGAGGCCACTCCTTTAGATTAGAGGAACTGAGTTTCCATTTGAAGCAGCGTAGGTGGTTTTTCACGGTGAGGGCAGTGAGATTGTGGAATGCCCTTCCTAGAGATGTGGTAATGGCAGATTCTGTTAATGCCTTTAAGAAGGGCCTGGATGAGTTCTTGTACAAGCATAGTATCCAAGGCTATTGTAATACTAATATCTACAGTTAGTATTAATGGTTGTATATATAGTTTATGTATGTGATAGTATAGATTGGTAAGTATAGGTTGTATGTGCTGGGTTTACTTGGAAGGGTTGAACTTGATGACTATATAAGAATATGCTGAAATCATCAGAAATTTGGGTTTTCTAAGTCTGATCTTTGCACAGGTTTGTGGAAGTCTTTCATGGCTCCAACCCGGGTGATTTATGAAGACTTCATAAAAATAGTTATTGATGCTGTAAATAGTTTGGACTCAACCAGTCCACTGTCAGACAGATTGTTTACAAATAGAGGCAACTTAAAACCTTTGTTACCCTCCCAAGGAGTGTTTGATATCACCAACAGCAAGGTTCTTCCAGGAGATCTTGGAGAACCCGGGCTAATATCCAAATAACTAAAGCCCTCTCTTGCATTGGCAAATGTCAGTGTTCTTGAGTCTGCAAGCAGTGCACAACGTTTGAGTCATGTGGATTTGCCCCATACTTTCTCAGGTGCTATGAAGCCTGTGGATGGATAGGGCCAAAACAAAATTTTTGGCTTGCTTAAAAAGTGTTGTTTGGCAAACACTGCATTCCGGCATGATAACCTTATCCTATCTGTGAAATAAGTTGATGGCGATATCATGTTTGGGCTTGCTTTGTTGTCTCTGTTGTACTAGGGCGGCTTGCCATCATGTATGGAGCTATAAATTCTGACTTGTACCAGCAAATTCTCTGGAAAAATGTCAGGGTATCTGTCCATGAACTGGAGATAAAAATAAAGGGGCTTTGTAGGTGCAGGTCTGGTGCAAAAGCTGCAATGGGCCATTATTGAAATGAAATAGGACTACCCAATCTGTAGCCAGGTATTAGTCTATAAATACATCCTGCTTGGATTGGGCAAATGGAGTTTGTCCTGAACCTGCTTGTCACCCACAAAGGATGTGTTGATGCCTGCCCTAACCCACCCAACTTGTAGGTTTTGGGTGAGCCTGCACATCACTAGATTATACATTTTAGCCCAAAAATAACAATAATCCAAATCCATTTCTAAATTCTGCTTAGTGCATCATATGTTTGCTCCTCCTTATCTTGTGGACTATATATATATATGTGTGATGTACTTTTGCTATGAGATGCATGAGAGTCAGAGCAATGAGTCACAGTGAGTGAGTGAATCACAGCCTAAGGGAAGGAAGGAGTTAACCCTGATCACTGTCTAGGAATGCTTTGCATCTGCTACCAAGGGAATTGGGATCTCCACAGGGCTTCCACCAGTAGCATTAGTATATTTGGAAACAGAGGCCTTTAACAAAATGTCAAGTCCCAGTTGAATAAGAAAGCTACATTAAAATGACTAGTTATGAGGTCTGAAACAGTACATGTTCTATGATTGTTTCTGTTCAGAATAAAGAATGGGAGTAGAAAGCGATCCATTCAGCCTTATATGATTCTAATTTTTATTGTAGGTTGAGGACCTGGACACTGCTTCATGTGTTTGCCAGATATTTTGGGGCACATTCACTAAAGGGGGAATTGTCTTTTTCTGGTGACAATTCACCAAAAAAAGACAATTTGCAGTGCATTCGCGATTTACCAAAGGGAGAAGTAGACTTTTCGCTAGTAAAAAATTTTCGCCAAGACGAAGAAGCCAAAAATACGGTAATTCAGAAATTTTCTATTTGTTCCCCTTTTCTGCTGGTTCTGACTTGTGAATTGATGAAACTAGATCCGCAAAGTGACTGTATCAGTGATATAAAATCCTGCATTCCTGTACCTTCTGTATTGTTAATGACACATGCTGACTGCCATCCTCCCACAAAGAGTTTTTTTTTTTTTTTAATGCTCAAATGATTATAAATAATATTATCTTAACTTGTTTATTGTTTGTGGTCCTTTAAAGTCATTAACATATCACTACTGGTGATATGGTCCTTGTAAGATTAAAAATGAAAAAAGTATGATTTCTCTATGTCAAATAACTAATGCAAAGTTCATATTTGATCAGGCAGTATTTTATCCTGCAATTTCCCAATTCTCCAGCTGTAGACTACAGATCCCAGCATCCCATGACAAACATTGGCTACTGAGTTGTAGTCCAGCAACATCAGGGCTAGAGAGCTACAAGTTGTAAATGTGAAAAGACTAGACTTATGCACATTACTAGAATGGTTTGGGGGTGTTTTTTGTAGAACAAGATCTAATGAATTGACCTGGAACAATAAAAACTGTTGCAGAAATGTGTTTATTCGGCTAATTAAAAAATTGAAATATAGATTTGACATTAAGCTGTAGACACTAGAGAGTATATGAGTATCTGCAAATAGGAAATACATGGGATAAAGTGTATGTATATGTATTTATATACTTGCCTGTCTGTCTGTCTCTAAAATGACTGTCTAAAGATTCTGTTCACTAATGGACTAATGAAGCACTATGGATGGCTGCAACAAACACGTTGTTCCAGTGGGCAATGGATGAGAAGGAGGGAGGAACTTTTTCTCACAGATGTTAACATTTACACTGCTATGGCAGTTGGCTATAGCTCACAGCTGGCCCCACAAGGGAAACAGGATCATTCCCTAAGGGAAAAATAACCCAAAACAGCTTTTGTTCAGTGATAACTGCTGTATACAGTACATGATAGCATAGATATGCAGCCTCTGGCACTCCAGCTGTTGTTACAGCAGTCAGTGGCTTGCAGAGGCTGTTGGGAATTGTAGTTCTGTAACAACTGAAGATCATATTAGTGTTTGAGGCAGGGGCAAAAGCTAACTTGCAAAGATCAAAGGATTGATTTACTTCCCATTGACCTTAGTTGCTCACAGTTGACCCAGGCCTGCAATTATCAGTTCTTGGAAGAAAATTTATAATAGTCCATGACAGTAAAGGACTATCAAAATAACACATATGCGATATCCCTTACTGTTACACATTGGCTCACATTGGCTCACATATTGCTGCTATATATATTACTGATGTACTGGGGGGTATCTACACAGTATCACAGGTGCATCAGTAAGTATCTGAGAAATTGTGAGTAGAGTATGTATGTCCTTTAGGTATACAAAAAAACTGCAGCCACAGTAACAAGGGTAGGGTTGTGAACAGATACACACTGCAACCCACACACTTAAACTCACATTCATACTGATGCTCATTTTTAAACTCACAGTAATTTTCACTTATTTACACACAGTCGTATTTTTATTCTTTTAAAGTCTTAATTACACATCAGATTATGAATTACAGCTCAAATTTAGATTACTAACACATGGAGCTACTTTTAATTGTCTCTATGTGTGTTTTAGTAGAGACAGTTCTCTATATTGTCTATGGCAGGGTATTTTCTGGCGTTTTGTAGCCATGACAAGTAGCTCCATGTATCATAGTCCTTACATTCAAGGCCCTTAACACCGAAGCCCCTCTGTATATCTCAGCTCTGATCTTAAAATACACTTCTTCGCACAATCTACACTCTGATTCTGACCTTCACCTTTCGTCTCATCACTTTATCCCATTCCGAACTGTAAGGGCTCTGGCACACGGGGGAGATTAGTCGCGCGAAATCGCGCCGCCGCGTCTGCCATCCCGCCGGCGACTTACATGTTCGCCGGTGGGATGGCAGGGGTAGGCAACTCGGGGAGATTAGTCGCCCGCGAACAGGGAGTTAATCGCGGGCGACTAATCTCCCCCGTGTGCCAGAGCCCTAAAACTTCTCTTGGCTTCTGCCTGTCTCTGGAACTCGCTTGCTTGAGCCATCAGAGCTATCCCCCTTCCTTTCAAAAACTCCCTAAAGACCCACCTCTTAAGGGAAGCTTATTCAGTGTATCTTGACATCAGACATTAATGTATCATAACTCACAGATTTGTTTATATATTCCTTATGTTCCAAAATACCCTAACCCTTTAGATTGTAAGCTCTTGCGAGTTAAACCTTCTAATTCTATTCTAACTTTGTAAACCCTAGATTGTTATACAGGTATAGGATCCCTTATCCAAATTACGGAAAGACTCCCATAGACTTCATTATAAGCAAATAATTATAATTTTTAAAAATGACTTCCTTTTTCTCTGTAATTATAAAATAGTACCTTGTACTTGATCCCAACTAAGATATAATAAATCCTATTTGGTTTATTCAATATTTAAATGATTTTTAGCAGACTTATGGCATGGAGATCCAAATTATGGAGAGATCCCTTATCTGGAAAACCCCAGGTCCCAAGCATTCTGGATAGCAGGACCCATATCTGTATTATTGTAAGATCCCAGATCCCTTATTAATAAATAACGTAATCAATGTGTAATTTGCTGGTACTATATTAATAAATAATGATGATGAGATGCACATGCAAGGTGACACAATGATATACACAAGCACACACATCCTTACTCTTCCACACTGAAACTTATTCCCCTGCTCCTTCCATTCACACTTGAAATAACACACTTCCACACTTACAAGTATTGATATATATTTATCATGCTGTTTAAAAAGTGGAGTAAAACATTACCAGTGATGTTTGGTTTTTCCGTTACACACCCATACTCATTCTCACTTGCCCTTTCACTCAAAATTACCAATATATAAACCTATATTAACACAAACTCATCCACTCAAGTCACACTTAATTTAGCATTTCCTTAGGCCTAAACTCCCATATGTAATAAAAAGCTCAGGAGCAGTAACCTACAGCAACCAATACACTGGCCATACACTGAAAGGTTGCCAAGCGAGTGGTCTTCCCGTATATGCCCACCATGGCGCTGGGGCCAAACAATCAGATCATATTGACAGGATGCAGGCAGCAGAGGAGAAGACAGGATCCAACAGGGTTATTAAACCGTCCCAATCGTCATCTTACCAATCTATAATGAACTAATGATACGGCAACTCAGTTCATCGACAGTTTTATTGGGCCATGTGTGGCCACCTTAATTCTTAGGGCTCTGGCACACGGGGAGATTAGTCGCCTGCGGCAAAACACCCTGTTCGCGGGCGACTAATCTCCCCGAGTTGCCTTCCCCCTGCCATCCCACCGGCGAACATGTAAGTCGGGCGACTAATCTCCCCGTGTGCCAGAGCCCTTAGGATGTAAATTGTTATCAGGGAAATTCACAACATAATCTACTCTAATTACCATTTTATTCTCATCTTCTTATCAGTGTGCACCACTACTATTCGCTTGTAATAATAAAAGGGAACAATCAAAAAAATCTAAACTTTAATCTGGTGGGGTTGAAAATGTTTCTGATTTAGCTGAATTTAAAGGTCTAAACATTAAACAGTTAAATACTGTGCCCCCTTATAAATACTGTTTCCCCATAACCACACACTGTAAGGTTTTCAGGTGCTGTAAAGATTTAAAGCAAGTTTTCTGTGTCATCGGATTTCCAAAATAGAAAGCAAAGCCCAGTTTAACTTTATTTTAGAATTCTAAATGATAATAAATTACATTTTAAAAAATTTTTTGCAACATATTAAAATCTGATTTTTATAAATGCTACATTTTAGTAAGGCAGCCAATTTTTATGTTCACTTCTTTGCACTGCAGTGCATTTGGCCACAATATTAATGGTGTTATAATGCAACTTCCCTATCCACTGCAAATCTGCATTTCTTTTAAAGGAGACGTATAGAAACGAAAAAACACTTCTTGTAGGCAATTAAGAATAATATATGGTGCTGGTTTCATTTTGGCCTAAAAACTAATACTATCTGTAAAAATGGCCCCTTTATTGGAGCCTATAGATCCTCTCTGGTCCTTGTCCCTGTTTCAAATGATGGGTGGGTGTGTCCTAACAGTCCCTGCCAGAAGCACAGTAGGAGGAGGATAGCGAATCACAGCCCTGCAGTCACACAAACAAAGACAGGTTTCAGTTCCCTATCAGGCCAGGCTAGCTGTTGATTTGCACAGCCTGGGAAAGGAGGCAGCAGGAAATGGAACAGATCAGTGGGACTAGTGAGGTTTTTGGGAAATTTTCAATAAATCATCCCGAAACACTAGTTTTTAAAGCACATTACTTCTTTATTTAGATGAGTACACTGCATTGGCACAATATTGTTTTTCACCCAATATGTCCCCTTTAAATAGCAACACTGCCATAATCATGAGCCCTCTTCCTTGTCTGCATTGTGTCAGCCATGTGCAGGCACAAACAGCAGATTCCTTTTTTTTTTAGTTGACTGTAGATTTTCAAGGGCATGAGGTGCTTCTTAAAGGCACTAAAAACAAAGCATATGGTATATATCAGGATTTGGTATAGAAGAATAACCATAGTGAGGACAAAATCCTCAATATAGTAAGAAAGTATTATAAACAATTAACAAATAAATGTTTAAACAACCTTGTGCATGGTCATCCGTCTATATTAGTCTATATATTTGTTAAAGGGATTTTCACTATAAAGTTAGAGGTAGGTTATGTCAGGATATGTTCAGGCTGAGGAAGAGTGGGATGTTATGTTAACCTCAAATGTAATTGCCATGTTCGTCTTTGTTAAATGTAATACGAGTCATTCCCAAGTCATAATAGCTAATTCAGAATTTACTTAGAATAGCATAAGTGTTGAAGGGGGTGCCTAAAATATAAAGCAAAACCAATAAACAGTACTATAGGCCTATTAGGTCTATATCTGGGTTTATCTAACAGTATATCTGATATAAGCTGGGCAGGGGGTAGCCATAACATTTATGTTCCTTGAAAGGAGGATCATTATGATATTTAGGATGTGGAGATAGTGTGCCCATTTTGTCCCAGGTATAAGGTCCATGACTGCCAGGTGGCCCAATGCTTGTGCATGTTCTTCAGAGTATCTGCATGAGTCTCTTGAAATTTGTGGACATTCTCTATTTCTACAATCCAATTCTGCAGAGTTGAAGCAGAAGCTGAGTTCCATTTACATGGGCTGAGGATCTTGCCACATCTAGAGATTTTTTTGTAAGATTCCACTGGCATAGTCGTATGGTATAAGAGAACTGCTGCCAGGTCTCTCTGAACATTTAAGTGAACCCAATATTTTGTTTTACCCTGTGTTAAGTCCCTGTAAGGAAACACCTTAACTACCTAAAAATTAACATTTTGTATACTACTGTGCTGGCAAAAGTGTAGAAAAGGGCAATAAAATAAAAATGGAAACCAGTGCTATTGCTGCCATGAGGCAAAATAACACCATTTCTACATGCTTCCCTGCCCAAGCACTGGAGGTAAATACAGGAGGTGGAGACATCAAGTCTGCTGCTACAGGCACCCTTGACAGGAACCTAATATTTAAATTATAAGGAAAGGTGTTGTTTAAACTGGCTTTGTTTTCTCTTATTATGACACATTAAGTTTATTCTGTAACTATTAACACAGAGGAATTTCAGAAACCACACATTTCAAAGAAATGTATAAAGAACAAAAGGTCAGCTCTTTAGATTATAGGAAAGCTTGCTTTTAATACTTTAAAACGAAAAGGGTTCTTTAGCAGTGCAAATATGAAACACTCTGCCAGGCGAATTTCTGAAGGCAGTTCCTCTTTATGGATGTGGAAAAACTTTAATAGACAAAATTATTAATTTTTTAAAGGGATAAAACTTTAATGCAGAGATCGGATCTGTTTGCTATGGATTTATTATGAAGTGGATTATTTTTTAAAGCTCTTTAAGCACAACTGGCAAGATATACTGGTTTATTTTTAGCTTTCACTTGATCAGCAGCGAAGAGTAATGCATTTGTGAGTTCAACTAGGTGGGCAAATGGTTTGTTCAGCTCATAAAACTCAAGGTAATACCTCTAATCAGAGAGTAGCCCAGCACTCCATTTATGTGACTGTCCCCTTTAAAGTTCTCACACCTCTCCTACTTTCCAGGGTGTAAGCCAGGGGCGTAACTACAGAGGAAGCAGACCATGTATTTGCAGAAGGGGCAGGAATATAGGGGGCCCAGTAAGGCCCCAATTAATAAAATTTCAATTTCACCTTGTATTTCCTACGTATAATATATTGTATGACATTATAAAGTGCAGAATAAATAAAGAACTGGCTTAGGTGCCACATAAACTGTAAAGAGGGCAATAGTGAAGTTCCCCAGATGTTCCTTTATTTATATTCACTGTATCTTGCACATGATTGTGTGAACCGGTTTGATTGATTTTACTGTAATTTAGGTGATGCCTTGCTTTGCCTCTGGAACGTGATTGGACATAGTTATATGACTAGCAGACTTGCTGATTCAAGCATTGGGACATTCTGGGTATGCCTCTAGTCAACCCAGCCTTTACCTTAAAGTGTTGCAGTCAGCCAGATTTGTCATAATCCAACCCCATTCTGAAAAGACATAACTTTTTCTTCTGATCTGGAAATTAGCCATCTTCTGAAAAAAGGCACATGGCCTACAACAGTGTTCCCAAACTAGTGGCTTGTGAGCAACATATTGCTCAACAAACCCCTTGGATGTTGCTCCCAGTGGCCTGAAACCAGGTGCTCATTTTTTTATTCCTGGCTTGGAGGCAATTTTTGGTTGCATACACTAAAGCAGGGGCGGGCCAAGCCGTCCGGGCTCCCTAGGCAACCCGGTCGGCCACCTCGCCCGCCCCCTCCGTTGGTGCGCATGCGCAGTTCGGGGGGGGGTGCGATGCCGTGGGTCATTGCCCCGTCGCTTGTCATTAGCAGCGGGGGCAATGGCAAAGTAGGGGAACTAGTGGTAGGCAGCAGAGGCTTCTGCCTGGCGCCCCCTAATCATTGCACCCTAGGCAGCTGCCTCTTCTGCCTACCCATAGTTCCGGCCCTGCACTAAAGTACAGATGTTTGAGTTTTATACAACAACTTCTTATACAATTGCTTATTTATTTTGACTTGGAATCCCAATTTATATGTATTTTTGTAGTGCTCTAAACTGATTATTCATCAATCCCTATTCTTCTAACCTAACAATATCTCTCATCTCAATCTCATCTCAAATAAAATCAGTGAGATTTTGGGAAACCAAACAGACACTGTCACTCATGGCAAAATGCCAAACCTCCGTTGTTCACCCCCTGTTTTAGCAGAACTGAAAGGCATGGCATCCTCCTGAACTCTGTGTTGTGTGAGTTATATGGAGAATACAGAATTATTGGCATGAGTAGTTTTGTGCCTGACAATAGGGTGGCTGATAATTTTGTGGGTTCATTATAGATTGTTTCAGTAAGCAGTATACTAATAACTGGAAACAAGTCAGAATATGTTTCAGGTAATGTGGAAGTTATTAAAGGAGAATTAAAGCTTCCAAGTGAAGAACTTTGTACATTATGTTTTGGGCTTCTGTATAAGCCCAAGGCAACCACAGCCTTTCAGTAGTGAAAATATGTTCTTCTGAAGATGCCCCAGTCTTTTCTGTCGATTCACTGCACATGGTCTGTGCTGTTTTCAGTTACTGATGTCACAATATAAGGCTTATTAGTAAATAATTCAGATTATTAGTACATGACAACTCTGAAACCTATGCAGTTAGCTTTAGAATTAATCAGCCCTGTAGCATCAGCTTATATGTCAGGCAAACTCATTTTCTGCTTAATGATTTGAAGTGACCCCTAAACTTAACTTCCCAACAGCTGCTCAAAGCACACTGAGCATGTGAGTATCACTGACAAAATACAAGAGGGTGAGCTCCTTTGACAATTTTAAAGGCCTGGAGTATTACAGCTATGTAGATGCTGAACCTTTAGGCTGTGCAATACATTCAGGATACAAAATATGGCATTTCTAGCCATATCCATTTTTAGGGTTTTGTTCTCTTTTAAGTAATGAATATGAAAGAGCCTTTTTGGATCTATAGTTATGCATTAACTCTGGGTGGACTTAATACTGCAAACAAATCAATCTGTATAGGTCCTTAAACCAATATGTAATGTCTTTACAATATTTCAAGTCTAAAATGTCAACATTTGCACGTTTTTGTGCTATATGGAGAAAAAATAAACTAAGACTTTAATGTTTTCCTGTTTCTGTTGTAAACCTTCCTATTGAACAGAATTAACAAACATCAGCATACACCCAAAATAAAGGATGATTGATGTATTTTTTAATAAATTGGGGCAAATTCATATATTAATTAATTATTTCAAACATTATATTTTACTAACCCAGGCATGGGATTGGAGGAAGCTAAAACAAAAATGCAAATAAAGTACCCTATGTAGATAGTAAAATGTTAAAAGTAAATATAAGGATGCTCCAAAGAATTTGCCTCTAAAACTAGAAGCTGGAAAGGCTAATGAGAAGAAAAGACTGGAAAGAATAAGAAAGGCAACAGAACAGAGACAAGTAGGGGAGGGGAAGTTCATATTTCTCCTGTGATGCTGCTCCTAGAATAGCAGATGATGTGTATGGTCACTAAACAGCACACATGCAGCTCACGTCTGACTCTGACACTACCCCTTATCTATGGCTACAAACCATCCATCATTAACCATGATTCCCATACTTCCTTTTTGAAAGTATTAGACAGGGCTGCGGAGTCATTGTCACACAGAAGCTTGTCACTGCCAAATCACTCATATAATTATAGTATTGTTACTTTGCCTTACAGTCAGTCATGTTGAAATTAAACTTCTTACAGTCACCCCTTATGTGCTTCTTATACTGTCACTACTAGTACCTATAGCACGCAAGGCATTTTAATGACTGCTGCTGTTTGGCAGAAAACAGCTATCCTCTTTCTGGACCACCCCTATCCCTCTCACTGATTACATTACATTAACATTTATTTATAAAGCGCCAACATATTCCGCAGCGCTGTACAATAAGTGGGTTACATACATTGGACATACAGATTAACATATAAAGCAATCAATAACCGATACAAGAGGTGAAGAGGGCCCTGCCCAAAAGAGCTTACAATCTACAAATCCAAATTATACTTTCTTTGCAGAATAAAAAGTCACAGTGCTATCATATACTATAGCAGTCTTTATGAAGCATTAAAAATCGATTCTGTCAAGGTAAAATGACATAAGTCAATGTACAGAAAAGAATGGGAACAGGAAGCAATTTAATGGTACTGATGTGTACTCTGTAAGTGCTACAAGATCTATTTTAGTCACATGGAAGTAAAGTCAGATCTTAATATCTATTTGACTCTGCTGAAAGATTAACTCTAAAGTTCCAGACTCCACTAGCCAAGAAAGAGCAAATGCCTGAAAAAGCTGATCATATAGAATTTACAGTTACATTTATTCAGAATCATGGATTCTGACTGACATGCTCCTACTGTAAGTCAGAAAGGTTTTTCAGGACGATGGTCCCTAGTGGATCGAAACGCATCAATGTGAGTGTGGAGCAATAAAATATCTTGATTTTTTTAATAACATGGAGCCGTGAGTGCTTTCAATACGCAGTATATGGATTCATTTTTTGGTGAGCACCTGGCGTGTATTTTGGGAAGTGGTGAGTGCCGTCAAGGAGAGTTATATATATATATATATATATATCCTTCTACATAGTTAAACATGTGGTGTCTGGTATAATAAATGCTAGAAGATGTTGTTGTAAACAATATTCTTAGCAAATCTTTGTGTCCTGGGACTACAAAGGCTGCTGAGCTATGTACATGGTAAGAGTAGCAGACAGTTTGTGGTTTTGACTACTAATATGTTTGTGCAATAAAATTATTTCCTGTTTAATATTAGTGTGTATTTAATAACCACAAAACAAAAAAAAATCCCCAAACTCTGATTATGGTTACAACTTATAATTAATAAAAGATGTAGAGGGATTATTTAATAAACCACGCCACAGAAATGAAACACATTTTAGTGCAGAGTATAAAAATATACTCTAGTTACTCCATACAAACAGAGACAACAACAACAACAACAAACATTTGTAAAGCGCTTTTCTCCCGTAGGACCCAAAGCGCATAAGCTTGTCTCATCTCAGTACATATCTATGTGTGCAGAGGAAAAGTTATGTGGCCATAAATGGGATTGCTGAAAAATCTTTTCCTACTTTTTGTATATACACAGTGTTTCCATTTATCATTAGTGAAATACAATATGAGCTTAAAGATGAAGAAAATGGTTGTAACACCCAAAATATGTTTGTCCTTTTCTAGTAATAGTTTGTACATAGAGCCATTTTTGCCATGTTCCTTTTATTTTTCTGCATCAGGGGCCAATGTAAGAAAATATCAGAACCAGCCACAATGAAATCCAGCATGCATCTCGCATAAATTAAGCACCTTGACAACCTTGAAGTTGTCATGTTGTCAGTAGGAACCTAGTGAGAAATAAATCATTACGAAAGTCTTACCCCCATATGTAATAAAAGGTACTAAATTTGCCCTGGAGCAGTAACCTACAGCAACCAATACATTGTTAAGCAGGTAACCAGTAAATGTTACCTGCTAATTGGTTGCTATAGGTTACTGCGCCTAGGCAAAGTTAGTGCCTTTTATTACATAACCCCATTAGTGCCTTTCATACAAATATAAATAAGATAGCCAGGAGCCCACAGTTAGGACAGCCAAAACCTACAGTGGGTTTTGTTTTTTACAGGGTCAGACTGGAGGGTGCAGGGCTCACCGGGGCTGCCACCCCAGGGGCCCCCTCACTACCCAAGAGGCCCCCACTGCGGTCCTTCACACCACCTACAGGGGACCCTTTCACCCACCTTACCCCTTCCCCTGAGCGCGTAAATCAAACTAACTTTCAGCGCGTCGGGGATGGGGGGCCAGCGGCCAGGGGAGCGGCCAACAGGGATTGGGTCTAGGCTGCAAGGGCTCACCGGGTTTTTTAGTGGTGCCCCGCCAGCCCAGTCCAGTTAATCACATACTATTTGGTATGATAAAGCTTTTGATATTTTATAAATCTTCCTCCAATGAGTTCACGCATTTAGGACATTTTAATTTCCTGTTATGACTGTATAACAGCAAAGGCTGGAGCCGGAGAAGCAGTTATGCTATAATAAAAATCTTATCAGTGGTTCATTAAAAAGACTGAATTGTATCAAAAATGATTATTTATTAAGATGATATTAAGGCTAACTCAGAGATTACAGTTTTATTTTAAGGAATAAGCACCTTTGGCCTGCTTTCACCTTCAATGATTTTTACTCCTTCTTCATGACTCTTCAAACACTTGCTGCAGTTGCAAAAGGATCACACTGGCTAACTTTGCAACCACAGATGAACCAAAATTTTGGAACCCTAAAAGGGTTTTAATTTCAGTGTTCCCTTGTGCATTGAATATAGTGGTACTGGTGTCATCAGAGCAGGTTGAACAGGCATGTTTGGGGTTGGTATTAAGGAGCATGTATATAGGGAAGCAACTTATCATTAGAGTTTGAATCAGGAAAATTGTGTGCGGTTTTAATCTGTGTTCTTATGCTTGCATAGGTAAATGGGCTCTCCAGTATTCAGACACAGTTTAACAGTATGAATAAAAAAAAGCTAAATATAAATGCTGCATGAATTTAAAACTTTGGAAAACACACAGCTGTTTTGCCATTATCTAGTGGTGGAACATATCTCCTCTTACAAATGGTAGCCTGTTGAGACCTAAGGCTAATGCCAGACGAGTCGTAAGGCGGATATTTTCGGCAAGCGGAAAAGCGCTTGCTGAAAATATCCCACTTCAGCATTAGATTGGAATTATGAAGTAGGCATATCTCCAGTTAAACACAATAATCTTTTCACTTGGAAAATAGGCCACTTGGCAAATAGCTGTGTCTGCATAAAATAAATCTAGTACTGTTATGGGATCTCTTATCAGGAAACCTGTTATCCAGAAAGTTCGAAATTATGGAAAGGCCATCTCCCATAGACTCCACTATAAGCAAATAATTCTAGTTTTTCTCTGTAATAAGAAAACAGTACTTTGTACTTGATCCTAACTAAAAAAAAAAAAAAACAAGCCTATTGGGTTTAGTCAATATTTGAATATTTTTTTAGCAAACTTAAGTTATGGAGATCCAAATTACGGAAAAATCCCTTATCCAGAAAACCCAGGTCCCGAGCATTCTGGATAATAGGTCCCATATCTGTACATCAATGTTGTCAAAACTCACCAGTAATCCAGCAGCAATCTAGGGGGATCAATAAAGGCACAAACTGGGAACCCATGGTAAGCTAGATTTTTTTAAGTATTAAAATATTTATAAAAATGCAGTTTCAAAAAAAAGAAGAATGCCATTTTATGTTTACTGTGCCATGACTGAAACAAGCAAAAAACCCTTTGCTTTGGCTAAAGTAGCTGGTTTTGTCAGTGCTTAACACTGTTTTGGTTGGTTGCTTTTTAGAATACACCTGAACATGAACTTTTTTCATTAGAGTCTTAGGCGAATGTCAAACGAGGCGCCTGACGTATATTTTCGGCAAGCGAAAAAAGCGCTTGCCGAAAATAGCACCATCCGCCTCCCACCTGTGCCTCCACCGGAATAAATGGAATACGCTCGGGTGCAGGCACATGTAGCCGAAATACGCAACGAAAAACGTGAGACTTTGCATTCTCTTGTGTTTTTATGCGTATTTCGGCTACATGTGCCTGCACCGGAGCGTATCTCATTCATTCCGGTGCAGGCACAATTAGGAGGCGGATGGCGCTATTTTCGGCAAGCGGAAAAGTCTGCTTGCCGAAAATATACGCCAGATGCCTCATCTGACATTAGCCTTATGTGCTGTGTATGATGTGTGGACTTAATGGTTGCCACTATGACTATTTGCTTGTTATCATCATCCATGTGGCTACTGCTTTTCCTGAAGGCAATAATAAAGATGTGTTTTCTATGGATTCCTATATAAAAACAGACTAGGTAGCAAACTTTTATGCAACTTTCTAAGTACTAAATCCTGTTTCTGATACCTGCATGACACCTTTTCAATGACTCCAATTCAATTCAAATTACTCCATGACGCCTTGTCAATGCCAAACACCTGAGCATCCCTAAAAATGGTTGTGCTCCAAACATCAAAGAATTCTTGTTTTATTTGCCAAAACATTCCATCCTGTGGTTGCTTATTGTTATATATAAAACTCCAAGGGGTTTTCTTTTCTTGAAGGTGCAAGTGTTACTATGTGCTCTGAATGAGAGGAACAGGTATTGACAGTGAGCCAGAAGAGTACAGAGGTTAAAAGATCACCCAGAGTTTTGCATTCCAAATAGACTAGAGCTAGTAGGAGGCTCATAGATAAAATCTATTTGGAAAAAAACAGAATTAAATAGTATCTATTCAAGAAAATAATAAGGACTGTGAAAAAGAGAAGAATGACAGTGAGTAATTAGTTAAACTCACAAGGAAAGCTGTCATCTCTACAACCAAATATAAGATTTAAAAATCCTTGAGAAGAGGGATTCTTTTGGAAACTTTGCATGAAATTATTTTTCATTTGCTTTTTAGAGCCAGGGTCCTTCCCTGTGTAGTCCTCCAGCTGTTGCTATATTCCCCAAGTGCCATCAGCTGTGAAACCCATGGACACCAGAGATTGTTAGAATACTTTATTGTGGAGTGAACTTTTCTGTGGTGAAGCAATTCATTTGTCAGGGCATCTGACATTAGTCATTCTCTAGGAGATCCCTGTTCTGACCGATCGCTGCTGCTGTTTAAGAGATTACTTTTAGCATGATGACATCAATACTCATGCAATGTCATTATAGTGCCCCTGGCTTTCTGTTGGCTACAGAGACATCTTCTATGGAACTAAGTTCACAAAAGGTATTTAGTCTGAGTCTGGGGAATATAACTGTAAGGCACATCAGTTGCTGCCACTATTTTTACACTATGGGTTATATACCCTACCTTAATTACAGTACTCACCTTTTTTTGTATGCAAATAATTATTTGTAGCTTTAAAAACACTCTTTATTGTAATATGTGCAATTGCAGAGTGATCTGGTAAGTATCAGACATAAAGAACTTTGGTATTTCTATTGTAAATGAAGGATCATGCTCTACAGATTCTAATCAATGACTACATGAACACTAAACAGAGCACAGAATAAATTGTGCTAATTAACATCTTTATTACTGGATGAAATGCAATTCTTTCCACAGATTAGACATTATGATGTGTCTCTAAGGCTAGAGGTGGTTCTGGACAGCGCAGTAAGGCTGGAAGCCCACAACAAAATTACTTATATTTGGGATGAACAACTTGTGACCAGGGCTGCTTTAAGGTACCAGTGCGCCCAGGGCAAATATCTCACTGGTGGGCCCCTAAAACTGCTCCAATAAATTTCTAATAGGCCTACCTTCAGAATTCAATAAGGCAGGAATTACAGAAATAAGTCTGTGCTTACTGAAATAGACATGAGGTTCAGACTTGCCAACCGGTTATCACAAATAATATATTTCTGTTAAAAATATATCCTTTAGGAAAAAAGTAAAATGTTGAGCCCTTTAACTGATTAAAATGAGGGGTCTGCCAATTCTTGGGGTGATTCAGTCAAAGGTTGTAGCAGATGAAAGGGCTAATGGTGGGCCCCCAGTCCTGGTGAGCCCTGGGTGATTGCCCCTTTTGCCCAATTATTTAAATGACCCTGCTTGTGACCCACCAACTGTTAAACTACCACTCCAACCACATATTCAATTATGGAGGGATCTTCCTTCCCTACTCTCCCTTAACATGAAAAATGCTAATGATATCTCACTTTTCTCCAAAGTGGACAGACCCTTTTGACCTACTGCACATATCCATGGTATTAGGTCACCCTGCTCATATTGCAGGACTACAGTATGTAGGAACAACAAATTGTATTTTAAAAATGGAAAATCCAGACAGCAGTGCAAGATGAAATTCAAAGATGTAACTAAAATAGCATTTCATTGTTTTTATGGTAATGTACTGTATTCAATTCTGAACAAAGATTTGCAGATGCTAAAACTTTTTGTTTATTATTTATATTTCTTTGATGATAGCTCTTTTTTTAAAAAAATGTTTTTATTTTTTACTGCTCTGTTTGTGTAGCATCTAGAGATGCACCGAGTCCAGAATTTGGTTCGGGATTCAACCAAGACTAGGCCTTTTTCAGCAGGATTCAGCTCCTGGCTGAACAAAATCCGAATCCTTAAAATCACATGACTTTTAGTTACATAACCACGGAAGTTGAAAATGTAACCCCTCTGTATGGGTATTGTTCAGTATTCTGCCAAACCTTTTACAAAGGATTCAGGGTTCAGTGCATTCCTAGTAGCATCACTATTGAGCTACGGACTGGTACATATAACAGCAGATTCTATAAAAACTGTAAATAAAAGTGAGAAGAGAAAATGGGCAACAGGAAAGGATATTGTGAAGTGTGGCAAATAGCAAAAGGCAATATAAGTTAGAAAAGTGAATAAAGCATATTTAATGCATGTTTATATTGGGGAGATTGTATCATGGTATGTGGGGGGTGGGGGTAGCAAGGAAGTGCAGAGTGCTCAAGGACTACCATTACCAGACAGAGACATATGTGGCATTTTTGGGCATACCACATATACATTAGTTACTTGCTGGCCTGCAGAATGTGGATTGTGTTGTCCATTAGTGAATAGTAGAGAGAAAAAGCCCAAACAAATCAGTTTTTACATAAAACTACTACACAGTATATTCTGTATGCAGAAATCAGCTGGGTAGTGCTTAATTGTTTATATTGGGGAAACTGTATCATCACTGAAACCACAGATGCTTATATCTGTCAATTCACAACACAAGAGAATGACAAATAGAAGGATATATGTCACTGTATATTTCATTTGAATGCTGCATTTCTTTTACTATTTTGCCTCTGCAATAGGATTCAGACTGACTTTATTATAGGGACATTTGAAAGCCATACTCATGTGGAATTGACCCACGGACAGGATTTCCATTTGTACAGAAGCACATTTAGTGCTTCAAATAAATAATCACAGACTACTTTCAATTTTTTATTAAAATTGGACCTACAATTATCCTTGCACTTCTCTTGTTTTATCCACTTGCTATTTATGTACACATTTATCAAGATTACGTGAATATAGGTAATCAGAAAATGTTACTACCTTATGTTCTCAATTAACATGTAGTCTCTGTGCTCAATATAGAACTGAAACTTTACTTCAAGAGACTTCTAGACTATAAATACTAGTAGCTTGAGTAATTTCACTATTCTTATTTGTGAATGTACTTGGCTGTGAATAAGTCTGGAGTGCCCAGCTCATCATTCATACTGACAGATGTGATACACAAGGCGTTGTAGGAATTTAGGATTTGGAAGAATTCATGAGAGCAGGAAAGTTGTTTTCCCTTCATGCTTTAGGTGCTCATGATGTCCCATGCTATGTTGTTTGCCCCCTTACATGTTAAGCTCAAGTTACACCTGGTAGCAAAGTGTTGTTACTGTGTTGTTAAATGCTGTGATCACAAAATTCACAGTGAAAACAAACTCTTTGTACTGGAGACATAAAATGGGTCATTTATGATTGCAAGCACAGAGCACAGTTATGTTCCTGCAATTTTCCATATAATGAGCTGTGTGCATTTATTAACGGTACTTGTGTCAAAATGTGCATTTGTACGTTCATGTAATTGTGCTTGGCAACATTTAGTCTGCCTTTCCTTTTAAATCAAGCATAACTATGCCTACTGATGCTGGGGAACCCTGGAGATACTTTTAACTCCTGACCAGGCAGTAGCTCCAGGGTTTCCTTTGCACCCAGCATAATAGGCTTAGGGCACTTGCATCTGAAGAATTGGGATCAGACGTCATTTGAACACCAAACACCGGAAATTACACCAGGCAGACTGTGTGCAAAAATATGCAAGCAGTTGCCTTAATTTTGGTAGAATCAGATGCCAATGCATCAGGTGCCTTGTTCCCCCGTTTTGCTGAAAAAAACATAATTTTTCTCAAAATAGTTTTTTGCTCAACGAAAGAGTTGCGCAATTTGTTTCTGTTTTTGCATTTTGCACCATGCCTCCTTAAAAATTTGCCCTTTGTTGCTTTAAAGTGGTTGTTCACCTTTGAATTAACTTTTAGTAATATGTAGAGAGTGCTATTCTTAGACAGTTTGCAATTGGTCTTAATTTTTAATTATTTGTGTTTTTTTAATTACATAGCTTTATGTACACCATCTCTCTAGGTTGACATTTCAACAGCTATCTGGTTGCTAGAAAGAGAGACAGGAATACGAAGCAAGGAAGGCCTAAATAGGAAGATACAGTAAGTAATAAAAAGTAACAATAGCAATTAAATTGTAGCCTCACAGAGCAAAAGATTTTTGCCTGCTGGGGTCAGTGACCCCCATTTGAAAGCCATTAAAAGTCAGAAGAAAGAGGCAAACAATTAAAATACTATACAAAATAAAAAATGAAAACTGATTGAAAAGTTATTAAGTATAGGACATTCTATAACATACTAAAAGTTAACCTGAAAGTGAGCCACCCCTTTAAAGTCCAGAATCTTGTTACCTTTAACAAGTAATAATATAAACTATATAGTACAGTATAGGTACATTTCAATTAGTTTTGTTAAAGGAACAGTAACACAAAAATATTTAAATACCTTATAAGTCACAAAACATCTCTAACATTAGGTCTAGCCTTTCCCCCCTTGCCTTTCCCCCCGGAAGTGGTCTTGTGTCGGAGGACCTTCAGCACTTGAGCTTTTTATCAGCTTATGTAGTTTAAATTTATGATCGCAACATTACCCCCCAAACTGTCTGAAGAAATAGAAACATAAATTTAAACTGCATACGCTAACAAAAAGCTTAAGTGCTGAAGGTCCTCCGACACAAAGACAACTTCCGTCACAGTGCACACAGGAATTCACGCAACCGTAGCCTTTTCGCCGTGCTGCTATGGAGCAGTTCGTCACTAAAATTCTACATGAAGCATTTAAAAAAGGCAAGGGTGGAAAGGCTAGACCTAATGTTAGAGATGTTTTGTGACTTATAAGGTATTTAAATATTTTTGTGTTACTGTTTCTTTAACTGGGCTATAAACAAAAAGAATACTTCTGCTCAGATGATATCAAATGTGTGCTGTGTTTTTACTACTGCCTAATCCTTTTTCCAGCTCCCTAAACATTGAGGAAGGGTTGTTTTGGTGTCCCTTGTGGTAGAAGCATCATTAAGTAAAGTAACACAAAGCATTTTGTTTAGTCTATATCAGCCCTTTTGAGCTTCAGTTTTATAATCTCATATAGCTAAGATTATAGAAATAAAACATTAAGTAGCTAAGTAAGCATGTACATGTAACACCTATTTGGCTATAAAATGGCCAACCCAGGCTAGTAGCGTGCTGTAGAGCAAGTGTTACATGCGACCTTAATGCACAGGAGTGGGCCTCTGCTATGTGGGAGGTATATAATGGAGCTGAGGGGTTGTTGAACTACAACTAGCTGAAATAGTGTGGTGCAATAGAGATGAATGGACGCCAGAGGATTCTTATGAATGAACTGGATATAACTTTATTTGTCCAAGACAAAGGTAATCAGGGTATTTCGATACTCACTTAATAGATGGTACACAGTATGCAGTTATACAATTGATGTAAAGATGGATAAATAGCAGAAGTATGATGCTCCCCTGGGTATCCCTTCTCAAGAGGATTGGGTAGGTAGAACACCAACAGCGTGATAGGTAGGAAAGCTCACCGGCATAGTCCCATGCTCTTTTGGAGGTTAGGGCAAGGCATATTTGCTAACCTATTCCCCTAGCACTTCTGTGTCCCTAATCTAAGGCCAGTAATGCCTGTTAGGAAGACTACTCCTTTGCTATTATCCTGGATGGAGCAAATGGCTGCTCTTTCTGTATAATTCTGTCTGAACTCACCACTTCTAGAGGGTGCTTATTAAATATGCTGCTATACTGTCTTTTCCTCATTCACGGGGCCCTGTCCCCGACTTAATTTGGATGGAAATGGCTTACTGGGCCGGATCTGTACCCAGGCTCGATGGAGCTCTGCTTCAGGTAGCAGATCAGCAGCCAAAGAGGAAAACACTTCCTTGTGCAAGACACTATATAGTCTGCCAAGGGGAGTGGTCAAATGAGCTAAACCTGTAAGGGATAGCTTAAGAAACTGTAACCTGAGTATAGAGGGGTCTGCCCTATAACAGTACAGATAAGGAAAAGTAGGGAAGTAAAGCCATAGGGAGCTTAACCCTATGGGTCCCTACATACAGTATTAGGTTATATTGTGTAGTTCGGAACAAACACATTGGGCCTTATTTACCAACATCGGCTACTTTGAGGTCATTAGTCTACCTATAGTAGATAGGACAAATCTAATTACTGATTGGTTGACTTGCAGTGACTTCTAGTCTTAGCCACACTGCCAATCTAGGGCTTTAGGTTAATGCAAACTTGACAATTCAATTGCGGGTATGTTATGCTTTGCTGTCAACCTTTTAGCTTTAGCATAACTCTGTGCCAAACCAATGTACTGTATGTGTGCAACCAACTACTGCTTCTGGGGATTGTTATAGTAAAAGTACAGTTTGTATTATAAATTACAGGCACACTGTAAGCACAGACCAACATAATCTGTTTTCACAATACATGCTGGACAAACTGAGGTAACCAAAAGAACAATGTCAAAATATTAAGGAACACCTGAATTAAATGGTAGACAAATAGAGAATTAGCTTGCAGCACTACTATTATGTTCTTTGTATTGTATTATAACCTGATTAATGCCCTTGAAATCAGAACAAAATATAAAATCTTTCTGGGGTTCGGCAATTAGATTTTTTGATACAGTTGCATAGTGTCCCAGGCAAAGGGACAAGAAAGGTAAAATTAGGTGGATAAAGGACAATGTTATAAAGCAGACAAATGTACCTTTCTGGGAAGTCCGATCACTTAATCATTACAAGTCCATCAAGATATGCCCCAGCTGCAGAGTTAAAGAAAAGGAGCAACAATGGAAATAATTTCCAATGGATCTCATTATAAGTGCTGCATTATTTATATTTAGCAGTACATGCAGCTTAATGCAGCCTATTAAGAATCAGAAACAAGGGAAAAAGCATCATAAATTTATCAATCAGGAGACAGTAAACAGCTTTGACTATATGTACTTAAATATTTAGTATTATTATTTAAAGGAAAGAAAAATATTTTCTTTTAAAAGTAAACCTGATATTGACTTACCCTAATAGACTGGCTCTACCTTTTATACAGTGTATAAGCGTGTATACATGTATTTTCTGCCAGCAGTATGTCCCTACAACATAATCACCCACAACATGCATAGATCCATGTACTGTATGTCCCCACAGCATATATGAGAATGCATGTTTCACTACCAATACATTGACCCTTTGAGCAGTGTTTTTAGCCCTAAATTAGTATGTATGACAGAACATCTTCATTTAATAAAACAGCCAGCACCAAGGGTCTTTGTGGTTTAAAAAAATCTCTTGTGTATTATAATTGCATGTACAACCAACATTTCGGGCCCTTTTGGGACTTTTTTCAAGGTTTATAGATATTAGGGGATCTTTAACAAAACAATTGGTTAACGAGCCCCACACAACAATATTAATAGTATGAATAAATATCATTTTTATATGCTGAAATCCAGCTGCAAAACAGTTCTTCTCTTTCTACATAATTTGAAATCCTGGCAGGGGAGGAGGGACTAAAACACTGATATTACTAATTGAAACAACTTCTCCACAGTTTACAGACAGCATGCAGGAATTACATAATCCACAATGCATTGCACTGTGATGTTACTTTCCTTATATTGACATCATAACATGTGTGCAGGGAATTCTGGGATTTGGCGGATGCAGGCTGAGTAAAGTTGACTAGTGTTACTTTTTTTTTTGAGTCTCAAACCAGTCAGCCACACCAGCGGGAGAACAGGGGGCTAGGCTTAGGTAACTGTTCCAAACCATGTTCTAACATTAACAATCAAGAAAAGGCTGCATATTTTTTAACTGATGTATATTGCAAAGTTGCTTGAAATCATGTTTACTTTTCAAAAAATGTTGTCTTTGGGTGGAGTTCCCCTTAAATATGTCCTCTTACTGCCAGAAAAATGTCTCTCAGTAGCAGTAGTTATGGTAGATTAGCTACAAAGTAGAGTTATAATTCGGCTTCAGCTTTGGATGGCTATGAAGGCAAAAACTAGAGTGAGTTCTTTAATGTACTCAGTTTTTGAGGTATTGTTTTTTTTCATAATTAAAGAACCTAGCTACCTAAAATCTGGCAAGCTTTTTACTCTTTGAAAAAACAATATTGTTAAAAAAAAATCTGTTTCACGAATAAAGAGTACTCAATGCCTGATCAATCAATGAGTAACTGTGTGTGCAGACATAAATAAGACCTTCAGGATATTGAAAGAAAATAGGGCACATTTACATCCAAAAGCGCAGTTTTGGTCCTCACAATTTCCCTGCAGTGAGTTGTGGGTGATCCTGCGAGTATTGACACAGGGAACACTGGAGCTACCTTTATCTCCAGACCAGGCAGTAGCTCCAGTGTTGCCCTGTGTCAATCTTCGCAGTTGCGTTGTGCTGAAACAATAGGGTGCACACATCACTCACACATTGAACACCAGAAATGATGCAGCGAACACCAGAAATGAAGACAGACAGACTTTGAAAATATCTGCCACAATTGCACCCAATTTGCTATAAAGTGCCCACACTGCATTGTAGGAAGGCAACCGTGCTAAAAACTGCACTTTGCTTACTGCACTTGCAGACTTAAAAGAGCGACAATATCTTTTTGGATATGTTGGGTTACTAGGATGGTGTAAATTTACACAATGTTACCTTTTATGCTAGGATTCCCATCAGGCCCCTTTTAAGTGACCACAATAAATCCACTGATTCACAGCACTCAATAAAGGGATTAATATGCAATATACTACAGGCATCTATTCAGTATCGGCAATTCAGGATCCCCCAACTGCTCACTAGTTATAGTCTATGGTCCGGGTGCAACTTGACCCGGACCCTGTGCTGACCCAGGTGCTCCTGCCCCAAGTCCATATAAAAGCCAAAACAGTGGTGGTCAAATGGAGTGGCCTTAATAACATTTTGCTTGGTGTGGAACACTCTGAAATATTACCCAGATTTCACTTTAAGAAATCTGGTAACCTTACTTTAGGAAACTAACTTGTGGTTTTAGTACCCTGGCACTTGTCCCTTTAATGGTGACCATGCTCTTTTAAAAATGGGTGTTTATCTTGAAAATCTCTCCCCTATAAAATTCGCAGGGGTGGGGGAGGCCAGTTCAGACATTTTTCCCAAGAAATTCAACCATGCAGCGAGAGGCCAGCTCAAGAAAATATGCCCAGGAGTAAATAGTTATAGCCACCATATAGGGGTTACCTTGATATAAGGATGTGCCTTGATCAATCCACTCTTTTGTATCTGAATGTTGCTTTTTAGCCCTATTAGGGCATTAACATCCATTCATGCAGTTATGAGACTATGTTATTGTTATAGGACAGCCAAGGCCACTAAACATGATCTGTCTGCTGGGATTCCTAGCATGGAAGCTTGTTTAAAATTTGCTGTGTGCGAATAGGATCTAAAGAGTCAAGTAAGTAATTTCAATAAATTAAAACCTGTGCACTATCATTCTTAAAAGAACCATGTAAATTATGTGTGGTTGTAATAATTAACGGATATCATTCTGAGCATATTCATGGATTCAGAATGTTTAAAGGCAGCTATGTATCTCAGTGACATTTTTTCCTTGCAAAGCATTTCTGACTGGAATTTGTTCTAGTGAGGAAATTCACTGTTCTATGAGAAGAAATGATGAAAGGATACAGTGATGAGAGAACATTTCTACATGGAGGTAAAACCAGTGTGTCATGTTAAATGAATTTGTTTCGGATACAGATTATTTTCTTTCATTCTGAAATGTATACACTTTTCCTGTTAGCAGTGAGAAATGCATTTCCTGGAAGTCATGTGACTTGCTTGTAATATGAGGTCACTTTCAAAAACAAATGTTTCCTAGGGCATGCCACTAAACCAGCTTCACTTGCAGCTCTGCTCATAGCAACATTCTTTAGACCTACAGCTCACAGGTCAGTTGCTGTTGGGTTATACTAACACAATATACCTTTTTATTTTTGCTGAGCCAGTAAGAGAAATTATGTTTTAATGTGACCCTTAGAACAAACCCACCCCTCATTTGAAACATGGACAAGGACCTGAGAGACTCTATATCTGGGATCCCCAACCTTTTATACCCGTGAGCCACATTCAAATGTAAAAAGACTTGGGGAGCAACACAAGCATGAAACATGTTCCTGGGGTGCCAAATAAGGGCTGTTATTGGCTATTTGATAGACCCTATATGGACTGGCAGGCTACATAAGGTTCTGTTTGGCAGTACATCTGTTTTTTATATAACCAAAACTTGCCTCCAAGTCATGAATTCAAAAATAAGCACCTGCTTTGAGGCCACTGGGAGCAACATCCAAGGGGTTGGAGAGCAACATGTTGCTCACGAGCCACTGGTTGGGGATCACTGCTCTATATGGAGCACCAATAAAGGGGCCATTTTTACAGTATTCATTTTTAGACCAAAGTGAAACTAGCACCATACATTATTCATAATTGCCTACAAGAGGGTTTTTGTTTATCCTATATGTCTCTTTGAAATTGAAATTCAACTGCCTTTAAAATGGGCACACATTGTCTGCACCGTTGTGATAAAGACAGAAAACAGTGTTTTTTCACATGCAGAAGGTATTTAATGAAATCTTTAGAGCCACAAAATAGTTCCCAGTTATACAGTTGTTTAACAGCACTGCTATAATAACCCTTCTTGACAGTGGGCCCTAAAGGCAGTGAAAAGGTTAACAGGAGTGAGTTAGACAGCTGCCCCTTAGCCTCCATCTGGGGGGGTGCTATTCAGCTGTGCTGGAATACAGGCTGTCCTAGTGTGAGTGAGTCAGCGAGCCTGGGGGCTGCCTCACCCTCTAAATCAGGACAGTGACATCCTGAGCATCTGACTGGGGCACTGCAGTAACTGCAGCTTAAAAATAAGAACATTTGTCCCTGGAGTACTGCAGAACACTGAAGCTTTGCAGAAGCTGCCAGGTCTTGAAAATTTGCAGAGAATCACATGTAAGAAAGAATTAAGATAGATCATTAATTGTTTTAAAATATTTCCAGTTATATATATAAAGAGACTTTTTGCACTTGTTGTTCCCAAAATGCTTGGGAAATGAGGTAGCAATTGGCCAACCTGCACAGACAAATTTGGGCATATATGGACACCTTTATACAGGGGGTTTCCACAGAGAGTTTCATAATATCTTTCCCTTGTGCAATCCGCAGAGCTATAAAGGGCACAAAGTTTGTTTAATGCTTATTTAAGAACTTGTGTTTGGGGACTGGCTGCACCCTGTACCTAAAGTGTGATTATAAATCCACCTGTGCTCCCTGACTGTGCGTTAAATGATGCACATGCACAAGTTAGGGGGCAGGAGGGGGGGATCAACTACATGCCCCATGACCAACCCTCATGAATACAGGTCTGCTGAATGCAGTCACCACTGTTTTTATTAGGCATGAACAGTTCTCTGCTCTCTGTTTTAGAGTGCAGTGACCTGTGGCTATTCATAAAAAGGGCAGGGACTAAATACAATCACATGGCAGTTTGTGCCTGTTTTTTGCACTCTCATTCAGTTTCTGAACTTTGTAAATGAGCCATTTTAGGTGTTTCTTTATTTGCAATTCAACCTGTGTCACTGTACTTGCAGTCTTTTGTCCACTATGTGTGTATCTGTTGCTCTTGGTGTCCCATCCACTCTAGCAGTTTCCCTTAAGCTAGTCTCCTTGTATCAATAGGCAGAGAGACAGGCAGATAGATAGATGTCACAAGTCACACACAAGAGGGGGTATTTATGAAGTGGTAAAGCATGTTGAAAAGCACAAAAAAGGGTGAAATCTGCCATTCTAGTTGAATTGCCACAGTTTCTGTGCTTCATATCGGAGCACAGAGACCAGAGGCCACCCCCATGAATTCAGGGCCTGTTTTTGGCATAAAAGCAACTACAGTTTTCACATTGGGCTTCTAAATTCACTTCTATACCTCTGCTTGTAGTTAAATGGGATCTTTTAAACAGGTTAAACATCACATAAGGAGCAAGGTTTTATTGGGAATAACATGTGACGCCGCCTGTGCTGCTGTATAGTATTGAGAAGTCACAGCACATCAACAGAAGGTGAAATTGTCTGGCATCAGAAATAGAACATACAGCATGTGTCGGGAATGTGCACGTTCAGAGAAGAAAGTTTATACCCTTAGGAGATTCCATTGTTAGATGCCTTGATACACAATGCAAGATATAGAAAGTGTGTCTCTGGAACTTTAATTTGCGCTTTGCAAATGTTTAAGACCTGCTTGAAGATGGAGTTAACTTAAACGAAAATACAGTGACTTTTTCATTGTGAAGTTTTATTACATTCACTGCACACTTGCGCAAACTAAAAAATTTGCAATCCATACCTACTGTTGCAAGAAATGCAAAGGTTTCCGTAACTGTATTTTTTGTCGCACAAAATTTGTTTCAAAGAACAATTTTAGTCCCATTGTGATTTTTCCGTTAGCATAATATATATTGTTTCCCCAATTGTTTGCCTTTTTAGAATAATTTCTGCCTGGCAAAATTGTCCTCCATCTCCCCATCTTTATCATACAGAGAGCTCAGGCATGGTGTTATAGCATGGAGCAGTCACACTACTGCAACTCAACAAGAAGATGAAGTGTCTTTAAAGCAAGAAGAAAGAAACTGCATGTTAAAAGTACTTTGTTGAAGAAGTAGTTCACCTTTACGGTAAATTTAGTATCTTACAGAATTTTGCAACTAGTCTTTATTATTTATTTTTTATAGTTTTTTTAATTATTTGCCTTTCTCTTCCGCCTCTTTCCAGCATTCACATGGGGTAACCAGTGGCATACCTTGATGGGCCGCCCTCCTAAGCAAATATTTCTAATTTTTTAAAATTATTTTCTTTTTTCTCTGTAATAAAAATGTGTGGGGTACTGGATTAACTGTAAATGCAGAAAAAAAGGGTAAGCCTCCTCTCATTTTCTAGTGTAAATTATAAAACATACCTAGAGATATAAATCACCTGCAATACATTACTGACACTATACTTTCCTTTCAGACACAAATTAAAATTATTTTTATTCTTATTACAGTGATCCTTTAACTTTGAGGACTATGCAGAAATTAAGGATGAGTAACCTCCTTGATATGTTTTTTCTAATGAGATTTTTAATAAGTATTGTTCAGGATCCTCTGTAATGGCCTTCCACTGTCCTAAAGAGAAATCATAACCAGGTGCACTCACTGGTTGATGCAATTATACCACTTTATTCTGAGTTTATTTTTAAACCAGTTAAAATTCTTTGTGGTTTCAGTAAATGCCCACTTGTCCACAGGAGCCAGGAATCAAATACTACAGATGTCCTGTCTTTCAGCTTCATCCTTTATTGGGACCACAAGCCTTTTTGCTGTTATTTTCTTAGACAGCCACTGTTTACTGGGCCTGCAGGAGGGCTGTATGGGCCTCAGACTACTTAAAATGCCCTTAAGTAAGGGGGAGATGGTTGGGTAGTAGTTGGGACACGCCTGTGGTATTGGGTGTATTTAATGTGAAGTTTTTATGTGGCCAGTTGTATCTTGAGAAAGGCTCTAGGCCAGAGCCAAAACGTTGATATGATGGCAATGTTACAATAAAGATCGTTTTTTATGAAAAAGTCCCTGGAGTGCGCTTGCAACAATCTTTTGAAATTTGAATGGTTCCCTAAGCTGTACCTGGGCAATGAATTAAGCTGACTGAAATGGATTTCGGAGTGTGAATCGCGACGCGATTGTATAAATATGTATATGTATATTTGTATCCACTTTTTATCCTCTCATTTTGAGGTAGTCTACAAATGCATTGAATGAGATGGCAACATATGCTGAAATTAGCCCATGTTCATGTCATAGTAGGTATATATAGTATTTGGTAGTTTTAATAACTATGGTGGTGATTGTAAGCTCTTTTGGGCAGGGCTCTCTTCACCTCTTGTATCGGTTATTGATTGCTTTATATGTTACTCTGTATGTCCAATGTATGAAACCCACTTATTGTACAGCGCTGCAGCATATGTTGGCGCTTTATAAATAAATGTTAATAATAACAAGGATGTTAAATAGGTAAGACAGTGCGTAAGTGAGAAGAATACATCTATTTTGCAGCATGAGTTCAGCATCAGTTTGCATTCCATAGTGGTATCAGCAAAACAATTTTGTTATAGTTATAATATATACCGTATATACTCGAGTATAAGCCGAGTTTTTCAGCACTAAAAATGTGCTTAAAAAGTGAACCTCGGCTTATACTCGCGCTTATACTCGCATATATACGGTAGATGTATTTGCTGTGAAATGCCTAACGTGCGCGTGGCTTCTTACGTGCGGCATTGTAACAAGCAGCGGCTGTATCGGTGCGCATCGGCGCGGCATCTTACATGGCATGTACGTGCGGCATTGTTCACAATGGGCTTCTCTTCACAGGTATGCTCATCGCCAGGGCACCGATGCGATGCGCATCGGCGGCGGCATCTTACATGGTGGCATCTTATGTGGCGTTTCATGGGGTAGGGGATAAATGAATATTGCGGCCATGAGCTGTGTAACGGTGCGCTGTGTGTGGATTGTGAAAGGCGGCACAGAGAGGATGGGGGGGGGGGGCTCAGTGTCCCGTCCCCTCCTTCTCTATACACAGACAAATAGGATTCCTAGCCATTTAGTTTAAATCTGTCAAACTGATCTATTGACCCAATAGAGTTTATAGGCCAATTAATATATGATTAAAAAAAACAGCATGAGCCTGGAAATGCCTTCAATATTTCAAAACAGGAATTGTGCCTGTGTCACAGTGAGCAGTGCTAATAATGGATGAGGCATATATCTAATGAACAGGTTGGAGTGCCACAGAAAGCAGTAGGTGTGTGGCACGGCGGCCTTTGAAGTGGGAGACCCAGGCTGGAGATTGTGTACTAGATGCTGCCAAGCACTTTCTCACACAACCCAAAGTAAATTTTAAAGGAATACTGTCATGATTTTTATGGTATACTTTTAGTTCTAAATTACACTGTTTATATAGCAAATAAAATTGTGTTCTTGAACCAACAAATGTATATATACTGGGAGCTGCTATCTTGATGCTTTCACATTGTTCTGCTAATTGGCTGCTGGGATGGGGGTGATATCACTTCAACTTGCAGTAGCGGCTGCATTTCCCTCGGCTTATACTCGATCAATACGTTTTTCCAGTTTTCTTAGGTAAAATTAGGTACCTCGGCTTATTTTCGGATCGGCTTATACTCGAGTATATACGGTATATAATGTAAATGTAGCCTTGGCATCTCTCTTCGTGCATGTGGAGGCCCTCATATTGATGCAATAATACAACAAGGGACTACTTTTTGTGTTATTGTTTTCCCTGTGGTATTTCCACTATACAAGTCCATTCATAGTGCACAGATGCAAATAGCAGGCAAAGTAAGGAGAGAGTAACTTTTATAAATAAGCATGCATATGCATCTAGGAGGGTTATAGGCTAGACTTGGAACCCACACTTCTACAGAACTACAACTTGAAGAATTCTATTTTCAGTATAGCTATTAGCTAATAGCACTATCTCGTATAGCTTAACATCTAAATATTTTGTCCCTCCAGCTGCATCTTTAAGATATCCACTCAGAGACCAAAATATCACCAGAACAACCAGTTAATAAATACAGGACTTCTTGTATAATCTCCCAGACAGTCATCTAGAGTCGGTGGCCTGGACAGAATGTAATGTGTTTGCTGGCGTATTCTTTAACCTCCCCTTGAGTATCCTGCGGTCATAAATCCTTTTTATAAGATGTTGGAGGCAATTTAAGTTCTTTCACCATTCCATCATGATAGCAGAAAGGGTTAGTAGCCCTATGCTCTAAATAACCAGACTACATCATTGCTTTCATCTTGTGACACATGGCTTTGTCATGCACAAGTTGGGTTCCTACCAAGAGGACTCCTCTTTCTGCACGGCGGTAACCTAATGACAGAGGGCTCTCTGAGAAACTCTAAATGAATTTTCCAGAAAACTTCTGGGTTATCTTTAGATACAGGGAATATGCTATGTAATATAAATAAATCTGAGTTGACAAAACACCAAACAGCTGGGCCATTGCTACGATTGCGGAATCATAAAAGTAGCTTTCCTACTATCCTTAAATACCTATAAATAAGAAGATTCAGTTTCAGGAGAAAACCATATTTGTATATTTGCATATTAATTGTATCTGAAAATATACTATTTTTTCTTAAAGGAATTTTGTCGTGATTTTTATGGTGTACTTTTTATTTCTAAATGTGGGCATGTGAACTATTTCTGAGTTTGTTTTCATCTCTACAATGCTGAAATCTTCTCCAGCTAACCAGTGGTCCCCAAATAGTGGCTCGTGAGCAACATATTGCTCACCAGCCCCTTTGTTGTTGATCCCAGTGACCTCAAATTGGTGCTCATTTTTGAATTTCTGACTTGCGCAAGTTGGAGGCATAAAGACCATATGCACTGCCAAACAACGACTCCAGTAGACTACTGAATAACTAATCACATGCCTTATTGGTCGCCCCTTCTGAACTTTTTTTATGCTTACATTGCTCCCCAACTGTTGTGCATGGCTAAAAAAGGTTGGGGACCCTTGGTTAGGGGTTCTGTGGTGTCAGAAATTTTTGCTTCTCATTTTATTTAATGTATTTGGAGCCAAAGGTCCCACTGCTTCTCACTGTTTTTAATCTATTTTTGGTGCCACTACCCTCTGTTTCTCACTGTATTTAATGTATTTTAGGTGCCACTACTTATGACTCTGACTGTATAATGTATTTAGGATTTGAAGGCAGTCAGTGTACCATTATAATAAGTGCATACTATGAGACAGATTTATCAGAATGTTAGTTTAGAACTTACTACATAAAAACTCCCCCACTTTCTATTAATTTCTATGGGATTTTTAGAAGTGTATTTATAAAATGGTGAGTTCTAACTTTCACCCATTGATAAATACACTTCTAAAAATCCCATAGGAATGAATAGAACATGGGTGCTCTAAATCCTTTACTATAATTAAGGCTAACAGTACATAGGGCAGTTATGGGACAGTGTATTTTAGCTGGCAAAGAAATGACTGGATCCAAACCAGTTTTGCCTGCTTCCCATTTGCTAAAATTCTGGACAGTTCCAACAGTGCTATTAGCCCATGGAGGCACTATGAGTTCAGGTAGCTGAATCCTTTAGCAGAGGTGTCAGGGAGCTGCTATGTTGTTACCTGCCTATTTTTCTGATGCATAGCTGCTGTACAGCAGTAAAAAGACATTTATCAGAGCACAGGTCAAATGGCTGAGGGCACCTGGAAAAGTAAGGAAACCCCATGTAAAATTTCAAAATTATTTATTAAAAAAAATCTCTTTTGAAATGCAGTGCAGAAATCTGTTGGAGCATTTCTACATTTTAGGAAAATATGGCAAAAACCAAAGATGATATTAAACAGAGAGGGTATTTGCCTTGGAACAGCAGAAAACAAAAGCAGCACTAAGAGAAAGAGTAGTAGCTAGGCAATCCTCACAGATTTATTTTGTCATAACGCAATATTTCATTGTGAAAATATATATATGTGCACAGGTTTACTTTGTTATGTTGGGTTGAAAACTTCAACTTCTTCTTCCACTTCTTCTTCTTCTTAGCGCCCCCCATTTTCTAAACGCTACTCCTCCTACAGTTTTAGGGGTACAACACCCAAACTCACCACACTTCTTTGCCCTATAGAGGAGCAGGTTGCTTGTGCTTTTCTAAGATATCCGGCCCCCTATCTTTTTGTGGCGTCCCTCTGAACACCCCAATTTTTCCATTGACTTTGAAAGGGAAGATTTTCAAACTGCTACCACACTTACAGCTTTGAGGCTACACCCCCCAAATTTGAATAACATAATAATGGGGTCACCCTGAATGGAACAGTGACATTTGTTTTATGACCCCAAAGTGGGAGGGGCCAACAACAGCTAATCAAATTTCACCCATTGACTTTAATGGGGAAAATGGAACTGCTGCCAATCTTACAGCTTTGAGGCTACACTCCCTAAACTTGAATAACACACTCATGGGGTCAGCCTGAATGAAAATATGATGATTGCTGGATGCCCAAAAGTGGGCGGAGCTGTGAACAGCCAATCAGATTTTACCTATTGATTTGGCGGAAATTCAACCTGCTGCCATTCTCACAGAATTAACACCAGGGTCCCCAAACTTTTCACAGTTGGTCACTAGGGGACTGCAGTTTTAGTTTTGAAAAGTGGGTGGAGCCAACAACAGCCAATCAGATTTTACCTATAGACTTCATATGTTTAAATTCAAACTGCTGCCATTCTTTAAATATTAATACTAAGGTCTCCAAACTTTGCAGAGCTAGTCACCAGGTTACTGAAGTTCAGAGTTAGAAAAAGTGGGTGGAGCCACCAACAGCCAATCCAATTTTAACTATTGATTTTCAATGGGGAAATTCAACCTGCTACCATTCTCACAGTATTAACAACAGGGTCACTAGGGGACTGCATTTTTAGGTTTTAAAAAGTGGGTGGAGCCACCAACAGCCAATCAGACTTCACCTATTGAATTTTTTTGGTTTAAATTTAAAATGCTGCCTTTCTGGCACTATTTATGTCAGGGTTCCCAAACTTTGCACAGTCAGGCACTGGATGACCACATATTCAGGGTTAGAACAAGTGGGTGGAGCCACCAACAGCCAATCCATTTCCACCCATTAGATTTCATTGGTTTATATTTAAACTGATGCCATTATTTAAATATTAATTCCAGGGTTGTTAAAGTTTCCAGAGTTAGTCACTGGGTATGGCGGAGCCACCAACAGCCAATAACATTTCACCTATTTGTCAGTCTCACAATTTTTATGCCTGAGTCCCCAAAATTTGCAAAGTTGGTCACCGGGGGACTGCAGTTCAAAAATAGGAAAAGTGGGTTGGGCCACTAACAGCCAATCAGATTTCATATATTGAATTTTATTGGTTTAAATTTAAAATGCTGTCATTCTCACACTATTTATGCCAGGGTGCCCACTGTTTGTCACTGGGTGACTTCCACTCAAGGTTAGAAAAAGTGGGCACACCCACCAACCACCAATCAATATTGACTTTTATTGGTTTAAATGTTAACTGCTGCCTTTCTTTAACTATTAATCCTAGGGTCCCTAAACTTTGCAGAGTTAGTCACTGGGTAACTGCAATTCCAGGTTAGAAAAAGGGGGTGGAGCCACCAACCACCAATCAGATGTCACTCCTTGATTTTCAGTGGGGAAATTTAAGTTGCTGCCATTCAGACACTATTAAAACCAGGGTCCCCAAACTTTGCACAGTGGTTTTTACTATATAACTATGGTCCAAGGTTAGAGAAAGTGGGCAGAGCCCATTCAGTGACTTCATGTTTTTCAACCCAACATGAAGTTTGTTCTCAAACTTCCCTTTCTAGTTACAATTGCTCTCTTGTGCTGGAAATGCAATTTCTAGGAAGGCCGATCTTGTACTACACCTGGCACAGATTGTGAGAGTTGGTGTGCTGCAGTTTATTTAATATGTAATAATTGTCTTGGGACCCCAGCATTACTGGGGCTCAGAGTTTAAAATAAAAACTTTGTAGATAAGTAGATAATATAAAAAATGGCATATTATATTGGGTTGGATATTTTTAGTCTGTACATCAAGGATGTCCTACCTATAACTCCCAGCTGGATATACTTATTTGTGTACTTTTTATCCCCTTAGATGCATTTCCAGGGACCACCCTGTCTTAAATCTGTCCCTGACAATACGGTACTTCTGTAAGTGGTGACACTGGCCTACAGTAGTGGGCTTATTTATTAGTTTTCGAGTTTGTAAATTCTAGTTTGTTTTTCTAAAGCAAATTAACTCACATAACAAATGCTTGCTTATTTATTAATAAGGAAAACTTATTAGAATAAAAACCATTTTTCGAGTTTGAAAATATGGCTTGACTTTGCCTAGGACAACTCCCACTGACTTCTATTGAAACGCACAAGATTATAGCTGGCGAATGTTTACATTCGAGTTTTCAAGTTTTTTGCACTTAATAAATACCAGACATTCGAGTTTTTGAGACATAATTTGAATTTGAGTTTGTTTTGCACAAAAAAAGTCAAATTGTGAAAAAAATCAAACTAAAACGTTTATAAATCACCCCCTAGGTACCTGGTACCAATATACTTTGAGATCAGTCAAACTCTTTGTTTTCTATAACATCAGATACAGAGTCAGATGCAGAGTCATAAACAGTGCCGGATTGGAACCCTAGGGGCCTACCAGAAAACTTTAGACCATAGGCCCACAAAATATTTTTCCTCCTTTTCTCACTCAACATCTTTATTCTCCTATTATTTTTAATTACATGCTAGCATCTATCCTTTCAGCTTTTTTTCCTCTTTGTTCCCATTCAGAAATAGGGAATGACCATGAAACAGGCCAAATGGTTAGGAGCAGGAGAGCCCACTGAAACCTGGGCCCACCGGGACTTTTCCTGGTATCCTGGTGGGCCAGTTCGACACTGGTCATAAACTCCACATTTAAGGAATAGACAGTACATCGGTCAGGGCCTGTAATGAGTCCTATTAAGTTAACCTATATGGAAATCATCCACTTAAACTTGATAATATCTAAAAGGCATTATATTACATGAAATCCTGCCAAAGCATTTAGCACAGTGGTTTCCACATAGGCCGCCTAAGTAACTACACAGCAGCACATGATTATGAGTGAGTGTGTCTCATCTCTGCTGGGATATTCAGATACAATGCTTGTGAAATAGCAAGCATCAGTTTTATGACATGTGTATAATGTGAATGGTCAGTATATCATTATGGGATCTCAGCACCCCTAATAGGCATTTTTGCTGCAATTGCAAATAATTCATGTGATTGCCACTGAGCACTGCATGTTTCTAATGATATATGGGTGATTTTGTGCACTTTAGTCAGCTAGTAACCATTTCTCAATAGGTCAAATAAAATACTCACTGATACATATTCCTAGTATATACATACAATGTCAGTAAAATATGCTTTTGTTGTATAAATAAGCTACCCAAGAACTTGGTATGTGTTGATATGTGTTGCATTCTGGGATATATAGTATCTGCAAAGTTAATAGAACCATTTGTTTTATACTGACTGAAAGTACCTGCTCCACCAGCAGGTTGTGTGTCTAGTATTGTGTCAGTATAAGGAGTTTTTCTTCTGTTAGTTGCTAAAACTACTTTATGAATGTCTCTGCGTTACTTTTGAATTGCAGCTATTTTCTTGGTTGTATAAGGTTATTGTTGATGAATAATGCTCTTATTGTTTGGGAAGTAAAAAAAATCAGAGCACAAAAGACACAAAAGGCAACCAGTGTCATGTTCCAGATGTTTCACACTTGCTTCAGCATTAGATTTTGGCCCAAGGTAGCACATTACACTGCGCCTGCTTATTTCTGTTATGTAATCCTGCTGGGAATGCCTTTGCTCTGTCTTTTATCCCATGTGGGATATGTGGCTGCTTCATATATAAATCTACTGTACAGCGCTGCGTACATAAGTAGCGCTTTATAAACAAAGTTATACATACATACATACATACAATGAACTGTGGTTTATTGAGACTTTAACAGAGCAGCTAAGTTGGGCACATTCTTTTTGGCAAGTGTTTGAAGCTTATTTTATCTTTACATTTGGTGATAGGACAGATTTGATTTTAAAGTTTCCCTTTAAGAATCGTTAGCCCTTAAATCTATTTGTGCTGAGGCATAACAAAGTTGAAAGGGCTCCCAGTGAAAGCATCATTCTACAATGTTTATAGAAATATGCATACAGCCCACACTTCTGCAGCAATGCATATATATTGACAAGATACTGCCCTCTGGTGGTAGTGTGTAAAACTGAACAAAAAGTCTTATTGTAGTCTGAAGGGTTAAAATGAATACAACAGTAGTGGGAAAAAAACAGTGGTGGAAACAGTGGAAAAGACATATTTACATATTCAAATCATTTTATCCAACAAAAATCATATAGGGGTTCAACACATAAAATGTAGACAGTGTGCTTGTTGTGCAGTAGCTAGTGTCTGCTGTAGATATTCACATGCATACTAACTTGAGCCTGTCACCACTCCATGTGCATTCTGATGTGTACATGTCATTCACTAGAATAACAAGCAGGAAGGAGCAGTGACAGACAAAGGGGAGCCTGTTTGTCTGCTGATGTTCCCCACCTTAGGCAGTGGTGAAGAAAACACTCTATATGTCAAGGGCCTAAGTAAGAGAGTGATAATAAGGTGGCAAAAATATTCAGTGAATTGTGAGTTACTGCATCCTCTCCTTTAACTTTTTCAGTGCCTGGTGATATTTATATTTGTTTGCCTTAACTGACAGACATATTATTTACTTTTGTGCTTTTTTACACCTATATGTATTTATGTGCAAGGGAAATTACAGCTGATGTCCCGGTTTTCCAATTTACATTGTCGTACCCTATATGCATTTGTTTTTCCGCAATACACTTTAGCTATTGGTACACTTGGTACGCAATACACTTTAGCTATTGTTGGTGGTTTAGCAAGTTCAGGTAGTGATATTGTGGCCTCCAGGGGTAGACAATTGCACATTAGCTTATAAGATTATAATCATGTTATCATGATATATGCAAAGTGTACATCTAATTTTGCCTTTTATATATATATGGTATCCTTAGAATTCAAAGCACATTTGTTCATTCTCAGTTTTACTGTCTCTTACTAAAACTGGATGGCATTAAAGTTCACAATATTTATGACTTGACCTATGATGTGGGTGAAAGCCAAGGATTTAATAAATATTTCTTCTGACTCTTGTTATGGATTATTTCTGGTTTCCTGAAAAATGTAAAATGGGGGTTCTGCTGTAATCAGTGAACAACCCCACTCTGTTTTCCTGCCCTTCAGAATGCAGAGCAGGACTGTTCTTTTCTACCAGAGGGAGAGAAGACAAACAGTGAATTTAGCTGCACAGAATGGTTATTTTAAAGAAATGGTACAAAATTTCTAATTGAAGTATATTGCAATTATGCTTTTTTTAGGTTTTCCATTTGCATGTCCCAGAAATACTCTTAGACATGTAGGGTATGGAACATACAACTTTGCTGTTGTATATGGAGCAAGTAGGTGGTGATTCAGGTTTAGCAACAAAAGTGTAGGTCCCAGTCTGTGTCAAGACAATAGCTTTTATTGGCTGAGTTTATAGAAGGACTTTATAGCCACGTGTTCTCCTCAAGTACCCTTGACACTTTGCATCAAAAACTACCCTGCTTAACTAATAATCTGTTACTGAATTATTTTATTTACTCCAGAAAGACAAGTCACCAAGCAAAATACACAATTGGTAGATCTTTACAGACAAACTGATCTTCTGGATGCAGAGGAAATAAATGCAGTTTTATTAGCATGTTTATTATACACAAACATTTCTTAACGCTGTTATTTGAAAAGCAAAAGATAAAGCAGAACTATGTGTCACATTTAGACAAACTTGCAGCAGATATGACACAGGAAAGATCTGTCATACATTAAGCACCAGTCCATTACCCAGCATCAAAACAATTTTTTATTGGTACTTGCTTGTATAAATAGGTACTTCCTTTTTGTCTCAGTTAGCCTATGATTAAGTGCTCACTTAGCATAAAATGCATAAGACAATAGAGATGTATTTACATGTTTTGGGGTTTTTTTTATGACCCACATTTTTTGACTGCCCAATGCCATTTTTGTGTTGTTTTATATGGGTCTCTGCTTCCCCTGTTATGAGTTTGGGGCTGGTGCTCCTGGGCCACGTCTTATATTTAATATTCCCTGTAAAATTTGTTTCTTGTCTACTTTCAACACTGTGCAATGCTTATTATTGTATTTTGAGGATGTAAATGAGCATATTTAAAATCTAATTAGGTGGACAAAAGATTTAGTGCTGCAATAATTTCAAGCACCTTACTATACACTATCATAGGTCTATAATTTTTTATATCCTGCCACCATCAGTTATAACATAAAAGGTCTGTTTTTTTATAGATGGTAGATTGGGAATAAAGTAAGTGAGATATTTAAGGTTTATGGGTAGGTTTCACAACTAAGCTCCAAAGATTTCCTATAAAAATATAATAGTCTATATACTACATTGTATATTGGGCATTCAGCTGATATTTCTAGTCTAGATCTGTTTATCAGAACAGTTTTCAATGAATCCAAAAGGCTATGGAAAGAGTTTATAATTGCTACATAAAATGGCTGATATTATTATTACTGCTTTCCCAGAAAAAAAGTGGTTGGAGTTATAATAATAATTATACAATTTCCATATCTAGATCCGTCCAGCCATTGTTGTGCCTTGCCATGTCTACAAATGAATTTGTCTCTTTGGAAAGGAATTGGGGCTATCTGCAATAACACCAAAGCCAAGGAGCACTGGGTGGTACACTTCAAGCTGGGTTATGGACTGGAAATATGCTGGAAAAAAATATACATAACATTGCAGATCAGCAGTATTAGCTCTGTTGATATGGCTCACATTAGTCTCCTGTAGTTAATACCATATTCTTCACTTATTGTAACTTTCCTTCGAAAACCTTCAAAAACAGTTTTTCAGAAATTACAAATACTGTATATCTCCGAAACATACATTATACGCACATATATATACATAAACTTTATCAAAACCCAACTGATAAAATAGAAGTATACCATTTACCATGTTTTTATTACTTACATTTTACATTTATATTTAAGAAAGTTTAGCAAAATGTGGGATTTTTGCTCAGTGAAATATAAAAGACATGAAAGTCATTGATCACTAAGTGCTGTATTGACTATGCAAAGGATGGATGTATTTGGAAAGCCTATCAAAACTGTAACTCTACAATAAAGCACCAATCAGCAATTTTATATACACTACTTTGTAATGGATAAAAGTTGCTATTGTCTGAAACTATGCCTGAGACATCTAAAACTTATCTTTTAGTTAAAGGATTTTCTTCTACTTACTCAGTTTTGCTTTGGATCACAAAGAGCAGAATTTGGTGGTTTCTAAGAATTCTGGTGCTCTCAGTTTCCTTTTACACTGAAAGATTTCCAAATCATCAAATACTATGCGTATTACTATTATTTATTCTTTCAGCATCAAATACAGCACCTGCTTGGTTTCCCTCAATTGACTCAAAAAAGTTATCCATTTTCTGCAATAGAATTGATCAAAGGGACTCCAGATACAAGACAATATGTATAATAACTAATGCATGTGAAGTTGCTGGTAATAAAAAAGAAGTCTCACACAGAACCTCACACAGTATGTAAGGAATATAACTTGGCAAAGATCAGAACTTTATAGATTGACAGTACAACTACACTGTTTGTAATGATATAACAAAGCACCAGAATTTATTTGCTTAGGAGACAAGTGTTAAAAGGGTTTGCACCATTCTGCTCTGGATATTTTGGGAATTAAATATCCAGATTTTAAATATTATAAAAAGAAGCACCAGTTCTAAACTGTTACCTGCTGATATTAATTGTGGGGGATCAGTCTGTAACTCTTAAGGACCTCACCATGTACCACAAAAGTCTGGGCCATGATTTTGTAAACTGCCCAAACAATGTAAGAATAGAAAAAAATTAAAGGTGTGGTCCAGCTTATCAACTACACAGGATCTGCAATATAATGCATACATAGTAAATAATAATATTATATACAATACAAATAAATCAGTCAAAAAAATCACCAAGATTTTAAATACGCAATAATTCATTGAAAGCAAGGTAATATCCCAACAGAATTCATTATTTAAGAGTTCGCTTAAAAGTGAGCTCCTATAACCTAACAACTATTTTTCTTAGTTGTGCTCTTATTGTTATCGTATTAATGAGAATAAAATGTATGATTCAGTACATGTTCTCATATTCTACCATTGTGTACCTACAATATACCTGAACAAGAAGTAAGCAATGTCAGAACCTCATTAATGCAGTGGATAGTGGATATTATGGTTTGGGAGAATTACCCTGTTTATGGATAGCCTACCCAACCAGATGTCTGATGTGATGGCTTAATATCCAGGCTTTTTGCCTGCAAGGATGTCACTGAAACATAAAGGAGAATTGCTGCACACAGAAAAGGATTTATAGAGGATGAATATTACAAGTTAAATTAAAGAATGGTTTTGCTACTATATAGATATTTTTTAAGCAGCTCACTTCCTGTTGATCATGTAATATAGCAATTAATGTAATAAAGTAGTAATTGTGCCATATTTTCTTGTAGCAGAAAAGTAGCTGGCAAGTTCCAGGGATGCAGCAGCAGACCGAGGATGGCCCCTGGCAAGTTTAAGCCAAAGGTTAATAGGTAAGATAACAATACACATGCAAAGTTCAGGCCAGTTTATACAGTACCATGGTGTTACAATACAATCACATTAAAACTGGAGCTAGTAACTTCATTATTATTTTATTCTAATAGGACAACAATGTTTGACAAAGTGAGGAAAATGGTTGTGTTCAAGTCAATTAGAATGAAACATTTCCACTGAAGTTTTATAAACAGGCAAAACTGGAAAACTGTGGTCTGTTCAATTTTTTCCAGCTTCACCCTTTATTAATAGATATAAGTTTCTTTATATTATGTTATTTAAAGTATCACATTTTGCTTTAGCATCACTATTTAAAAAGGGATGTGCAGACCTTTTAGTTGGTTTTACTCTGTATTCAGGCAGTAAAAATACTTTCACTAATTTATTTCTCGTTCTTTCTAATGTGGGTTTATACTAGGTGTTTTTAAGAATGGAATGGTTTATATCACTGTTAAATAAATAAGAAAAATACAATTTCCCTCAGATAAATATGTGAATGTGTTAGTCTTATAATTTAAGATATTATATAGAATTTGGCTAGATACTCATTAATATTGCATTCATAAATATTAGCTTAAGCAGAGTTGTACGATATTCTTGTACGTATATGCTTGCAATGTTATGCATTTAAAAAATGCAGGGAAGGGAAATAAAAATATCTTGCACAAGTGTAAGGAGAAGGGAGGGCCCGCTAAGAACTTTTTGCCATGGCAATGGTATTAAAATATACACTTCAGCCTCCTATATTTGTGTTTTTAAAGAGCAATTTTTTGAACAATTATGAGTCTTTGTTTCCAAAGCATAAAGGCTAAAGTCTAAATTGAGCAAGGACTCAAAATATATTGTAATGAGGGGTATTAGAAAAGAAAGGCTTTAACCAAAGCTTTACTACGTTTTTTTGGGCAGGACCCTCTTTAACTCTTGTATAGGTTACTGGCTGCTTTGTATGTAAATCTGTTCAATGAATACACCCATTCATTGTACAGAGCCGTAGAATGTGTTCGTGCTTTAGAAATATGTGTAGTTGTTTATAATAATAACAGTGGGTTTTTAGGTAGGATAAGCAAAAATTGCATTTAGAATCCTTCACTGGGACAGGATTCAACAAGCACAAAAGCAGATCAACTGCACTTTGATTACATTCTAAAAGAACAAAAATACACCACTACTTTACCTGCAAAAATGTACATAGAAAAAAGTGATCTTTCTGCAAATAAATATATCACCCCTCCCAGAATTATAAACAGACACATAAAATCCTTTAAATCTACAAACTACAAGTTAAATATGTATTTGCTCATATGGCAATAATGTCTCAAAATACAATAACGAATTCCATGCTTACATACAGACAATGAATGGTGAGTAGTAAGCAAAACCTGTACAAGTACACTGAGCGCATGACCAACACCTCAGTGTTTCTTTTAACGTTTACGAGCAAAGCCAGATACAAGAGTTGCACATTTATACAGCCTATGGCTGGAAACAAATTTAGGTTGCAGATGTCCAGGGTTAGGGTTTCCCCTTCGAAAACCTTCACCGAAAAAAATCTGTTTCAATAAATAGTTTAAAAAAAATATTCATGCAGCCTGAAAAGTAATTATCATCTTATGGCATTGAATCAGCTCCCTAATATAAGGTCCCAAAGACAGCTCCAAGCTTCTGATTCCATAGACTGATGTTTCACTTAGTCCATGATTGTGTCACCCTGTCTTGGTAAGCACCTGCCGATGTCAAGTTACCGACTGTACATGCAGTCTGGACCTTAAGAACTGGGCATTAAAAATTCAAAGTTTAGCACCTCTTAATTGAGACACACAACATTCACAGATATTGGCACATCTTGCACGGTATAGGACCAATGGATTAGAGCTTTATAGCAATAGAATGTAGCAGACATATAGATGACGAGCCTGCTACTTCTACAACTGGAAAAAGAAAGCAAAACAGTCTGACGGTTTGAAGACAGGACAGATAAGGTGCACCATGCCTAAACACTCTACAATGGTGCTGAGAGAGGATACAGCTCCCACCCCTCAGGTTCTTGCAACTCTATTAGCCAGTGAGGATTTATAGAGTTCCAAAATGCAACACCATAAAGTCTATGCTCATGGTACTATATCTAATTACATACATTTTGTTTGTATTTTCCTTAGATCTGCCACAATGTATCAATGTATCTTGCTTGTTGTGTACTGTACTGTCTTATGTAATATAATGTTGGTGCAATGGGTTTCATTGTGGAGCAAATGTTTTTATAATGAAGTACATAAAGGCAGTCTGCAGTGTTAAATGATGTAGAATTGGGGTACTGTGGGGTGCTGTCCTCAGTCAGGCCCTCTCCTCAGGCTGGGACACAGTAACACAACAGCTGCAGCCACTGCCAGGAGCAGAAGAGGATTCCATAGAGCAGCCTGAGAGAGAAAGATAGAACATACAACAGTGACATACTGCCTGCATTACTGCTATTTATATGATTCTACAAAGCTAAAGAGCTCATCAAGATGTAAGCATAGTGCTCTGTTCCCAGTGTTTCCTGAATAACTAAGAAACCTAAGGGCACAAAATTTGAGATTAATATCATAGTGGTTATTGACAACACATACTCTGTGATACATGTCCAAAAGGGCTGTGCCATCTGATTCAAGTCTCAAAGAGATATATCAACTAAGTATTTTGTGCTATATCTGCGAAGGTAAAACTGTACACATTAAGGGTGAAGACACACAGAGCTACTTGAAGCAGCTACTTGTCATGGCTGCATAAATAGACAATGCTGATAATTTGCTAATAACTGTGTGTGTTTTACCAGAGGCAATTCTCAGTATTTTCTATGGCAGGGTATTTTCTGGCATTTAGCAGCGTGACAAGTAGCTGCTACTAAGTAGCTCTGTGTGTCTTCCCCCTTAAGGATGGAGTATGTTAAACAACTTGACAATATTATAACAGTCGTGTGTATATTTGGTGTACAAATACATTTAAGCATTTCGCAAATGATAGATTACATATTTGTAATATACCAACAGGTATGCTACTCATTAAATGAAAGGGTACACTCTGGCTTCAGTATGTAGGGAGTATTTTTTCTGAAACAGACAATTGACTCAAATGTAGACTCTAAACAGAATTTTTCTTCTCATTCTCATAATTACATTCTCTTTTATATTCCATCAAATTAACTCCCTTGCTCATGTTTTCCTTTCACTATTCAATTTATATCCTTCTGTTTTTCCTCCATTTTTTCTTCCACGCCTTATCTGAATTTTGTCTTCTTAGCTCCTCCAATAGAGTGCCAATCCAAATTTCTTCCCTAAGGCTTCAAGCTTTGAATTAGTTTTGACACAAAGGCTTACACCCCCAGTGTATGAAACTAGACAGCAGCCTGTACCAGCCAATATTGGGGAAGCACTGTGCTTATAAGGTATATTACCTGTGACTGAGCTTAATGCAAAGAAAGGACGTGTCACTGATTCATTTTTTAATGCTTTTAGTCTGGCTTCTCTGCTAGGTTACAAGGCAATGGGAAATAATAGAAGGAGGTTGAGAGAAGTAGAGAGTAAAAGGAGAACTGTGTAGCAGAAGAGAGAGCAATGCAGAGTATAGTAATGAGAGAGCAAAGTAAAAGAATCTGAATAAAAGACCATAGGGCTCATTTACTATAGGGGGGGCAAAACACCACAAGAAGCCCCCATTGCACAAAACACTGTTATGTAAGCAATAGCCAAATATTTAGAAGGAGCCATATAGCATGATAATATGAAGAATGGGTCAATATAGAGAGGTAAAAAGGGATTACTACATAATTCAATTAGTAGTTGTTAATTAGTTAACTTATTTGTACACCTTAAGGGCTCTGGCACACGGGGAGATTAGTCGCCACGACAAATCTCCCTGTTTGCCGGCGACTAATCTCCCCGAAATGCCATTCCATCCCGAAATCGCGGAAATTTCCTTGAGAGGAAACTTCCGCCATGTATGCCATCCCACCAGCGATTTACATTTTCGCTGGTGGGATGGCATTTCGGGGAGATTAGTCGCCCGCGAACAGGGAGATTTGTCGCGGGCAGCTAATCTCCCCGTGTGCCAGAGCCCTTAATGTGAAAAAACAATGCAAATGTTAACATATAACTTTGCTAAACTAACAACAACATGATATACCGTTAAAATCTAGTTTTAAAATAAATATTAATAGTCTTTAAAAACAAATTTACTTATTCTTAGGGGCTGATTCATCAAAGTATGAGTTCGAATCCCGAAATGGATAAAATTCGGATTAGATATGATAATTTCCGATGATCGCAAATGTCATGAAAATGCTTACAAAAACATTGTATTAGTCACGATAATATCGTATTGGCGATCCGAAAGTCACAAAATTTTCGTATCCGAACGATCGTAAACAGCTGGAAAACCTTTCTGACTTTGATTCTTCTTTGCATGTTTTTGGAAGCCTCCCATAGGACTCAATGGCACTCTGCAGCTCCAACTTGGCCCAAGGAAAGTCTCCCATAGGACTCAATGGCACTCTGCAGCTCCAACTTGGCCCAAGGAAAGCCTCCCATAGGACTCAATGGCACTCTGCAGCTCCAACTTGGCCCAAGGAAAGCCACAATACCAAAGCTTGAATGAATCCAAAACTTTCGTACTTGTTGCAAAAATACGATTTTGTCACATAATTTTTGACGCACAGTACGAAAAAGTTGCGCGAATTAGCAAAAAAAACAGCAACGAAAACTTAAAAAATAAATTAAAAATATGCAATTTTTTTGTATTAGGAAGCAATCATACTTTGATAAATGGGCCCTTTAGTCTTAAAGGGGACCTGTCACCCTAAGAAATAACTCCAAATTATTTTCTATATTGTTAGTTGAGCAAAATAAACTTAATATATACTTAATCTATATAAATAATATAAATCTTGTTTCCTTCCGTCTTGGAATTACTCAATCAAAACAAGCAGGCAGGCACCATTTTGTCGGCACTGTTATGAAGGCAAGCTTTGTATCATGCCAAAATCTTGTTTATGTGCCAGAATGGGGGACCAAATTCCCAGGCACTGGCTACACAGTTAGATGAGGAAGAGGGAGGGGAAAAGTGAGATGTGCAGTGACATATAGGTAGTGCTGAATGGAAAGTTAAAGTTATTGTCTGCCCCGCCTCTATGCCTAAGGCATAGAGATGGGGCAGGCAATATATGATTGATAGCTGGGATTTGTAAATGCCTTTATAATGGGTTTGGATGTGTTAATATAAAAATGAATTTGGTTTTCATGTTTAATTTGAAAAGGACTTTTATTATACAGCTTTTTATGTCTGGGTGACAGGTCCTCTTTAAAAAGAAATATTTATAAAACAGAATGGCCAGGATATTCTACATCTGAAACCACAGCTATAAAGGGTTGGCAGATATATAGGAGAAGAAAGTTATGGGGAACAGAACGTGAATAGTGTAAACTATGTTACCAAAACTAAAAACACCCAGGTATATACCAAACTGTTAGAAGAGTCAGAAGACTCCAAAATGACCACAAATCACTATCACAGACTTGAATGGAATAAGTTGGACAAAACAAGGAAACAAGATACATTTACCATAGCAATTATACTAGAACCCTGGGAAAACATGAAGCAAACAAGAGGTCTTCATAAAATAACACTGACCACCATATGTAATTAAAGGCAGTAAGTTTGCCCAGGAGCAGTAACCAATAGCAACCAATAAGATCATTGCTTTTACACAGGTGACCAGTAAATGCTTGCTGATTGGTTTCTATGGGCTACTGCTCCTGATCAACCTTAGTGCCTTTTATTACATAACTCTCTAAGAACCATACAGTATGTATGTTGCAGTGTTGCATTTTGCTTAAACATCCCATGGTGGTTGCTACTAATTTTCTTAAGATTTGTTATACATCACTTCACATGACCCTATTCCACCAGAAACTAAAAGACAGCACACACAATTTGCCCAAAATCTGACCATGTGTAATTGCTCTTAAGCAAATTCCAACCAATTACTGTAAGAATACAACACAATAGCTACACATAAATAACAAAATAGTTCTGTATTATTTAGGGAAATTACATATCTTAATTGGAAAGAAGGAATAGAAGTAAAAGGACAAGAAGAATACAATAAGAATACAAGGAAGGAACATACAGTACAGCAATGGAAGACATACATAGCATCAGGCATGAAAGCAGAGGAAGCAGACACTCCTTGCCGTGCAAAGCAATACGTGCAGGGCACAAGGAGTCACAAGGATACTAGTACCTGATGTGCACTAGGACGTCTCAGCCCACCAGCACCAGAGCATCCCCACTACAATAATAAGTCCTAGGAGGGGAAGGGAAAGAACAGGAGGGTCAGATCCACAGGGGGCCTGAGAGAGAAATTAGGAGAAGGAAAATAACAGAATGGGGTAAACATAGTGGAGGAGGAATAGTTAAAGAAAAAAGTAAGGAGAGAATAGATGGTCCACAGATTGTTTTGTTTTTAAGGTGATTGTAAGATGGTGAACATTAAAATTATTAAGAATGCATAACAGCAAAGAAATTAGTAATGACAAGAAAGTGAGAAAAAAGTACCCCATATAAAATGTGAATGCCAGCAAAATAAAGGAATAGCAATAACAAGCAACAACAAAATTTGCATAATACAAAAAAAGAATAGTGTTAAAGTAGGAACAAAATGGAGATTGCAAGAATTAGCAGAAAAAGAAAATGGGTTGAAATAGGACGCATAGCAATTACCATGAAAGATAACATAATATATATGATTGAGGGTGATGTAAGCAAAACGGTTATTGATGTTTTAATGGATCAAGACCAATAGATTAGAAATTATTTCCATGAAAAAAGTAATAAATACATAGAAAAAGTGGGAAATTGAAAAAGTGATATGGATTATACAAATTAAATGGACAATAAATTTATATGATTTAAAAATACAAAAATAAAAAGTGTCAAAGTTAAGTCAAATTAGATAATATAGTATTTATAGGGGCAGGAACGGAGGATAAAAGAGGGAATATATTTACATGTATTTTCAGGAGTAATTATACGGGGTAGAATTGGGCATGTAAAGGAATTTAGAAAATTAAAAAAGTAAATATAAGGGTCAGAAAAAAAGTAGAAAAGGACATAAAAGGTAAAAGTAGGCATGGCAAGGCCATTGAGGTTAGGAGACATGAGTGAGATTTCATAATTTTTAAAAGGAGATATAAAGGGAATGGAAGTATTTATAGAATCATACAGACATCGGTAGATTTAGGGATGTGCATAAGATTTATGTATTTACAGAAGTAGGGATGTAAAAGTTGTTCAACATGGGTAAGCATTCACATGCATGATTGATTTATAAGGAGAAAATGTTGATAGAAGAATAAATAACAAGTAAAATAAAAGCAGCAGAGATCGAGGAACCAGTTACATGGTACATGGTAGAGGAAAATACATAGGTGCAAAATGCAATTAGGATGGTTAGAATGTGTGGAAAATAAACCAAAAAGAAAGACAATAAGCATGAAGGAAAAACATGTATGGAAAAAGTAAAAGCAGGAGTGAAAAAGAGGGAGAAGAAAAAGAAATACATTGGTTATGTAGGAGTCATCAGGAAGGTAACTGTTCTCAGTTTTATCATCCAATCAAATTCTAGAATCACTTAATTAAATATATGGAAACCTGGCTTGCTTCTTAAATTAAGGTCACAGATGGGGAAATGTATTGATTTCTGTTTTTTCAAACAGCTACGCTCTAATTCCACATTACTCTGCAATATATACTACTTACTAGTGATCACATCAATTGAAAAGGCACTCCTGTGTATAAAAGAAGAAATTGTTCCACCCAACATCAAGCAGGTGGTTAAAAACATACTGCAAGTGTGAGTGTAAAAGTGCATTAATGCAATCTGCATTGCTAGTGAGGGTTATTTGGGAAGGCATTACTTTGCCTCACTTCACTGCATCATTCTATAATGTAATTAAAATGTTTATAATGTTGGCCATAGTTTCAGGTACATAAAATATTTCTGTTCCATATCCCCTTTTCAGAGGAATGCATCTAGGCAAAAACTGAATTATCTAACCTTTTTCTTGGCTGTCATAATGTAAATCCTATAACCACAAAGTGGGTGGGAACAGGGCTTTAATGTGGCCATATCGTTATAACTATACAAAGGGAATAACCAATGATCAATAATTTGATGTTCTTTTATTGACATTTAACATATTTGATTTTTTAAAATTTAAAGTGTAAAAATTTTAACATTAAATATAAAAAATCTGCTTGTATTTCTTAATAATGTTTCAATTTATCTGTAGCAGAGAAATTAGGTAAGGGCAACAGTAACTATTAGGCTTTCACATATAAGGATCAGTATACTGTATGTGAACTGTCTTGCTATGAAATAGAAGCATAATGTGAAACTGCAACAAATCTCAGTGCAACAATACAGCACTGGCCAATATTACATTTGGGCATTAACCCATTGCTGCACGTCAGGTCAGGATTGATTTGATATGCTTCCCATTTGCTAGGGGTCTGCAAGTAGGCATCTCTGTTATACAATCAAGAATCAGGAGATTCCACCTGAATTCCCTTTCATGCAGTTTCCTTTGGGAGTTTTATAGTGATTGTTTTGGTACATTCAAAGAGATACTGTCTTTTAACCATTTGTGTGCTGGAACGGACTGGGTCGCCGGGAAAAAACCCGGTGGGACCCGACAGCCCAGACCGGACCCTTGCCGGCACCCCCCCGGCTGGCGGTGTTCCTCCCCTGATTTATATGTACTGTGTGTATATATATATATATATATACAGTATATGTGCAATTTCACTACAGTATTTTTGCACAGTCAACTATTTGTGTGCTGGGACACTGAAAACTCTATCTTCATCTTTTTCTCAAAATCTGACGTATAGTATTTGTGTTCTCTCTCTGTAGCCTTTGGTGCTGATCATTGTTATCTGAAAACACCAGTCACACAACCAGCACACATGGCAAGTGGCATGTGAGCAATATATTACACATAATATTTTTATCCTTGTGCACATGCAAAAAAAACACATGGTACATACCCTTTCCCCCATGCATGAATCAGCCATGTGACAGCAGAGAACAGAATTCAGGGCAGGTAAAGAGGGGACATTGAACAGGCTGCATATAAATATATGGGTATGCAACCTGCTACTGCAGTTAGAATGTTGCAGTTTATCATGTGACAAAGCAGAAAGGGTACATGCAGCAGTGCTGGTTTCACCTGTAAGCCACTGTCCTTCAATCTGTGAATCTCCTCTCTGCACAGCCTCAGCTCCTCCTGTAACTTGTCTTGCTCCTCTTGACTTAATCGATGTCGCATCTGCAGTTCCTCAATTTCAGACAAGAGTCCCTCACACTGAAAGGCCAAATGGGAGGAAGAGCAGGTCAGATGGTAAGGCCACAGTACACATGGAGATGGACAGAATTACACTTAAATTATTAATGATTGCCATGGCATGATTGATTCAGACTGATTAGTTATTCTAATGATCTAACTCTTACAGATCATCCTTGAAATCAAAAGCGGATTTAATCAATATTAATACTGATCAAATCTACTTGAAAAAAATATAGAAATATGTCAGCATTGCCCAAAATATACTTTGGGGTTTGATCCCTCAGACTTAGGGGCTGATTTACTAAGACACGATTTCGAATCCGAAATTGGAAAAATTCCGATTGGAAACGAACATTTTGCGACTTTTTCGTATTTTTTGCGATTTTTTCGGCGTCTTTACGATTTTTGCGTAAAAACGCGAGTTTTTCGGCGTCTTTACGATTTTTGCGTAAAAACGCGAGTTTTTCGTAGCCATTACGAAAGTTGCGCAAAGTCGCGATTTTTTCATAGCGTTAACACTTGCGCGCAAAGTCGCGCCTTTTTCGTAGCGTTAAAACTTAAAAGGCGCGACGTTTCGCGCAAGTTTTAACGCTACGAAAAAATCGCGACTTTGCGCAACTTTCATAATGGCTACGAAAACCTCGCGTTTTTACGCAAAAATCGTAAAGACGCCGAAAAACTCGCGTTTTTACGCAAAAATCGTAAAGACGCCGAAAAACTCGCGTTTTTACACAAAAATCGTAAAGACGCCGAAAAATTCGCAAAATTACCGATCATTACGAAAAAAACGCAATCGGACGCATTCGGCCCGTTCGTGGGTTAGTAAATGTGCCCCTTACTGTTCTTTTCAGGGGTCTGAGATATTAAAATGGACAATGATGAACATCATTGACCAGATCAATCAAGTGGACCGATGAATGCTTTGCCTGAGGTTTATTTAAGGTCCTTGTTTCTACTGCAGTTTGTTTACTTTCAGCTCTGGTGTGTTCAGTCATCCTCTATCTACTGTCTAAATAAAGGTGTACCTAGTATGTCATGTTCAATGGAATCATGAATTGCCCTAAATCCCTGCTAAAAAAGCTATTATTTATATATGGGGTTTTAATGCAATAATTCACTAAAATATCCAGCAACTGTTTGCAACACAAGAGCTAACAAAATTCATGATGATTCATGTATAATATCTAAAAAAGTAAAAAGTCATTGATTGCACTTCACACATAGCAAACATGACAAAGAAGTATGAAGCATTTAACAGATACACAAAAGAAGCCCATCATCCTACAACCAGGACCAGTACCTATATGAAAAATGTGGGCCACTTGTAGTAGGGCATGTCTATTTCAACTACTTCTCAATGCTTGTTTGCCCTCAAGATAATAATACACAAGCTTAGAAAATCCCATTTTATGACAAACCCGAGCCTAATCTCTGTTCCAGACTTTCATACATCTATTCAGGTTAAGGCAGAGTAGAACAATAAGCTATGCTCACCTCACTCTGGGCAAGCTGCACTTTCTCTTCTGCACTCAGTAGCTGACTGTGCAGCTTCTGCCTTTCTTCTTCTTTGGTTAGTTTCTGCCTTTGTATGTTCTCCTCAGAGGCCAGACCCTCCTCTTCCTCCACAATACAAGGCAAGGGAATAGATTCTACTTGATCATATTGTGGAATTTTGTTTTCTGTCAGCTCTTCTATATCTTTCTCATGCTCTTGTGTTAAATTATTTACCACTTGCTCTGAATCAATATCCACATCCCTGAAGAAACAGAATTAAAAATAACAATGGGGTATTTTATTGCTAGAACAATCTTACAACATTATAAATCATACACTTACATATATAAAATGTATATACAGATACCTATACTAAACTAACTGTAGTTTTTTGTTAATTTCCCCAACTTTTTCGTACTTTTCAACAATTTGCACAACAAAATTGTATTTTTCACAACGAGTACGAAAGTTTCGCAGTTCATTCAAGCTTCAGTATCGTGACTTTCTTTTGGCCAGGTTGGAGCTGCAGAGTGCCATTGAGTCCTATGGAAAGCTTCCCAAATCATGCATTCAAGTTTAAAGTCAGAAAGAGTTTCGCGCCGTTTACGATCAGATTGTCAATACATATACGATCGTTTCAGTACGAAAATTTCAGAACTTTTGGATCTTAAGTACAAAATTTTCGTATTGAAAAGAAAAGACTTTTTGTGACATTTTCAATCATCAGAAATAATTGGATTTCATGATTCGTATTCATACCTTAGTGAATCGGCCCCTATGTGTATTACTCATATTATGCTATTTCTGCCAGTGCATAACCTTCGATTTGTCTCTCAATGTATTACGCACAAAACCATTCTGGCACAAATTAATAGTGTTGTAATTTGCAATATATTTAAGTATCTAATCCCGTATAACTCCTTTCAAATACTTTCCTATCACTAATGTCAAACTGACATTGCTACAGTTTTTAGGGTGAGAACGGAATCACTTTTTAAATATTGGCTCCACATTAACAATTTGCCAATCCCTCTGCACCATGCCAGACCTTAAAGAATCCTAAAAAATTTAGTAAAGGAATTTGGTAATCACAAAAAACTAATCTCTTATAGTACCCTGGGATGAATACCATATTGGACTGTTTTAGTTTTTTTTTAATTTTCTCCAATCATCCATGAATCAATAGTTATATTATTAGAATTGGGTCACTAGGGTCTATTTAAAAGGAAGCCTCAAATAGCTGGTTCCTCAGTTGTGTAGACAGTTAAAAAAAATAATAGTATTTCTAGTATCAGTATCTCTAAATTTTCCCTGCTCTTGTCAATCAGTTGACCTCCCTCTAATACTAAGGTCTCTTACAAGTACCTAAGGTTCTAAGAGACCTTAGGTACTCGTCACACTAAAAAAAAGTATGGTCTAGAGTGGAAGGTAGCAATTAGAAAGTACATGAGAAAGATGCAACGTATAATTCTTGTGTGTCAGACAACTAGATATCAATTATACATCAATTCAAAATAAATGGTGACAAATGTGAGTATGTAGCATCTTTCAAAATGTAATCCAAGGCAATAGGTAGAACATAGTCACTAAATAAGGTACTTGAAAGAAAGTAAGTTACAAGATAAATTGAACATATATCCACTTTTTTGAAAAGGACCTCTTAGTAAACATCAAGCCTCTGAATAAGATATGTGGACACTCAAAAGCACAAAAAAAAACAGTTCACATGTATTTGAAATGTACCTTGTTATTATCAACTTGTGCAGTGCTATGGTCTGCTTCGCCCGCCCCAACCAGCCCCAATCCCTTCCCCCTCCCCACCCCCGTATTCGAAAACAAGTGCACAATGCGCGCACACAGGGTGGCAGGTTTGCCGGGGCCGCTGAAGTGGGGAGATAGGGTCCGGAACTAGAGGTAGGTAAAAGAAGAGGTACCTGCCTGGTGCCCCCCCTCCCCATTGGTGTGCCCTAGGCAGGTGCCTCTTCTGCCTACCACTAGTTCCGGCCCTAAGCCTGTGTATGTGGTGCTTAGGACTGCCTGTCCAACCAATATCTGATTGAAAATTGGCCTAATATCTATTTGGAAGGTTAAAAAGTCCCATCAAGTGAGTCCACATTAGCTTATTTTAGTGCTTTTTGAAAAGGTGCATAGAGCCCTCTCTCAAACATTTTGGTATGATGCAGCCAAAGGTGGCAGCTGCCATCCTAAGAAAAACGTTACCTTGTAACCTCTTCCCCAAGCAGCAGCAGGTGACTCTTCAGCTTACTGTTGCTCTCCTGAAGGATGCTTCGCTCCATCTGCAGATGCTGGCACTGATCTCGCAAGAACTGCAACTCCCCTGTCCCCGGGGTCAGGAATAGATATTGACATATATGCAAAATAAAAATATTCAACAAAATAATAGCACTAAAACACATTGGACTCATTTTGTAATATTGCTCTTAACCAGTGGTTTAGTGCCTTCAGTTCAAGCCATGTTTGAGGTCCAAAATTTGGTCTAAACTCCCCTTCCCACTTAGCTCATAATACGTATTTATATATAAATACACTTTATTAGCCATTTAGCTATATTTACAAGAATATTGGGACACTAACTGAACTTCAGGCTTGTCTTCTAGAAGTTTAAGACACACAATAAACATTCCCCCCATAACTCTCCCTGCATGGCCTTTAGCCTGGGCCCAACTGGACTGCCTGGACTACTGTAACTCCCTATTAATTGGCCTTCCCCTCCAAAGACTGTCCCCTCTCCAGTCCATAATGCATACTGCTGCCAGGCTCATACACCTCTCCAACCGCTCCTCCTCGGCCATGCCACTCTGCCAATCCCTGCACTGGCTTCCCCTACCATCCAGGATAAAATTAAAACTAATGACTCTCACATTTAAAGCAGTTCATAATTCTGCCCCACCCTACATCTCTGAACTCATCTCTAGGTACCATCCAACCCGCTTTTTACGCTCCTCTACTGACCTGCTCCTCAACTCCTCTCTCATTCTCTCCTCAAACGCTCGCATTCAAGACTTTGCAAGGGCTCCCCCCCTTCTCTGGAATTCGCTCCCACAAACTATCAGACTTTCTCCCAATCTCTCTGCCTTCAAGAGATCTCTAAAAACGCATTTATTTAGGGAAGCTTACCCTAATCTAGTTTAGCAATACCCTGTGCCACACCTCTCACAACTCTGGTCACGCCCATTCCCACACCTTGTGTCTCAACCCTTTCTTCTTGTAGATTGTAAGCTCTTTTGGGCAGGGCCCTCTTCACCTCTTGTATCGGTTATTGATTGCTTTATATGTTACTCTGTATGTCCAGTGTATGAAACCCACTTATTGTACAGCGCTGCGGAATATGTTGGCGCTTTATAAATAAATGTTAATAATAATAATAAAATAATAACTGCCACTGCCACTGGGGTTCAGCATAGTTTGGGAACACTACCCTTAATAGCCCTACTATAATGAAAGTATTTGCATGGAAAATCTGATTGAACAATATATGAAAATAATATATACTTAATAATAATGTTTAAGTGTAAAAAAAATCTTACTATTCCTCATATTTTGGATACATATGCATTTTTCACTATTTTGTAAAGTTGGCCCATGGATTCTAGCTATCTTTTATTCTAAAATCTATATCTTTTATTATAAAATCAAAACATTACTGGATATTTGTTAAATCTATTTCAGAAATCGTTTTTATTTATTACAGTTGTTTAGTTGTGTATATATTTAAGTATTTATTTGTAAGAACCTCGTTTTTTTTTTCGGCCTCAAAGGAACAGTTTAGTGTAAACGTAAAACTGGTTACTGATAGGCAGTGCGAAAAAAAAATATTTCTAATATAGTTAGGCAAAAATCTATGTGAGAGCTGTAAAGAAGGAAATAGTGTTCTGGCTATTATGTTAGACATCCGCTCATTCCAGCCTTTATAGGTTACATTTGAGAACTCCTAGTGCATTTAGCTATGTGGAATGCATGGGTGATACAGAAGACTGGTCATGTTCAGTATGTGTATATGTGCTTTCAATAGTTTGGTTTTAGGAAAGAGCACATAACACTGCAAAAAAATCTTTGGTGGGGCCCCTGGCCCCCTCCTCCACCCGTACTTTGTTGTCCTTCAGCCTGCTCGCATATAGTTCCCTGCGCTCTCCTATCTAAAAGTGGGTGGGGATTTATATGCAAGCCGGCTGGAGGATTTGACAGAGCAGAAGGAAGAGGCGTCATGAGGAATAGAGGAAGCAGACCCTGTGGTCAGGGCCCCCCTGTGACCGCTAGGTCTGCTTCCTCTATTGTTATGCAACCATTAGTGTTGCTACATGTTTTGGGCATGTTGCTCACTAATAATGTAACCAGCAGGAATCAGATGTATTATGTGTTGATTGCCACAAGGTGGAGTCGAGGTGTTAGGAGCTTGCAGCACTACTAAAGACAAGAAGTTAAGTGCCACATGAAACTAGGAACTTTTTGTTGTGTGGATATTTAGATGGAGCAAACAATAAAAATAGAGCAATTTGAAACAAAGAAGTTTGAAATTATTCAAGTTATTTTTACCATGTAGTGTGCCTGAGGGCTGAACTACATGCCCAGTACAGCTTTTCATATTGATCTCTGCTCTCAGGGTGGTTATCTCCATCTCATACTCTTGTCGTGTCTCTTGCAATTCATGAAGTTCTGCACGTAGGCGGCACAGTTCCTCCTGCAAGGATGCAATGTCGCTCTCTCGCTCAGCTGCAGCCTCCTCTGCACTATGTCTCAGAGACATGATCTCCTCTTGTGCACAGCGCAATTCTTGAGATACTTCCAGCAGTTCACACTCTTTCTCTTGCTCCAAGCTGTCAACCTCCTCTTGTACAGAGCGGAGCTGGGCTGAAAGAATGTTAAACTGACTAAATAACAGAATCATTGTAAGACCTCTGCTCCATGCTGCTTTCAGCGTCCCGTTGGGCCAGTCCGACCCTAATATGCCTTGTTATCTAGAATGTTTGGGACCCGAGATTTTCTGGAAAAGGGATTTTTCATAATTTGAATTAACATACCATAAGGCTACAAAAAAAAAATTAAAAAAAAATAAACCCAGTAGGACTGTTTTTCATCAATATGAATTTTTACAGCCTGCTTACAATAAATGACAAGTTACTGTTTTATTATTATAGAGAATGGACATGGGGTAGGCAGGAGAGGCTCCTGCCTGGCGCCCCCCAATCTTTGTGCCCTAGGCACCTGCCCTGCCTACATGCTAAATGTTAGGCAGCCCTCAGTGATTGTTATCATGTACCTGATACCCTGGCCGGGCCCCTGTTAGCAGAAAACTGCAATGCCTGGGGTACTTCTCACAACTAGTGAGTGAAAAGCGAAACAAACAAAAAGTCGGCTTTTAAAATCTACTTCACATGCATAGACTCCGTGGTGCCTGGTAAGAAGTACCCTGGGCCAGTGCAGTTCTCTGACTGCTAACAGGAGCAGCAGTCCTGAGGGTCTGGTAAGTGGCCATAATCACTGGGGGGAGTCACTGAACGTTTCCTTCACTTTTAAGAGGCGAATTAAACACAAAGCAGAATCAGTTCCCCTTTATCTGAAAGTTACATTGATTTTTACTACACTGCAGCTAGAATATGCATTTGTTTTATATGCATGGATGCATGGAGGCAGAACAACCAAAGCCACTGAACTTTTAAAATAAGTAAATATCTAAAATCCAAACCTCTAATGTAAATTACAACACAGCAATTCTAAAGCTCGTGCAACAAATTATATGGTATTATTGTACCATCATTTTTTATGACATTTCACAGATAGTTTAGCAGAATAAAACCAGTGCCAGGCCATGCCCTAGGCATGTACTTCTTCTGCTTATCCCTAGTTCTGGTCCTGAAAGAAACTATTAGGGATTGTTATCATTCTACAGAAAAGCTATTACTGTATCTTTATGCCATGAATTTCACTTTACCAATCAGCTGCCATAGTGACAGAAAGATGTGCATTTCTTAGCACTAACTGTGTGTGACAGTTACAGACAGTCTAATCAGCATGCCAGGTGGCTTTGTATTTTTAGAGAAATTGCTGAATGTTATTAACAGGCCATTGTATAAGCCTTATTTAACTCTTTGGGTGACTGAGCACTCATTAGTATTTGCTTGGGGTCATCTCATGTGTCATTCTCTACACAAAAATCTGTCTCTTGATGAAATGATTGAAATCTTGTCTCTTTACCCTGCAGTCTCTGGATTTGTTTGGTGAAGATCTCTGCTTGTTGTGCACTTGCCAGTCTCTCCTCCTCCAAGATACCTGTGTATCAGAGTTAAAAAGTGATCAGTCAGAGTTTAATAAGAAAACCACAGATAAGAACACTTATTTTTGTAATCATGGTACTTTTCATTCCAGATTTTTGTGTTGACAAGCATCCATGTCACTACTTTGATTGGGCACCCAGCTAATCACAAGGTAAGATGCAAATGGAAAATCTATAAAGAACAGAATGTTGATTAAACAGCCACTATTACCCTTATATTGTCCAGCTGATATATGCTTAAAGGTGACCATACACTCTTAGTGGATGTTTCTAGCGATATGCCAACCTAAGGTCCCATCCATCGGGATGGAAGATAATCTGCCGAAATAATATATGATTAGCTGCAACTACCAACTACAAGTAATCATGTAATCATAGAATTTGAGCCTACTGTTGTCTTCTGTGGCCAGGAAGGACTACAATAAATATGGTTTACACAGGCTGGACTGCCATAAACACATTTAAAATGGGATTATGTAATATAAGGTGCAAGGTCTGCTAAATTTGTTATTAGTAGAGTAACTAGAGTGGACCGCCCACCCCCTTGCAATAAAAATCTTCAGAGGAGCCCAGTGCATAGTGATCCATACCCAGCACCCCATCCACCTACACCCCGCTGGCATCTTTTGCCTACCTAAGTATTCCTTCCCCTCTACTACTTGCGAGTTGGGAGGGAAGAATTTACAACTATAGGTTACCTATTTAAAAGCAAACATCTTATTTGTTGTTATAGGATTTTGCACATGGACAAACTGAGTGCCTTTTATTACATATGGGAAGTGCCTTTTGTTACTTTCAATTACTATGACATTACCTTGCATCTCCAAGAAGCTGTCTTCATGTTTTAGTGCCAGTTCTCTGGTTTCCTCTAGTTCTGTTAGCAACTGGATTATCTGGCTCCTTAAATCCCGGCTCTCCAGAATGATGCTTCCTGAACCAGCTTCTGACCCACTAGGTACATCCCCAGACTCAGACTCCAGGTCAGGAGGATCTTCATCTTCAGAATCTAAAAACAAACGATTCAACTTTCTGGACTACAGCTAAACAATAATAGTGTGTATATTTCTATACACAGGCCCATAATAGTGTGGCTTGTTCCAAATCATGTCATTTTAACTCACATCTTCAGCACTTCAATTCATCTAAGGGGTAAGTCATAAATCTACAGCCTTGAAATGATAGCTCACAATGCTACAACCTACATATAGGACTGTATTAAAAGCCTACCAGCAGGAAATGTCTTTGCTGGTACGTGACAAGGGGTGTACCCTGTTTTGAGAGAAAACTTTGATTAACTAAGGTTCAAGGGAAAATCTGAGTGTTCTGTGGTTTAATGTACCTGCAAATGAGATACGTCAAACTCAAATCTAAATATTTATGACTCTCTTAGGCAAAACTTTTCATTAATTTTAGTACAGGTATGGGATTCTTTTTCTTTTTGCAGAAAGCTACAAATCATAAGAAGGCAATCTCCAGTATTGCTATGCAACAATACATTGTTCACTAGTTTAATTTAATAAAATACCAAAAGGGTACATATTCAGCTGCTTTATTAGGTCAGTACATGCTCTTAGCCTTGCCTACCCTGACATTTTAATACAGAATTTGATTTAAAATTAGCCCTAAACTAACATAAGTGAAAAGTCACTCTATTTGTTAGAATATAATTATTCATATATACTACTATATTTAGACCAGTACATAGTATTCAGTCCTTATCATCCAATGCTAGCAGTATACGTTTTGGTACCAGATCTACTAGACCTTTACCTCCATGAGTACAGGGCCCCAGTAAAGTTGCAACCACTCTAGCACTGGTTCCTAAACGTAACCAAAGCACCACAACAGAGTATCATGTAGTCTGCCATTCCTAAACCTTCCTACAACCCAAGGAGCAGCACCAGAAATCCTAGATTTGATCTATATATGTTAGAATTCCTGAATTAGTCCCATCCACATCTACATCCAACTTCATGTTGTGTCCCTTGAGTCCAGTCATATTTTGCTTTTGGTAAATGCTTCCCTCCTTCATATATTTATATTTATTTATAAACTATACTATAGTTGGGGACCTTGACACACATACCTCTGGACATTTTAGCATGCTCCATCACATAAATGCAACACATTGCTAGATATTATTAATGTAGCTTAATGTCAGATACATCTTTCTTGCTAATTACTCATCAGTATTATGACTATATAGTGGGAGGAAATTCGTGTAGGTGTAACATTCTGTCAAACTTTAAAACAGTGCCAACTCTCAAGATAGTGCCACCCCCACTCTGCATAATCATATGTATGGTGTATTCCCTGATTGAACACTGCACTATCTATATTTTACTGTGGTTAAACCTGCTTTATATTTACATATGCATTTCTTAAATATTACATGGTGAGTAAGTCATCATATAGCCCCTACTGGCTGCTCTGAGTCCTAGTCCTTGTTTTTGATGAATAATACATTTGATTCTGCATTGCAGCAAAATGAACCCAAATAAAGGCCAGTGGGATCTTGGTCTGTTTATTTATGGCTGCCTTCAGTTTCCTACCTATAAATGGATTCAAGTTATGTGTGCTGTGAAAAGGCGTCTTCATAAAGTGAAGGAGATCAACACTTTTTAACAGGAAATATTCTCTAAAAGCAGAAACAGATAGCCCTGAATTAAAAGTATGACAGAGAAGCATTATGAATTGCAATATAATGTAGGTCATATCAAATGTTTTTCAGGAATTGCAAAGAAGTCTGTTGAAAATACTGCACTGAGAAACTAGATATTCCTAGCTCTGTCCTGGTTTTCTACTTTGCCATGCAGCCTCTAGCCTTTCATTTTGTTTTAGGCAACAAAAACATGCTGCAATAAAGCACCTTTGTCGTCTGTCATAGTGTACTGAAATGTGAATAGCCTAAATAAATACAGATGATTAAATTCAATACTGAGTGAATAACCCCATGCAGCCAATCAAATATCTGCTTTCCTTGTTCTGTCTGCATGTACAGTAGCTGTGAAAAGCAAATCACTGCTTGGTTGGTATCAGGGGCCCTGTAAGGACATGCTTCACCTCCCAGCTATAACACACATATCATGATTGTCTGTTCCCCCCTGCAGTATGCCATTGGGCGCTATAGGTTACTTACCAGGTGCAAATTAGCCCTATGCAGGTAAACCAGCCTAAATTAGAGGTGGCAGGGAGCAATTTTGGGCTTTAGTACATAATTTTTGTGAAACATGGCAGGTAAAATAGCTAAAAAATCACCCAGTAAGCCACAAACCCAAACTACTCTTGCAAAGTTTTTTTCTTAAAGTTGCTTGTGCTTCGTGGTACCATAGGTGCCTCTCCCTGGGCAGCATCTTGTTACTCCTGAAGAAGTAATATAACTGTTTAGAGGTAGACTGTTCATGCCTTTATTTTTATAAAGGGACAGTATACCCTTGACCTACATGAGTTCAATGAATAGGGCTTGTGCTTATTGTTTTAATTATGAAATATCTTTTCCAAGCACACTCAAAAAAGTCAGTAGCCCTCTGTATAATGAGCTTCTTCTTATCTCACAGCCTAAGGCTAATGTCCCACAGGGAGATTAGTCACCCGTGACAAATCTCTGCAACTGTGGGCAATTAATCTTCCCGAAAAGCCTTTCCACCGGCAATAAAGGGAATTGCCAGTGGAAAGGTCTACGCATTGCTTTGTTTTCCTGAAGTTGTGCAAAGTTGCCTGCAGGAGGACTTTGTCCAACTTCAGAAAAATGAAGCTATGTGTAGGCCTTTCCACTGGCGATTGCCTTTTTGGGGAGATTAGTCACCCAGAGCAGAGATTTATCGCAGGCGACTAATCTTCCTGTGGGGCATCAGCCTTACGGACAGCAGGAGTCAGATGGGGGAGTTGTTTATACAGACGGCCTCTTAGTGAGCTGGTTATCTGGTTTGATTGAGTTTATATGAACCTAAAGTAGAATGTGACTTTACTTTCAGTTTCAGACTTTGCCCTGTTTACTGCAAGAAATAACATGATAATAAATATTTCTTAATTAAAATCAAAGGCAAAAAGTATGTTCAACACAAGCCCAAGAGGAAATAGTGCATCTGCAATGTATAATATTCCTGCAGACATTGGCTACTGACTTACTGACCCTTGTATAAGTCCAAAAAGATCACTTTATTGAGTGAAAAAAAATCAGTGATGACTGATGTTGTATACAGCAAACAAACCCTATGTGATCTAGCACTTCAGCCTCCTAACAATCCAACTCCTGATGTTCTGCTTATGGCAAACTGTACTGTCTGCTTTTATAATGGTGAACAGTGTTGTCTAAATTAAAAATAACTGCAATAAGTGGTGTCTTTATGTAAATATGATCTCCCATACACAATGTAGCAAAACAACAATAAAACAACAAATTATACAAAGAAACAATCTTCAATTAAGTTAATGAATACATTTTTAGAAATAAGTAATTAGTACTTACACTCACCATTCAACAGTTCCCTGGCATAGGAATGGCTTCTTCCTGTGATTTGCTGAGGGATCCATCTACTGGTACCTCCAGAAACTGGACTTGATCCTTTATGAGAAAGGGTAAAACACAGTACAACAGTCAGCAACGCATGAAGTGGAAGCAGGGGGTAAGTTACTCTGTAAACAAATACACAATATTTGTCATATTACATCTAATTAGAGTAGGGTAGATCTCAGAGCTCAGTGCCAAAAACAGCCCAGTTTCTGTAATTATCAAGGGTTAAGGGAAGGTGGGTGACTTACAATAATAAGCAACTTTGGCATTCCAGCTGCAAATCTACAAAGCACCCCATCTCTGCTAGCTCAGATAATGAGGAATACCATGAATCCAGGATTTCTAAGTTTAAATTTGCCTGAATCCATGGAGGTAGATTTATCAACATTCGTATTTTAGTGGTTTTAGACTTTTGTGAAACCACAAATAAACTCATTTCTACAAAAACCATGAATGTCTAGTCATTTATTATGTAAATGTATGTAATGTGGAACAAAATGAAAACATGTACATGAAAACCACAATTTTTTTTGTGGTTTTTACACTTTCACCAGTAATCAAATAAAAATTGTTATAATATGTCCAGGACAGATCCCATAGACTTCTAAATGACCTCGACAGCTTTTAGATGGTGTAGTTTACATTTGCGTTTTTCACGGTTTTGAGGCATAATAAATGAATAAGAATAGAAAACAATAAACAACATAAATAAATCTTAATTGGAATATGCAAATTAGGGTTCCTATTTGACTTGATTGCCCATAAGCTTTAATTGTAGTAAAGTAGAACTATGTATTCTATCAGTTCTGGAGGTAAATTAAATGGCACCTATAATATACATATGTATGAGAGTCTACACATATGCAGTTTTAAATCACTGTCAAGGTTACTGCCAACCATAGCAACAAGATTAGCAAAGGATGACAAGATAGGGGTGGCTTCACTAGCTGCACTGTACAGAAGAGCAGGGATAGGGAGGCAGCAGAACTATTGTATCCTCATTGCCTTTTCCCCATACAGCAGGAATTCTTAACCTGTCAGTTCCCATGCTGTTTAGGGTACTCTCCTCCATGCAGAATTTTAAAAACTTCTGAACACAGAGGTGTAATTGCACCTCTAAATTGATAGGAATAACACAAGCCAGAATGTGGAATCATATAAGCACAGTGAGAGAAATACAGATAGAGATAATAGTATAGGCTTAAGAGGGTGGTGGAACGCATAACCTTGTAACAAATGTTCTCTGTTTACTTGTACATAATTTTAAGGGGCATATATATATTATATATAAAGAGCCTGAAAACAGAGTGAAAGTGACTGCTATTTTTCTATTTGATCACTAAGCCCCTCAAAACTCCTAGACAAATTACTAGAGAGCTGTGCAATTTCCCTCTGGTGAACTGTGTTGAACTCTATTTTCATATAAATATAACTCACAAGAGTGATCTTAGAGTACAGAGAGAGATAAAGTAAAAGCATTTCATGGCAAAAAGGAAAAGGTCACTTCATTAAAATGTACTTAGTTAGTACTGCTTATGGCTGCATCACTTGGACAAAACAATACCTTATTGCACTGTGAATGCAAGGTTACATTGGTGCTGACTTATTTACACTCATATTCCATTAGCAACTTTCTAATCTATAATGTATGTATAAATAAAATATATTTTATATATATATATATACATACATACATACACTGCAGTGGTAATGTTATGATCTAACTGTTGAAATTATTCTTTCTTAATTGACAATATAATGAGTTGCAACATCCTCTAGGAATTCTAATTCAGTTTACAAAAGTATATTGTCAGTAGAGAGAATGTAGCACTGAAAATAAATTCTTTTATCCCAATTTTTCCTTTCCACACATTAAAATCAATTCAAACAGAACTTTCCAGTTTATACAGTAAAACTAAACCACACAAGTTGAAGTTAGATCATCTGGCAAGAAAGCATAATTAAGTGGCACTGTAATGATTCTACATGCACAATTTGTTATTTATATTAGGTCTGGGAATTTTTTTTTTCACAGAGTGGTGCAGAGCCACTGGCACAGTCGCACCTTAAGCAGTGCCCAAATGCAATGGTCTGTACACTGTGGGAGCACACATGGGTTATATCAGGTTAGCATTACGTAATCATTACCGTAGTTACAGCCAGCTAGAATTCTTGGATAATTCAACTACTTATCGGCTAGATTTGCAGAGAAATAAAAGCAAGCAATGATTAGCAGTGCTATAGATAAGGTACAGATGGGAGAAGTAAGGACAAGTTAACATCACTGGGTTCAGGAACAGATGAGTAAGTGGCATTGTGCAATACTATAGAAGAAGAGGCTCAATGGTTATAATGACAGCATGGGCTCTGCTGCAGAGAGGTGAGAGATGAGATGTATTTCATGGAAAATATAAAGCCAAAGTGATGTGAATAGAAGAGACTGGTGAGGAGGGGAAGGGCTGAATGCAGTATAACTGACCTGCCATCTGCTGTGCTCTGCCTGCACCTTGACCATCCACATCCTCCATACTGCAGCTGTGCCACAGCCAGGCACGAACCCAAGAAGGGGGAGATGTACGCTGTGCCAGGCAATAGGATGCACCGCAGGAATATCACTGCTCTAGGGAGAACATAAGAGGCGGGGAGACTGGGAATAGCAGAGATTGGAGCAGGAGGTAGCAGCAAGAACAAATGGATACAGAGGATGATTAACCAGTAAATGACTGAGGGAATGGGTACTAGTGAGAGATATGCATAGCAATCAGTGAGAATAAGGGGCGGGGCTGGGAGTGCTCGAGGATGGCAGTGCAGGCATAGCTGAGGGGGGGGGGGAGGGGGGCCCTACTCACCCCAAGCCTTTAGCCCAGAACAGTGGAGGGCAGGTTTTACTGAAAATTGGGAGGGGTCTTGCTCCAGTGCCTGTTTTAGAACTAATCTCTCTTGTGTTTTGTGTTGCTGGCATTGCAGAACAATGGAAGCAGAACAAACCAGGGTAGCAGACTTCTATAAAAAAAGAAACTCATATTTTAGATAGGCAGCTTCTTGGGTGGACTCACAGGTGCCTATATGGAAACTAATACACATTTTCTTAAACCACAAGCTCACCAGTGGACACTTCCAAGATCCAACAGTGGAGCTGAGGGTAAAAGGTTTACCCTCCCTACTAACTGATCATCATGTTCCCATAGACTACACTGTGCTCTGGGTTATGACAATGTTACTGTTGTGGATCAAGCAGTAGACGTTTCATTCATCAATCAAAAAACAATCAAACTTTTAAAATTACTAAACTAACAATGCCAAAACAGCCATAAGAGCAATTTAGAAATACTAAATTATAAAGCGCAGGGCCACTTTTCATTCAAATTGACAGTAGGGTCTAGGTACCTGTTTAGAGCTGTTTCTATCAATTTTGCTGACATTGCTCCAGCAATGTTAAGAATAGGCACTGCAGCTGTAGCAGTAGAAAATGGCAAATTCAAAGAACAAATAAACATATGATGTGCTGCAGGAAAACAGCCAAACCCAGTTTTGACCTTAACCTGTTCATTATTTTCTGAGCAATATAAAAATGTAAATGTTTCCACTGGCTTCTCAGTGGGCGAAGAAAATGCTAAATGGTACACAGTTGGGTATTTCAAAGTAATTAATAATGAATGTACTGTTTGGGTAAACAAGGCTGTAGATGAAGCCAGTTCTCATGCAGACACAGCCATGCAGGGCCCCTTGAGAAGTTAAGTGTGGGGGCTCAGACTGCCTAGTAGAGGGGAGTTGGATGTAGAAGGTCAGCTAGATTTAGAGGGTCATGATTCCTTGGTTTCAGTGTCCCTCTATTAGGCCCTCTACTACCTTATTCTGAGCAAAAACACATGGGGAAATTGATAACAGAGAGGCAACAGAAGGATTAATGGGCAAGTTACTAGTGTTAACCTAAAGGGTCGTAGTATGAGTCACCCCTTTTGGGGGGCCAGATTGAGTTTCTAATGATAAATGTTTCTTATTTAGTGGGATGTGTCAAGCATAATTTTTAAGGGTTTTTTTTAACCCTTCCAAATCCGGATTTGGTTCGGTATTCGGCTGAATCCTTTACGGTGAGTTCGGGGGTTCAACCGAACCCCAAAAAAATGGATTTGGTGCATCCCTACTTAGAAGGCATATAATTAAGAAAATAAAGTCAAATCACATCACACCGATACTGGGTTATGGTTGAAACAATGTCTTATTAATGCCACATTTAGTGCCAGGACAGAAAAAGAGCTATTGCATCTTGCACCCAGATCAATAACAATCTATAATAACCATGGTAATATTCAATAAACAATATTCAACAACTTGCATGGTTTTTCTGTCCTTTAAGGAGAAGGAAATTAATTTTGGCATTTTACTGCCAATAGATTCGCCACAATAGTGCCACCTAGAACGCTATATTTATTCTACAGAAAACGTTACCTGAGTAAACAGCCCTAGAAGCTCCTTTCGTTTGTTTAAGATTCCTGCTGCTGGTTGCTTAGATCACACACTGATGGGAGGGGGAGTGAATTCTTATGCATTCTTATGGGAGGGGGGAGCAGTAGAGGGCAGAGAAGAGAGAGCTATGCAGACTCTGGCCCAGGAATAAAGAATTTTTCTGAGAGAGGAAGTCTGTTTCTTTTGATAGAGGACTACCGTAAGTGCAGCTTTTCTAAGCTTTTAACTAAGCTTTACTTAGTTTTTACCTTTCCAATTTTGCCTAATGAAAGATAATATATACAACTTTATCATTGTCATTTACCAATGCCCAAGACAAAAGTGCTAGAGCTAGAGTGGTAGGTTAGGGGTGTGAATGAGGATTTCTATGTCCCAGCCTGCCCTGATAAACACAATGTAGGCAAATGCAAGCAGCATTGTTTCTTGATCTATTTAAAAAGATGTGTATGAAGCACTTGCAGGATTGGACCTTGGTTCTGCTCACAAGCAACTTTTTTTTGCAATTATATGTAGGGACCCATAGGGTTAAGCTCCCTATGGCTTTATCCCCTACCTCTTCACATCTTTACTATTATTGGGCAGAAGCCCTTGTACTTAGTTTACAGTGTAAAGCTATCCCTTATAGGATTAGCCTGGTTGTACACGCCCCCTGCAGACTGATATAGTGTCTGGCAGGAGGGTGTGACTTCCTCTTTGGCTGCCGGTCTGCTACCTGAAGCACCACTCCATTGAGCCTGGGTACAGATCCGGCCCAGTAGCCACATCTATCCAAATTAGAGTCGGGGACAGGGCCCCTTGAATGAGAAAAAGACAGCATAGCAACATTTTTAATAGCACCCTCTAGGAGGTGTGAGTTCAGTCAGACTTATCTAGTAAGGGCATTCTTTAGCCCCATCTAGGATAATAGGAAAGGAGTAGTCTTCCTACTAGGCCTTTATTGCCTTATTGTAGGGACACAGAAGTGCTAGGGACTTAGGTTAGCAAATATGCCTTGCCCTACCTCTTGATGAGAAGGGACTACGCCGGTGAGCTGCCTATACCTATCCTTCTGTTGGTGCTTTGCCTACCCGACCTCTTGATGAGAAGGGACAACTAGGGAAGTATCATATTCCACCTGTTGATCATTTGCAATATCTATTGTACTTCTGCATGCTGGTCTGTTTAACATCTGAGTGAGTATATTGAAATACCCTGAAATATCATTGTCTTGGACAATAAAGTATTATCTAGTTCATCTGCAAGAGCTCCTGGCGTCCATTATCTATTCTATATTCAGCATTTACACCTACAACACTACACAGTGGCAGTGGGAGGTATAGTTCAATAACATCCTCCATTCCAGCTCTCATATAGCGGAGGCCCATCCTGATGTATGAGAGTCCAATGTGCCCCATGCTCTAACCATAGCCTGGGTTTAAAGTGCTTTTTAGCCAAAAAGGGGTTACATATATTTAAGACCCCTATTTCAGTGACATTTTACTTTCTCTCTCACACACACGTCTACATACAGACAAGGGGTTATTTATTTACAGTGTTTATGTATTTACAGTTATGTTATTTACAGTGCAATATGAGACGCAATCACCATGTGTTTTACCTGCAATCCAGCATTTTTCCCATGATCGCAGCATAATTGCAGAAGCTGCTGTAGGAACCTTGGAGCTACTGAGAGGATTGGAGATGGAAGTATCTCCAGGGATCCCCTATGTCAATAGGTGCAACTGCAGGAGGCAGTAGGAAGGCAGCTCAACCAACCAATCTATAAAAAAACAGCAAGGAGCAAGGGAAAAGGAGAGATTTATTAATAAAGAAAATTCTTAGTGGGCTGCTGTTGTTTGATTTTGATCCTCGGCATCAGGAAGTAAAATGAACCTTCATTTATATATTTATATTTTCAAATTTTTCTCTGTTAAAAAGCAAGAAATAGATATTTAACCATAGATATTTCCTACTTTAAAAATAGGAAAAACATGCTCTCTGGCATGAATGTGATATTTTACATATTGAATTGTTACCTTCAACATGCCCGTAATGCTGTACATACCTTAGGGTTGATTCACTAAAAGTCGATAAGTTTTATCGCACATTTTTTTGCGTTAAAATCGACACGAAAAAGAACACACGATTCGCTAAAGTATTATCGCGTGCGTTAAGTCGCATATTGCATATGTTAAATTTCGCGCTTTTGCCAATAAAATATGGACTTTGCAGTGTTATTTATTCAAGTATGTGTTGGCCCTAGAGTGATGCAGCCTCCAGTTTGCAGGGAAATGGTAATTTTCTTAAAAGTAGTATTACGAAAGTAATGTCATGTATGGCTAATATGTCGTGCGTTTTTTCACATGCAGCGACTATTTGTGCGCGATGCGTTCATTAGCGTGCGTTCCGTCAAATACCGTATGAAAATAGTCTTCGCGACTTAAATAACGCAAACAGCATCGCGTCTAAATTAACGCAATTAAGTATCCTTTTAGTGAATCGTGCGTCAAGATGCAAAAAATTAGACGCGATAAAATTTTTACCGCATGCTATAAATAGCTCTCGAAACATCGACCTTTACTGAATCAACCCTCTTGTGTTTTTTGTTTTTATGCTGCTGCTGTTTGTTGTTTTATCAATAGATGGCAGCATACTGTCTTCCATGCCTTCTCATTCTGCAATCAATCGTTATGCTATAATGTACCATATTTATACATTAATTACTGCCCCAGTAAAGGTTACAATCTAAGGTCCCTATCACATTTGCACACAATAGGTCAGTTTTATGAGAAGTCAGTTAACCTGCATGTATGTTTTTTTAGAGTATGGGAGGAAATCCACGTAGACACAGGAAGTACATACATTGCCTGGCTGAAATTGAACTCAGGATCCCAGTGCTACAAAGCAGCAGAGCTACCCACTAAGCCAGTTTTACCATGCTTGGCATAAAAAAAGGCTCTACCTGCCTCAGAAAATAGTAAAAATCGCATGTCCTATAGCACTTCCAATATTTGGATAAATTGCTGGATCCCTATTGTTAAGAACATAAGACAACAAGCAGCGAGTTCTGAAATTACACTCTTAGACACAATTGTCCCAGTAACAAATGCAAAGAGAAAAAGCACACTCTGATGATGCAGGAGTGACATACATGCTGTTTTCTAGCTGCATCCTCTTAAATCTTTTCTATGCACTGTGCATTCTGAAGCCCTCCTACCTAGTGAGCTAGAAATATGCTTACCTGTTTGCAGACATTTGCATACTTTACACACTTTACTATACTTTTTTGTTTTTATTTGTTTATTCTTGTCCTAGCACACATCTAACATTCTAACACCCAGAGACATGCAAACATATTCATGCCCTTAATTTTTCTTGTTTTCTTAATTTTTTCTTGGATGTGTATTGCTATAATCATGTTTCAATGACAAGAATGGTTAGTGTATCTAGGATCCTATTTATCAAAATTCCAGTTTATGTGGTTTTCACAATTCGAGAAAAAACACAGTGAAATAACGCAAATGTGACTATACGCAAGAATATTCTTAAGAACCATAAATAGTCGGTAATTTTTAAAGAAAAGAATCCAAGAAAAGTCGCCAGAAAAACTTGGCATATAAAAGCTGGTGAGAATTAATAGAAGTAAATGAGAATTGTCTCTAACAACTTTATTTATTTCTTTTCCCAGTTATGTTCCCAAACATTTGAGTTAAAAATAAATCTCGCCAGTGTGCAACTTTTTCTGAGACAAAACATGCGTGGGAATATTCAGTTGTTTTTTTTCCTTAAATAAGCTAGCATTCAAGAAGAAAAGATGTACAAGTTTTGTCGCAGTAAATTGAGGAAAGCATTGCAATTTGGTAGTTTAGGGTAGAAATACATATTTACCCATTTTGGGTTTTATGAAACATGCACTCTCCAGAAATATATTGTTTACTGGGGTAAAACTACTGTTTTTGGCCTTGCAATCTAAATGTCAGGATTGTGCTCTAGATTTATGGAGTGCTGCTTTGAAAGTGTTAAAGTGTACTTTTTATATCTGTACATAAAATTACACACATTTAGTAAAAATGCCCTCTCAAAAGACATGGGAAATCAGTTATTTTTTTGCACATTAAATATCTATCTAAAAAAAAAAACATAGGAATTTTTAAATGTTTTAGGGAGTAGGGAGAAGGGGGTCAACTTACTTCCCCACAAACAGGTCTGGGTATGCCCTAAAGTGGCCTGATGTGATGGCCATTAACTTTTTAGTTACTTTTTATCTTAACCATAAACATACCTCTGCCTTTTCTAAACCAAAGATGAAATTATATTTCTATATGCAGTTTGGTGCTTTTGCATGTATGCGTAAGGTCAAATGCTAATTTTAGTAGTGGCTGCAGAGTGCAGACAGTAGACATTCAGCCAGGGATTATAACCCTTTGTTCCTATGAGTAGAAAGCCTGCCATCACATGCCAGTCTCCTGCAGAGCTGAAAGATGGAGCCTGTTCTTCAGCACATAATGGGAAATTCTCACTAGGCTGTGACTGGAGTGTAAATTATTCTCTTAATAAAAGGCTGATTTTCCAAAGGCATAACATTCAATCTAAACACAGCTTCCCCTTCATGAAAACAATGCGTTTTAAGTTTTGGTCTGAGTTTGAGAGAATTGGGGATATTCTGCATCTACTGTATGATAAGGGAACTTCCAGGGGAAGTGGCACATTAATATGTTCATGTGGATGCTATATTACTTCCTCTTTATTTACTGCTGAAAATGAAGGGGGCTTTTAAAACAGCACTTTTACAATATAAGATTTTTACCAAACCGTCAGCTTTTTGCTCTAAAATCACAGGCAGTTGCTGAAGCCTAAGTAGCCTGTAGCATATACAGTGATGCTGCAAAATAACATGCTTCATGGGCTTAGACTTTGTGAGTAGCTTGTTTGTTGCAGTAAAGTAGACTGCGGTTTGGGTCAAGCAGGAATGGTTTGTAATTTGCATTTAATAATCTGATATTCTGGTGTCTGGGGCACAGCATATATCACAGAGACATTCCAGTTAAATGCATTATGATAAATTAGATGTAATGCCACAAGCTGCAGCATGCTACAGACAAGGGACAAGGAGACATTCACAATGACTGAATTTCACTGACAGATGGCAGCACATGACAAATTGTGGTTCATTTTAAAAGACATGTCAATCCCAAAAAATATTTTTTTCCCTAATAAAAGAAAAATATAATTCTAAGCAATATACACTCATTTGTAATGATTTGAAAGCTATTTGTACATATAAAATTGCTATTAAAAGCAGTGTTTGTCCTTTTCTATTCTCTGCCCTGGTGACTCTTGAAACAATGTTACACAAACCAGCAGACTGACACCTGACTTGCTGGAGGAGACAGACCTTTGCAACATTGTTTAAAATAACAACCAGGAGCTAAGCAAATTCTGCTTTCAGAAAATTTAAATGCTGCAGTTACGTTTACAAATAACTTTTAAAGCACTACATTTTAAAATTCAAATTGGAAAGTTGCTTAGAATTATGTTTTCTTTTATTAGGCAGAAAAAATCATTTTGGGGGTTGACATCCTTTAAGGCTGTGTATTCACAGGCAAACATGAAAGCCTGAAAGGCAAATATTAAATGCTGAAAAATAGTGCTTTATCTGTTTTTTCTAGTTTCAGATTTCACCTTCATTTCACTTATATATATGTGGTTTGATTTCTCTCTTATACCCCTGTCTTTGGCCCAGGTGCAGACACACAGAGCAGATTTCAGCACAGAAATGCATACTTGGGCATTTCAGTACTGACATCCTTTCAGTGTCTCTGCACCCAGGCCAATACAGTGGCTCCAGGTGCAGACACAGAAGACAGTTGTGCGGTTTTGAGTGGAAGGCTCAAGGCACAAATGCTTAAAAAACTTTTGCTTTCATATGGCTGAGTATGTCCGGCAATATGTATGTATGACAGCAACAGCCCACTATGTCAAGTGGACCTACTACAGGTAACTCTGCCTTTCACAAACCTCTGCAAGGTTCAAAGGTTAAAAAAAGCTGACGGATTCCTGCATGATCCTGCAATCCAACTGGTCCCTACCCAGAGAAAGCAAGGCTAGAATTTGTGTTTAGAGTGGAAACAGCAAAATTTGGTGTTGTTCTTAATTTCAGAAGAAAACGTAGTCAATTAGAAATGGATTCGAAAACTGGAACGGCTTCTTGAAGGACAAATGAAAGATATAGCATTTAGCAATGGCAGCCATGAGCAAAGGAGGTGAACAAGAAGGGACACTGGATTGAGATGCAAGCATGGCTATTGGTAAGCAATTATTATCCTGAGCGTGTTACCTTTATTAAAATGGTGCATGGATTATAACATGTGTAAGTGTGCATGCAGATTTATGCCTGTGCTGAGCATTGCCTAGATGGGTGTATGATCAGATATTAAAGTCTATAATATCTAACTAAACCAAAGTATTTTATGCTCAATTGATCTTAAAGTTAGTATAAGATCCATAGTCTTCTGTTGATAGAAGTTGGGTAACCATTCGTTTATAAGATGCTGCCCTATACTGTAAAGGCCTTTAGACAACAGACATATTCCTATATTATAATCTATATTTATACTGTACACTTGGTACTTGAGCAAAATGAATATTTAATTTTTATATTCAAAGTATTTTCCAATTCCTAAATATATACACTATTGGAAATTAAATTACTTTGGTAGCATGTTGTTGAATGTTAATTATGATCAGTGAGAATTTATTATTATTAAGTCTGCATCAGAGAGTATGTCCTGAAGCACTTAAATTGTAAACCAAAGCTATGACATTTTTATTTTTCATATGTTAGTGGACATGTTCATCTTCAAAGAAGATGCTGAGATTTGCCCTATAGGCCTCAGAAACAGGTCATGCAGATATGCATACATAATCAAATGCTTTAGCTTAGTTAGATTAGTAGTAGTTATGCTGACTATAAAACATTGCCTTCTGGAAAGTCCCCAAAAGTTCCAAATAAACAGCATATAGGATTAAATAAGTAATCCTAAAAAAGAGAAAGTGTTCGATATTAGTCCCTTGATTGTGGATTTTACCCTTTCAACTTTTGATTCTAGACATGTACTAGCCAATCAAAAAAAAAAAAAAAAAAACTGTACTTGCACAGCATAATTAAGGTCCAATTAAATATTTAGCTAATGTACAAACGTAAAATATGTTAATGATTTTTATGAGAGGGTATAAATTCATGAGTTGTGATGTAAGAAGCAGACAGTTTGTCCGGAGCTGCTGAATGTTATAGTGCACTGAAAATATAAACTTCCTTCTCTGTTTTAGCATTATGAACATCTCCAGGCTTGGTGATTTCCAAGGAATTCAACCAGACTGCTCAGGGAGTTGCTAAAATCTCCTGAGGATGATGAGGCAAAGGATTTTAGGTCAGTGGCATTTTTTGGGGGATGCCAAATTAGTGAATTAGTCCTGACCAACAGATAGGTGGCTGATGGGTAGATAGGGGACATATGACATGCTGATCAATAGTTGTTTTTACACATCAGTAGGTCAAAAAAAGAGATCAACTGGTAAAGAGCATGCATACCCTGAGCTAGACCAATGTTCTGGTGACTGCTCTTGCCATTTTGTTTTCTGTTGCAGGAATTATAAGTCTGATAAGTGTGCTCATTTGGATACTGGGACATTCATGTATTTATCATGCAATGAGTGCAACTGTGCATCTGCAGATGGTTTGAACAAGAAGAAAGCATTGGTCTTACAGGTATGGTTTGGGAGGTAGTTACAAAGCATGTTTACTGGCAGGATCCAGTTGGACAGAGTACTTGGTATTCAGATTTTAGACTTTGGTGGGAACAATTTAGGGAAGGTCCCTATGAAATCCATGATCAAGCACATTAAATGTGATCTATTGCAGGAGAGTTTAGCAATCTGTGCTAATGGCATGTTCTAACATTACCAAAAGACTTTGAGAGGGGTGTGTTCAGGGGTGGATTAATTAATGATAGGGCCCTGGTCGTTGCCCTACCTCTTTCACCCAGGGAGCCCTCTTTTATATTTGGGCTCCAGGTGATTGGCCACTGAGCATGTTCCCTAAGTGCAACTGAAAAAGCAAGAGTAAAAGTGAACAGGGCTAGAGGCAAATTTATTGTATACATTTGGGGGATTTGCCATGACACACAGGCACCTCGGTAATGATAGGAAAGCACGGTTCTCTTGCGATGGAGTTTATCCTGATGGTCTCCTTATTTTTTAATGGAGGGAGATGACCCACCTAGCTTACTTTTTGTGGAGGAGCAGGAAGGGTTGAGAATTCAACCTTCCGGCATATGGCGGTGGCTCATTAGAAAGGTCAACAAGCTGAGGAAGGTTTTTGTTTGGAAAGTTGGTGAAGTCATGGATGGTGGTGACATTCACTGAGTTGGTACTGGTGCAGTTAGCAAATTTGGTTCCTACTGTGAAGATATGGACAACAAATATGTCCTTGGTCAACTGCAACTTCTAAATGCCACTTGCTATTACAATTCTTTTTATTCTATGTCATCCAGTGAAAAATACAAAATGTTTAACTTGTTATTTATTGTTTATATTCTGTATTTAATAAACTCTGTTGACTTTTTCTTGATCCTAGAATTTTGTGTGCCTATCATTGCTAAGGAGGGTGGTTCAAAACAGATTAGAGATAAGGGCAGTGATGTAACTAAAGAGGAAGCAGAGCCCATGGGAGGACCAGACCACAGGGTCTCCAGCTTTTAGAACTCCCCAGCCAGAGGAGTTGGCTTTAGTTTCATAGGGTAGGTAAGTGACATCACCTGATGCTTACAGTTTTTTAGTAACCTGCTACCATTAAGCTTACCTTGGGATACTAGCGAGAGAGAATGCCCCTCGCTCCCTAACAGATTTGCAGTGGTTATGTCAAAATTCTGGTTGGGGAAATTAGTTGGTGACAAGGCAAGATAAAGAGGTGTAATTGTATTTCACAGTGGAGTGGCACTTTAAAAACAAACAAGTTGGAGGAAGTTCAATGTGCATTTGAGATGCATGTGTGAGCACACCTAAACACATATGCTCAGAGTTGTGTTTTACTCCATTTATATTTTATCGCTTTTTTAATACGCAACATGCATGTTTTTGCCCTTGATGCACGTTTAAAATTCAGTAGAATAGAGGATTGCATTTGGGACACAAACACACTTAGCTGGATTTAAAAAAAATTTGCTCTCAGCATGCAAGTGTAAACGTAAACGTAGAGGTTAAATGGTGGGGAGCACCCAGGTAAGGGTAAGGGTAGAGGTTAATTTGTGGGGAGCACCCAGGTAAGGGTAGAGGTTAAATTGTGGGAGGCACCCAGGTAAGGGTAAGGGTAGAAGTTAAATTGTGGGGGGCACCCAGGTAAGGGTAGAGGTTAAATTGTGGGGGGCACCCAGGTAAGGGTAGAGGTTAAATTGTGGGGAGCACCCAGGTAAGGGTAGAGGTTAAATTGTGGGGGGAACCCAGGTAAGGGTAAGGGTAGAGGTTAAATTGTGGGGAGCACCCAGGTAAGGGTAGAGGTTAAATTGTGGGGAGCACCCAAGTAAGGGTAGAGGTTAAATTGTGGGGAGCACCCAGGTAAGGGTAAGGGTAGAGGTTAAATTGTGGGGGGCACCCAGGTAAGGGTAGAGATTAAATTGTGGGGAGCACCCAGGTAAGGGTAGAGATTAAATTGTGGGGAGCACCCAGGTAAGGGTAGAGGTTAAATTGTGGGAAGCACCCAGGTAAGGGTAGAGGTTAAATTGTGGGGAGCACCCAGGTAAGGGTAAGGGTAGAGGTTAAATTGTGGGGGGCACCCAGGTAAGGGTAAGGGTAAGGGTAAGGGTAGAGGTTAAATTGTGGGGGGCACCCAGGTAAGGGTAGAGATTAAATTGTGGGGAGCACCCAGGTAAGGGTAGAGGTTAAATTGTGGGAAGCACCCAGGTAAGGGTAGAGGTTAAATTGTGGGGAGCACCCAGGTAAGGGTAGAGGTTAAATTGTGGGGAGCACCCAGGTAAGGTAAGGGTAGAGGTTAAATTGTGGGGGGCACCCAGGTAAGGTTAAGGGTAGAGGTTAAATTGTGGGGGGCACCCAGGTAAGGTTAAGGGTAGAGGTTAAATTGTGGGGGGCACCCAGGTAAGGTTAAGGGTAGAGGTTAAATTGTGGGGGGCACCCAGGTAAGGTTAAGGGTAGAGGTTAAATTGTGGGGGGCACCCAGGTAAGGTTAAGGGTAGAGGTTAAATTGTGGGGAGCACCCAGGTAAGGGTAGAGGTTAAATTGTGGGGGGCACCCAGGTAAGGGTAAGGGTAGAGGTTAAATTGTGGTGAGAAGTCAGGCAGCAAGAATCATACAAAGTTTGGCAAGAGGAAATCCAAAACAAGCAGATAAGCATCACAACTAACCAACCAAGGCAACACCATACCTTACCGTTCACTATATATTTATTTCCCTTGTGATGAAATACCCAAAGGCCAAGGTTTTAAGAGTCCACTGTTTTAGCCGTTTCCTGCACTGTTTGGTTTGGGTGGCGCTAAAACACAACCCATGCAAATACAGACACACACCTCCCAAAACCCAGCGAGCCTCAGAGCTTTCCCTGCCTGGTGTAACGCTTCCCCGATCAGCCACTGCCCCATACAGGTGTTCGTTCCTTCCGTGCCTTTTCATTCTGAGCGACTGCACGACGCACCAATCAACAGACGGAATGAGTAAGCCGCCACCAATCGGCGGGCGGGGATTGCAACTAGAGCTTCAGAACGTGAGGCCAGAACAACTGTGAAATGCTGAGGGACACGGAGCTGCTTCGTCGTTGTATTATTTCTACTTCCATCCAAAGGGGCTCTAAGAAAAGCTAGCACCGCGCACAGTCTGCCTTCTTTCGTACCGCAAAGCGCATTTCGGCATTGGACTCAACAACTGGATGCACTTAGGGGAATAAGCAAGATAAAGACCCCGGCAGTGCCGCACTAAGGACCCCCCAATTCCTTGCTCGCCTCTAGCAATGGCCAGGAGATCTCCCGGCTCTGGCAAGGAGGAGGACTTCTCCTTCGTTAGCCCTGTGGTGAAATATCTTCTGTTCTTCTTCAACACGCTGTTCTGGGTAAGTTGCGCCATCGCATTAAAAGGTCGGTCCCCTGTCCTTGATACATAAGCTACTGCGGCTGCTGCTGCTACAGTCCTTTCCCCTTAATGACGGCTGTACTACAGATATTCCCAGTTAGTCACTACCTGCCCCCCGGGAGGCACATGTGGGATTGGCGAGACTGCTGGCTGGGGCACTCTCTGTTGTGACAGCAACATCTCTACTGTCACATTATCCTGGCTTTGTATCTGGCTAACTGGCAATGCAGCCTGCCATAGATTGGGAACTGCACCTTTTATTAGAGGAGTCCCAGTCACAAGGATCCAGACATATAGAAATATTTCTGTCTCAGGTTCCTTGTATCCAAGCAAAATTAGGCTAAAATGTAAGAGGTGTCTGAGAGAATTTTCTAAATTCTACTGTATCGTGGGTCTTGGTGCAACCTACAGGACACAATCTGTTGCATTCTTCTTTTTACCCTAGCCTAGATGGATTGCTGCAAGTCTCTGCTTTCCTATTCAGAGCACAGAGGCCTGCATGAATACATGGCTGCCAGAGTTCACCTAAGGGGCATGCTCTTGTACTTTTCTCTAGGGTCTTTTTAAATGACTCCTTTTAGTGTTGTGAGTTCTCTCTCACATCAAATCCATGATTGTTACCTTGCCAAATGTATATGATCTTGTAGATTTTAAACTCTGTAGAGAAGGGCTCTCCTAAATGAGTCAGTATTTTTATGTTTTCTGTATGTTATGTACATACAGACAAGTAGCTGCTACTAAGTAGCTCTGTGCGTTCTCACCCTAAACAATCATTTCAAGATAAGATAAATCTACAAGTGTAGGGTGAAGACACATGAAGCTGCTTCGTATCAGCTACTTGTCACGGCAACAGAAAACCAGAAGATACCCTGCCATAGAAAATACTGAGAATTGCCTCTGCTAAAACACACGGAGAGGCAATTATCAGTAAATTATCAGCATTGTCTATTTTTGTAGCTGCAACAAGTAGCTCCTTGTGTCTTCAATATTATTAATAGCTATTGTGGTGCGTCAGTCAAAATAACTATCCTATCACTAATCAGCACAGACACGGCCATTGTCTCTTTCTTATGTAAATGGCTGACACTACTGTCTATGTCTATGACATTCCACACTGGTGCCTGTACAGTTTGTTTCTATTGAGTATCATCCAGTGAATCCATAACTTTTGGTACGGTTATATATGCTTAAAAAGAAAAACAAGAAGAAACTGGTGACCTATTTTCTTACTGAAGAATGGTAAAATGATACTTATGAGGTGAAACTTACAGAGATGAAATTATACCAAGTGTAAACTAAAACCAGCCCTCAATAAGCTCTTAGAAATATAAATGCACCTGCCTGGACTGAATTTGTTAAGTTTTCTCAAGCAGAGCCTTCTCCACCCATTTCTATTGTCTGACATTTTTTAACCGTATATCTTCTTTTTCTACACCACTGTAGTATCTGTGTTCTTTATAAATGCTGTCGGCAAAGCTAATGCAAGCGAAGATATCCTATCAGCAAGATATCAGAAGCTACTGATTAGATTGGTTATATGGTTACAAGTTAAGGTGGCCATACGCGGGCCGATTCTAGATGCCGATATCTGTTCCATAGACCGATTTGGCAGCTTATTGGCCCGTGTATGGGCACTAAAGACGGACCTGCCCGTCATCCCACTATCGCCGGTGTGATGGCATACGCATTGCTATGATTTCCGGAAGTTGCCCTGAGAGGAAACTTCGGGCAACTTCCGGAAATCGTAGCAACACGAATGCAATCCCACCAGCGATTAACATTCTTGCCGTTGGAATAGCATTGCGGGGATATTAGTCGCCTGCGGCAACAAAGATTTGTCATGGGGCAACTAATCTCCCTGTCTGTCATTGCCCTAAGGGCAGTGGCACACTCCTGCCATAGGCAATACTGAGAATTGCCTCTGCTTAAAACACACTTAGAGACAATTATTAGTAAATGATCAGTATTGCCCCTAAGGGCAGTGGCACACAGGGAGATTAGTTGCCCCGCGACAAATCTTTGTTACTGCAGGTGACTAATTTCCCCGGAATGCCATCCCACCGGCAAGAATGTAAATCGCCGGTGGGATGGCATACACATCACTACGATTTCCCAAAGTTGCCTAAGGGCAGTGGCACATGGGCGATTAATCGCCCGAGATAATTGTTATACTAAATTTGTGAATTAGGGTTAGGTGTGGGTTAAAGGAGAACTAAACCCTAAAAATGAATATGGCTAGGTATGCCATATTTTTAATAATGAACTTATTGAACCAGCTTAAAGGTTCAACATCTCTAAAGTTGTCACAGGGGGTGACCATACTGGACACTTTTGTTAGAAGTGTCTGAACACACTTACATGCGCAGTGCGCTCTGAGCAGCTGTTGAGAAGCTTAAGGTCCCCATACACGGGCCGACTATAGCTGCCGATATCGGTCCCTTGGACCGATTCGGCAGCTAATCGGCCCGTGTATGGGCAGAACAGAGCAGCCTGGCCGACCGATATCTGGCCTGAAATTGGCCAGATCTCGATCGGCCAGGTTAGAAAATCCAGTCGGATTGGGGACCGCATCGGCTTGTTGATGCGGTCCCCGAACCGACTGCCCCATAACCACAAATGTAATCGTATCGTTTGGCTCTAGGGCCAAACGATCGGATTATTTTTTTTTAAGTTTCTTGCTACCCGATATCGCCCACCCGTAGGTGGGGATATCGGGTAAAGATCCGCTCGCTTGGCGACATCACCAAGCGAGCGGATCTTATAGTGTATGGGCACCTTAAGCTTAGGGGTCGCCGGAAATTATCAAGTAAAGAAAATGATGTTTGTCTGTCATATAGGTTGATTCTTATGGGCTGATGATTAAAGTCTGAAGTTAATATCACTGATTTCAGAGATGCCATGCAGTAATTATTTATTTTAATTACTTATCAGCTTTATATTGTGACATTTATATCCTATATATGCAATATATTGTGAGTCGGTCCCTTAGCTCAGTAACAGCAGCGCAGAGCATGTGCAGGTCAACCAGCAAAAAAAAGAAGATGGGAAGCTACTAGGGGCATCTTTGGAGGCACAGATCTTCACTGCTAAAGGGCTGTGGTTGCCTTGAGCTGGTACAGAATCACATAACATAATATACAACATTTCTAGCCTGTGTCTTTAGTTAGGCTTTAGTTCTCCTTTAAGGTTAAGTGGGTTGGGGTCGGGTGTGGGTTGAGTTTTTCCTGACCCGTACATCATTACATTGTACTAACACTTTATCTTCTGTATATTTTTACATATAATAATACACATATAAATATTGTTTTTATGTGGCATGCTGCATGTTTTTTATTCTTGGTGCATGCACAGTAGAGTGAAAAGCCAAACTTAAGCAAAAAAAGCTGCATTTTCAACACATTTTGTCTTTTTTGCTAAAGCTTGGCTTTTCTCTGTACTGTGCAGGAAGGAAGAGGATTGCTCGCCTGCATGTAAAAACTTGCATGGGTTGGTCCCAGGATTCTGAAGAAAAGAAGATGGGAGGAAAAAGATAGCTCGCTTGCATGTACCCCAGGCCAGGCAGTTTTTTGCTAATAGGAGCAGCAGCCGGGGTTTCGTGTAACATGTTGTACCCCCCCAGTGATTGTACCTTTCCTTCTTCTTTAAGCTAATGCCACACAGGCGTATTCTCGGCAAGCCGAAAAACACTTGCCGAGAATACGTCCCGCTACTGTCAATTTGGCCTACCTTGTGCCTGCACCTGAATGAATGGAATATGCTTGGGTGCAGGCACATATAGCCGATATACGCCAAAAAGGGTGATACTTCATATTTCGGCGGATATCGGCTACATGTGCCTGCACCCAAGCATATTCCATTCATTCGGGGCAGGCACAAGGTAGGCCGGACTGACAGTAGGGGGCATATTCTCAGCAAGTGTTTTTCGGCTTGCCGAGAATACGCCTGTGTGGCATTAGCCTAAAATTGGTGTAAGGAATAACTGAGAGGGGAAACAGCGGGGGGGCTAATCACTCTGTAGCAATATACCGTTTGTTTAATCCCCTATTAAACTGTGCATCACCTGTGTGCAGTAGCAGACATATAGCCTGGAATAGGATCCAATCTTTTTTCCCATTAAAGAAAAAATAGTTTACTGCCTAGTAATATGTTGCCTTACAGTACTGTAACTACCACTAACCAGCTGTAGTTCTTAGATCTCGCCACAAGTGTTCGGTGGGGTCTAGATGGGATCTTTCTGGTAGACAGGTGAGGTTCTGTTTTTGTTCTGCACTCATCTCCATGTGCTTTCCTTCTGCTAGCTGAGACTGAAGCTTACAGTATCGGCAGCAACAAACTTATAGTTTAGTACATAACCATAAGAGCAGTGTGGGATCTGCTTGGTAATGTGTATCTGTTACTCCTTGTATGGGCGCACAGTGCATATCTGGAGTTATGAAGCTCTAGCGTTGCCAGGGAGAATTATCCCAAAGTACTAGAAATTTAGAGTATAGTTGTGATGCATGGAGACCAATATCACCCAGTAAGTTGCCTTGCATATTAATTGTTCCTATATGTTTTAAGCCTATGGAAGCTTCCCGTACTTAGTAAGATCTTTGCTTGATTTGGCCACCAAGTATTGGGTCAAAGCAAGCTGATCCAATCGATTGCCACTTAACCCACTGATCAGATTACATTGAGGGCTAGTCATGTAGACATGGCTGAGGAAAGCATTTGTTCCTCTGCAATGGGATTTTTCCCACAGTGAGAGGGATACCTAAATGGGCTGTAGTCTGGTATTGAATGGGTTGGACATTGTTATACTGTATTTGGCAGCTTGAGATTAACGTTATTTGGGGAGTTCTAATCACCAATGTGCACAGCAGGAAAACTGCTATGGTCAGTGTGCGCCTAAGGCAAATTGGCAGTGACAGACTGCCCACTGCTCAGAAATTATAAAAGGTATGATTACCACGGTATGCTATATACATCTTGCAGATGCTTTTTAAATTCCCAGTGTTCTGTTAGCAGGAGTTTCACCTAGCTTACATGTGAAGGGCAGCTAGATCCTGTCGGCAATCTAGCATGTACCCATTGCTCTTAAGGTGGCCATACACGCACCGATAATATCGTACGAAACCTCGTTTCGTGCGATATTCGGTGCGTGTATGGTATGTCGGCGAGTCGATCGATATCGCAGGAAGCTGCTGATATCGACCGACTCGCCGATCGGACCAGTTTGAAAATTTTGATCGGGCGCCATAGAAGGCGCCTGACCAAAATCTCCCTTCAGCGCTGAATCGGCAGAAGGAGGTAGAAATCCTATTGTTTCTACCTCCTTACCTGCCGATTCAGCCCTGAATGGTGTGTGGCGGATCTGACGATGTTTCGTGCGACCGATGGTTGCACGAAACCTCGTCAGATCGCCACGTGTATGGCCAGCTTTATTCGTTTTCCTTGGGAAAAGCATATTTCATTAGGGACACCAGCAAAATATCACCGGTAATGCTTCACTCCACTTTTTACACAGCATGATAAATATACCCCTTGGACTAGTGTCATACAGATTCACCAGTTTTTGAGTTTTGGGAGGGAAAAACTATCAAGGGGTATAGAAAATCGCACAAAATCCTTAACATTTTTGCTGCAACTTTTTTTTTTATCTAGCACTAGCATGTATAAGAAAAAAAACTAATTTGCTCAGAAATTAAATCACATTGCTGCTTTCATTTTCAATTAAAATTTTAATAAATTTGGGGGGGATTTGTCTGTGAACTTCTATAGAAACTTTGGCTTTTTGCTCTTTTTATGTTTTTTTTTGTTTTGTTTTTTTTTTTAAATTGTGGAAAAATGCTGTGGAAAAACACTTAGTTTTGTCCGATACCACAAGTACAGGCTGCATTTAACTTAAGTGGTAATTTACTGTCACTGCACCTTGTTTGATTTTTGGCTCTAAAATACTCAAGAATACAGTTTTGGGCTGAAATTTTTACAGTACTATATTATGTGGCAAATTGCATGGTTGAATTGAGTTTCTTACTGTCAACATGAAATGCCAGTTGAGAAAACTCTATGTGACAGTACTTTACAATGTAAATTTAAGGGGAGTACCCGTAAGATGTCAGGATACACTTAGAGGTATATGTTGCCTGTATGTGATTTATTGAAAAGCCCTTTACTAGATGTTTGCAGAATAGCGAGCAATGAATGATTAAACCATTTGTCCTGCAGTTATCCCCAAGTTATTTTTGGCATGATATATATAATCAGTGTTCCTCCTGATAATGTAAAATGACAGGATTCATTTCCTACATGTCTGGTTTCTGTACAACTTATGGGTTGCCTTTAGCTAAAGTATGTTAATTGTTAATCTAAAATGGCTAGAATTCTATGAATGGAAGCAGAAGGTCATTTCCATCAGCTGCAAATCACTGAGCAGGAATTCTCCTTTTTTACTTTTAACTCTTTACTTTTCTTGGATGTGTTTTCCACAAATTCATTCATTTCTCTCATACTGTTCCATACCCCATACTTTATTCCTGGTTCGTAGTGAGCACTGTTCAAGCTCACAGCTCAAGTAGCCATGTCTGAATCATCCAACAGGTCATATGTTCTATCAGGTGCAAGAAAAACGTTTTAACATGGGGCTTTAGACAACATTGCTTTCTGTGCACCTTATAGTTGCATATGTTTGTAAAAATATACATACAGATATATGTTTTTAAGGTGGAAAGCTGGAAGGGTTGTATGTGATACTCTTTACTTTCCTGTTCTACACTGGTTACTTGTTAATTTGTTTCATCAATGAGGTGAGGTTTAATGTCTATGGAGATCTAAAAATGTTCTTTTGCCTTTGTCTCTGCACTGCAGGTAATATCCATGGTGATGGTGGGTATTGGAGTTTACGCCCGACTTTTAAAACATGCTGGTAAGTATGTTGTGACAAGTGTGAAATGTTTTTATAGTTCTATCTTCTGCTGGGCACAGGCAGTAGCTACAGTATATTTTAGTCTGCCTTGGAATAGGCAAATTCATAAGCAATGAGTATTATTTTGTTTTTCCCCTTAGATTACCCACGTTCCCTATTTAAACTAGCTTTACTTTCATAAACACATGTTATTGTAGTAGAATATAATAGTATTATATGGATGTTTGTTGTTGGAAATGGGAGAATGTTTTCTTTCTTGTGAAGGGTCTCATATTGCACTTCTCTTGGCAAGCATAAAGGTCTCAAGCATAATTCCAGGTAAGAAACCTAACGCTGCCCACAGTCCTTCTGATAAAGGCCATTAAAGTGACATTGATACATTTCAGTTTAAGAGGAAGTTAATTTTGGATTGAAATTATATGATGGTGTCTATACATAACACAGAATGTTGTTCTAGAACTATATTGCAGTATTATTGCATTTGTTGTGCCTAAATGAAAAATGCCAACTAGTTGTCTGCTCCACAATTTGTGCACAGCTTAGAGAGAACATTGCTGACAAACAATTTTGTGCTTATTCTGAACCAACCACTTCTCTGCACTCACATTTTTAAAAAGTAAACTTAATACACGAGTTTTTGCCCACACTGCCAAAGCTAATTTGAGAGACCATTACCAAGATCAGCATCCATTAGCAATTAGAAAGCTAAAAAGATTCTTAAGGATGGTGATTGTTAGATGATGTTTTCTTTTCATTCAGGCCCTCTCCCTTTTTTTATGCTTCAGTCTGTTATTAAAACCACTACCAGGCTACCAGTTAGGTAGGACCCTAACCAGATAAAATTTTAAATTCTAGAACAAATCTTTGCAGAACAAAAACTTAAATTAAAAACTACAAACTGACCCGTTCGAGAGTTTGCATTTCACAGCTGATATTCGCCACGTCTGCATGCACTCTGGCAGAGAGAATGCTTTTGGGTGCAGGCAAGGTAGGAGGCTGGTGCCAGCTTAGGGCTGAATCAGCTCTGTGTGGCACTAACCAAATGGTGCTGCAATTCAGGTAGTTCTCATCACTAGTGGGTTTATTTATCATGCTGTGTACAAAGTGGAGTAAAACGTTACTGATAATATTGTTCATAGCAGCCAAACAGATGCTTTGCTTTGCTTTTCTAACTGTTGAAATCTAATTGCTGATTGGTTGCCCTGGGCAACATCACCGGTAATGCTTCACTCCACTTTTTACACAGCATGTTAAATATACCTCTAGGTGTGGCACATACTTATGCAGTCTAACTACAATTGTGAAAAGAATGTATTCACACTTCACCTGCATTAAAGGCATGGAAATGTGCCTTTTAGAAATACAGATATGGGATCTGTTATAGGGATTTCTGGATAATGGGTCTTTCTATAATTTCTAATTTTAATACATTTTTAAAGGAAAGTTACAATCACTGAGGGGTGCCAAAATGTTTGGCACCCCCAGTGATTGTAATCACTTACCTGAAACCATGGGCCGAAGAGGATTGCTCGGTCACAGATACCCTGGGCCTTAATGATGTGCGGGTCGAGAAACCTTTGACCCACTCCTGACCCTAACCCGCCAGCTCCAAACCCTACCTGACCTGGCTTCTTCCCTCTATTTATAGACCCCGCCCTGCAATGATGTCACAAAAGGAAGGGGCGTTTAAGGGGCACGCATATAAATTAGATAGCCGGAACAGGAAGTCGGCAGTGTTATTTCGAGGTAGGAAGGGGGAGTGAAAGAGCTAAACCCAAACCTTCCCACAATTGATGTTAACCCCGGGTCTGGCAGGTTCGGGCCAACCCACACATCAATGATGGGGCGATGCAATTTTCTGCTTACAGGAGCACCGGCCCAGGGTATCAGGTAAGTGATTACAATCATTTGGGGGAGTCTAACTTTCCTTCTCCTTTATGTGTACTATAAAGATTTAAATACCCAATAAGATTATTTTGCCACCAATTTGGGTTTATGGTAGTTTAGTTGCGATCAAGTGCAAGGTACTGTTTTATTATTAATTTAAAATTATCTGCATAAAATTAAACTTCCTGTAAACTGGAGCATTCTAAATATTTGTTTCAGGATAGGGGATCTCACTGTTACAGTATTTATATTTATCATGCTGGGTAAAAAGTATAGTAAAATATTGTCGGTGCTGTTGCTCATAGCAGCCAATCAGATGCTTTGCTGTTGAAATCTAATTGCTGATTGGTTGCCCTGGGCAGCTCCAGTTTTTCACAGCATGATAAATATACCCCTAATGCAGTTTTTTTATGTATTTGCCCAGCCCATGTCCATTAAAGATATGTCAAGATGATGATGTTAACCTGTTTCTTTACAGAGGCTGCTATGGCCTGCCTCGCTGTGGATCCCGCCCTGTTGCTTATTGGAGTTGGGATTTTAATGTTCCTCATCACATTCTGTGGTTGCATTGGATCTCTGAGGGAAAACATCTGCCTGCTGCAAACAGTAAGTTGTGTATATTGATACTTAATTAACAAAGCAGATTTTATTTTATTTTATTGTGGCCTAATAAGATAGGATCTCTGCAATATTTATTTTCCTAGTGCTAAACTTATTTATTAAAGCAGTGGCACTCGAAAGGTTTCAGACTCTCTCCACTGTTTTTGAAGGGACTAATTAATAGCTTTGAACATTTTTAATTAATGCATATTTGAAGGTTGCTTAGAATTACATTTTCTTTCATTAGATAAAGGAGAAGTCAGCCAAAATGTTTTTTTAAGTCTGACTTAGGTTTGCCACCCAAGATAATTAATGTGTTATTTATTTTACTATTATCTATTAACTACCTTAAAGAACACAGGAGTTAGTAATTCTATATTAGAGGGTCATGAAAAGCATACAGCAATTGATATTTGGGTTAACTCCTGATATACAGGACTAAGGGCAAAATTATTTTGGTTACTGCCTTTGTTGTTGGGGCTTTGCGTGGATAAAGATGCAGGTCTAGGTCCGGTGTGATCCACCAGATTAGTACTACAGAAGTTAATTTCATAGATTTTCTACTACTCAACAGGAATAAAGCATATGCTTTGGGTATATTTTAGTTGGTACAAAGATGAAACTCCATTCAAGCTGAATTCAGTGTCTTTATGCAATGACATGCAAACACGGTGCCCCGGGACTAAAGGTGAATTTCAGTTAAACCGGTAATACTATTTTGTGGGAGCCATTCCTAGAAATATCTGAATCAGTTCTGTTGTTTATCCATGGTCCTTATCTCCCTTATAGCAAGAAATCACAGATGCCAACTTCACAGAGCTGGTTTCTGGTAGGCTTTTGACCGTGCCCCTAGTGTTTGAGAAGGAAGGTCTCCACAGTAGAGAAGCAAGGGGAAGATGGGGTTGAGGTTGCAGGTACAAAGCATTTCTCTAATAATAATAACCCCGGGTTTTATGTTTAAATTTCAGTAAGTAGATTTGTAAAGTGGCTTCTGTGAGCTCCAGTTTTTCATTTTAATATAAACCAAGTGTTTGATTTTAATCTGGCTATATATAGTGATGGTATTATGCTGTGTTTTATTTGCAATATTTGTGTCTTCTTCCCCTGCAGTTCGCAATTTGTCTGACACTTGTCTTCCTTCTCCAGCTGGCTGTGGGCATTGTGGGGTTCATCTTCTCAGATAAGGTAATCTTTTACCCAGACATGGGAGTTGCTGCTGAGTACACTTTGGAGGAATCTCCTGGCAGTCTATGACATGACCTATCTGGCCATTTCTTGATATGTACATGATCTTTAAGGGCAAAGATATACTGGGCGATCTGTCACCGCAGGTTTTAAAAAAAACTTTTGCGGTGACTAATAACACCAATCTAGCTGACATAAGTGAATATAAGGGTCGCTGCGACTAATTGCACTGTGTGTTTTTACTACATCTTCACTCTTATTTCCTACAATGAAGCAAGTAAACAGAACCCTAACATGTAATTTTTTAAAAATATGTAGCGCAATTTTATTTCTATTGCTTTTTTTTCCATGCAAAACTGAGTTGATAGTAAACACTATCATTGCAAATATTTAACTCTACATATCAATGATTATAACATAGTGCACTGCTGTAAATGCTCTACATTTTTAAAGTGTGTGTGTGTATATATGGGCAGATTTAACTAAATATGAGTTAATGGGCGTTTTTTTCCTCAGGAAATTTTTGGCGTGGCTTAAAGAAAAAATTGGCCAATGGCGAAATGCGGAATTTCGCCTCGAATCCATACCTCGCTAAAAATTTTACTCAACTACTGTTCACCACCTATTTATGCTTCTGGCTTTATTGCTGCTTTTTTATATTTAAAAGGGTGATATTTCCTATACAGTACTAAAATTGAAAAGGCTATTAGGAGTCACCATAAAGTTGGCCTAAATCCTTGTGCTTTTAATAGCCACCTTGGTTGTTTTCTCTTTAACTTTGTGTATCATAAGAACACAAGAACAACAGGTGTTTGAAAATAATTTGTACTGGCATAGTGGCAGAAGTGTAACCATGTCTTTCTCATTAACAAGATACTGAAGTTTTATTCAGGTTGTATCTATTTTAGGCACGTGGAAAAGTAAGTGAAATTATCAGTAATGCCATTGAACATTATCGTGATGACCTTGACTTGCAAAATCTCATAGATTTTGGGCAGAAGGAGGTGAGTATTACCTGACCCTGCAATGCCAAGTAAATGCATTCCTGTTAAAACATTTGTGATATAGAATTAATTTTGAATGGAAGGTTAGTTTTAGGTAGATAAAAGTGGTATGTTGACAGTGTAATAATATATAAAGGACTCGAAAACAAACTCCATAAATGTTGATTTACCAGTAGATATAGCCAGGGGCATAACAATGTCCCTTCAGATAAAAAAAAAGTGTGTTTTTTTCTCTTGGTGTGAAAATGGTGAAGTTTTAGTTTTCTGTACCAGGTATTCTGACCAATTTACAATATTTTAAAAGAAGGTAAAAAAATGTTTACTGGATTAAAATATATTGTACTAAGGTAGTTGTTTCTATTACCAACCTCATCTACTATGCAGTTTATTCAGTAAGAGTTTATTTTTGCATGAAACCTTCACAGTGATAGCAGTGCCGGGGATGTGAAGCATTCTATGACAACCTGGAAATTGTGTATATGTATGGGAGTACCACAGAGACCCTTTTCTGTTGATAAAATGAAATCTTAATGTCGTTCAAAATAGTGTCTTAAGATTTTATAAGATTGGAGTTTAATAAGCATTTTGAGCAATTGATGTGATCCAAATAAATTATTCTGTCCGTAGTTTCCTATCAAGTAATAAAAACAAAGTAAAATTTCACATTCCTGTGAAAATCTGAGTAACTAGACAATGATAATTAGCTCTTAAACATTGGATAAGATAAAACAATATGCTGTGTGCATTACAATTGTTTTAAAAATATATCATTCTATGTTTTTTACATTGTGTGGATTATCTTCTCTGTATTTACATAGACAGTAAAGTATGAACGTAAAGCTTCCTACATGCAAAAACATTCCATCCCTGCACAGCTGCACTCAAACACATTGTATGTGAAAGAGCCAGAGTGCTTGCCAGACAGGATGTGAACCTGAAAGCTCAAATAAAAACAAAGCATGGCGATACTAAAGACTGCTTACACAACAGAATAATAGGTGATAAAGAAAAAGTTGACATTAAATATTTTCAGTGTATACAGGAGAGCAGCAAATGTCAGGAAACACTTAAAATCACCTGCGTAACACTGCAAGAGGTACAGGATTCGTTCCAGGTAGAGGTCAGAACAGGCAATGTATTTAACTCTCCCGAACCTCTTAGTGCTGTGTGCAACGTGGCTGTACATGTGTATGAGCAAATTGCACCAGATTGGATCATACTAACACGCACAATGCTTCCATCTTCTATAGTGTTTTTGTGTGTTGCATGGAAGAGTTCCTGTGCATGACACCTAATAATAATAATAATAATGTAGCAGTGCTAAAGATTCCGTACATATTTCTCTTGCCTTGCCTGAAACTGGTTAATAAATACACAACCTTGCTAGAAGTCCAGTTTACACACATTTCTTGTCCCTTTTGCAGAAAATAAGTTAGCTTTTAACTTAAAGATATACTGTCACCAGAAATTAAACCTTTTGTTTCATGCTATTAATAATTGGCTTTGTATGCTATTAATAATGCCATAAGTATCTGCTCAATGCTTTTACATTACCTATCTGATTAGAAGCTGCAACTGACAGGCTGAGAAGGGACAGTCAGGCTGGCAAAACAGTCAGGTTTAGGAACTTCAAGTAACAGTGAAAAACTATCAGCATGACTATAGGCAAGTTTTAATGCACATTCATATTTTGAACAGTAGTTTTTAAGTGTCAGTATCACTTGTGTTTTAAGTGTCAGTAACTGGCTAAGCAAGTTACAATTATGATCTTTCCCGCAACCATTGGTCGCAAGATTATTTGTCCAGTCCACTTACATTAATAGCTAAATCATCAAATATAAAGGTAGGAACAAAAGAATGCTACCCCTGTCTGCCAAATTTTCCTTCCTGTCCAAACGACAAGACAACCGATAGCCAAGGCTTTTGTTGATATCTGTCGCCTTGTTTCCCACCATACATGCACCTATTATCATACGATACAAAGTATCCGTGCATGTGCACCTTTAGCTGTGAGTTTAAAGTATCATTTACCAAAAACTGTAAAGGGACTGGTTACAGTACAGAGTTCCACTGGCTTTGTATATGCCTTATATGCTTTTTATTATCAGCAATGACTCACTATTAGGCTTTTTATAATTTGCACTGTGTTCCCTTCTTTCCCATTCACTGTAACTGCTCTGCCTGGTGCTAGTTTAGTTGCTGTGGAGGTATCTCTTACAAGGACTGGTCCCAGAACATGTATTTCAACTGCTCCTCCGAAAACCGCAGTCGGGAGCGCTGCTCTGTGCCCTACTCTTGCTGCCTACATGATGAAGATGAGGTAAGGACTGAACTAAAATCATTTGAGCTTTAGGTCAACAACTCTGCAGCCTTTAATACAAGCAGAATAGGAGGGAGGATGTTAAGTTTACATGCCTTTGTGAGATATATTGGGACATAAGTGCAGTTGTTTATTCTTTTCTCTGCATATTACCTCTTAATATGAACACATGGTGCTAGTCACGACAGGCCAAATTTAAGAAGGAAGACAGCACAAATAATTGGGTGTATGAGACCAGATGTGTATAGAAATGCAGCTGGTCTATGATAGTTAGTAACAGATATTTACATTGGATGGGGGTCATGTTGAATTGCGGGTTCTTGAATGTTTCCTGGCATTTTCCCAGCCTTTCCACTCTTATCTCATTAATCATCACTCTCCTAAATGTCTGGAATTTATTTTTATCAAAGTTTTTTCCAGGTTAAAAGCACTTGAATGCCATAGTTTCCCATAGGCAGAGTTTTTGCAGTGCAATGAATTCTACCAGGCATATGTTTTGTAAAGTTGATGGAGAAGAAAGAGCATTGCCTTCATTTGACCAAAAAGTCTGCAGGGCACCTTTGATTCATTGAAATTCATTACTGTATTTTAATCCCTCAGTCACTGCAAAAACACATATCATTCCATATAGAATAAAGTACATCAGACTTTATTTCTGTTCATACTGGGAACTAATTACAACAGTGCTGTTCAACTGGTGCACTGGGGGTCTCTAAGGTGTGTAATTTTGTGTTGGAGGTTGCTCTGCTATCCACAGGGGAGGAGGAGGCATATGGATTTGAGTGTGGCTAAATATGACACAGTAGACTTCTTTCACATATGACTGAAGGGGGATATCCCTGCAGTGAGCACCAACCATTTGGGTTTTTGCTGCACTACCATCATTAATGTGGGTATTGTCTTAAAAGCTCTTGTGATAACATGGGTGTGGTTTAAAAAAGGGTAGTGGTCAAAACTGACTTCCATTATCGGCCCTCCACCATGTAGGCCAGAAAAATTCCATCCCTCGGTACCACAGAAGTGATTAGAAGATCACATTTATTGTTTTCCCACATCTTAAATGCAGTGTAATAATAGTATTATAATTTTGGTACTTGGTACTTAAAGGAAAACTATACCACCGAATAATGTAGGTTTCTAGAAAATATATTGCACAGTTCATATGTAAAACTAAATAAAGCATTTTAATAAAAGTAGACTTCTTTGCTAGTATGTGCCCTTGGGTAATCCTAAATAGATAATTATGTACTAAGGGTCATCCCCTGGTACACATCAGCATACATGTTAGGTCACTTCAGCCAATTAATGGACAAAGTTCTGTCTCTAAGCCCTGAATTGTGTCTGAAATATCCTTATAAAGGTAAGGGGCATGTACCTTAAAAGAGTTTGATGAAAGCATTAAGTTTTTGTTTCTCAACCTTTGGATAGAAGAATCCAGCCATGCTTGAAGGTGAATAGTCTAGTGTGCTCTGCAGTATTCAAATTCAATATCTTGGCATTTGCAGGTTGTGTATTTATAGACTGACACTTCTAAGGCTACTTTTTTTGTTGTTTTAACAAAAACACAAAGGCTAATGACTAATTGCCAGAGGCCTTGCCTCTTCAGCAAGCAGCCAAAATGTGTTCTACAAATGGGAACAGCTATAGAAAGTAAATGAACAATGGAGACTCTAACCCTACTTATCCTTGATTTGTACCTCCTTTTTAATCTTTATTTTGTAAGAAAAGCTGAGAGAGAAAAATTGTGCGGTGTTGGAACAGCAGCCATATTGGGTTAATGGTAGATTATATCATTTATACAGTATAAAGGAGAGAAAGATGTGAAAAAGAAACTGCTAAGACCACCAGACTAAGAATGATTTATATTTAGCTAAAATAGCAAAGGTAACGCCTGTTGGGTAACCATGAATTATGTTTTATATGCATAAAGAAAAAACTTCCGGCTCAGCATACCCAAGGTTAGTGGCAAAGTGTACAATGCACTACTGTGTTTACAATATAACATAAACTTAGGAGGGAAAAGTGTATCTGTCACTGTTCTGTGGTTGTTAGGGTTTGCACTCCCCTTCTCATTCCTACATCACACACGTGCGCATAAATAGCAAGCTGGGGCACTTAAATATTCACATGCTTAGAATCCCGACATGGCCGCCGAGAATGGGAGCTCTCTCTATTGCAGGCGGCATTGTCTCACCCGGAGCACAAATGGCCCTATTAGTATTGTTTAATTGAACCAGAGTGGCTCAAATAGACTTCCACCAGTGGGGGAAAGATTTTACTGCGATAGGTGCCCTTTAACCCTTTCCCTGCCAAGACCATAGGTACTACGTTCTTTTAGAAATTATCATTAACTGCCAAGAATGTAGTACCTACATTCTTTGCAGTAAAGGCTTTCTCTCTGCACCACCCTTGCAGAGCGTCAAATGTTCCTCCAACCCCCTCGGCAACGAGCCAAGGGACCTACCAAGTCAGTCCTGCAACATGATTGTCACAGGACTCGACTTCTAACAGCAGACACAATCGTACACGCATCTACTGTTAGAGCTTCCTACTGCTGTCCCCCCCCCCCAGCACCTGCCCACATACTTACTGCCTGGTAGGGCAGTGACCCACGGGGAGATTAGTTGTCATGCGACAAATCTTCGTTGTTGCAGGCGACTAATCTTCCTGCAATGTCATCCCACTGCCTTGAGAGAAAACTTAGGGCGACTTTGGCAAATCACAGAGCCGCGTTTGCCATCCCACCACCGATTTACATTCTAGCGATGGGATGGCATTGCGGGGAGATTAGTCGCCCGCAGCGACTAATCTCCCCATGTGTCACTGCCCTTAGACTCTGCGATCCTTGGACTGCTGCTAAGAACCCTCCTGCTCACAAGAACAGCTAGTGGTCTTTTTTTTTTTTTTTTTACCTATTTACACACACACATGCATTTACACAAACACACACAACACACCTTCTATTAAATGTAGCTTTTTTCTGACTTTTTTTTTTTTTTTTTGCTTTCGCACACTTTTCTACATAGTCACACACACACTTTTTAGAAGTGTACACACATGCATACACAAACACACATTTTTTTTTTTTTAGTTATATATTTTATCATTTTGTCATTTGTTTTTCTGCCAAAAACTCTTTATTTCACAGTGTGAGTTTGGTGTAGAAATACATCTTTACCTTTTGAATTTGTCAATGTGTACTTTCCAAAAATATATGGCACATAATATGCTGTCAGGGGGCTCTGTTTCCAGAAGTTGAGTTGGCAGGGGAAAAAATTCATATACACTATTTTCATTTGGGGCCCATACTTATCACATACTTTGGTAAATTGCGGCAAAACATTTTAAGGTGGTTTTCAGAAATGCCATCAAAAAAGTTTAGGAAAGCTTTTCCGGTTGGTGTAAAAAGATGTCTTTTCCTATTTTGAATTTATCAGAATGTGTACATTCCAAAAATATATAGTATTCTGAGGGTTGTTAAAAAGCATATAATATGCTGTCAGGGGGCTCTGTTTGCAAAAGTTGAGTTGGCAGGCGAGAATTTATTTGCACTATTTTTATCTGGGGTCCGTATGCACCACATACTTTGGTATATCTTTGCATATTGGGCTTCCATCTGTTCAGTATACCTCTAGCGTTCATATTTAGGGTGATTTGTCATTGTATGTATGAAATTCTGCTAGATAAATGCAGCATATTGCAACAATTTTTGGTGATTTTCCAAAAAATTATAAAAATCGCTAACTTTAGGAAAGCTTTACAGATTGGTAGTTTGGGGTAGAAATAAATATTTACCAATTTTGGATTTGTCTGTATGCCTTCCAAAAATATATGGTTTCCAGGGGTTACCTTACTTATTTGCAGCTTTTCCACAAACTGCCTGTGTGTTTATGAATTAAGTAAATGTAAGATATGAAATAAGTATGCATAGGGTATATTTTGGTGTCTCTAAACGCCATGTACTTTGATAAACCTATTCACATTAGGCATCAAGCTGTTCAGCGGGCCCTGGCATTTGTATTTAGGATGTTTTATCCTGGTACCTAACGATTTGTGGGAGATAAGATACTGCAAAGTGGAAGCTTTGAGGTGATTTTTTAGGAATGTTGTCAAAATGGAGAAGAAATACACGTGTGCTTGTTTAAGACTCGGGGGAATGTGTAATTTCAGAAAATATATGGCTTTCTGGGGTGAGTGTACTTTTTTTTGTAGCATTATCCCACATATAATAATGTAAATGTGTTGATTTTGCAGTAGCTGAAATGACAGAAATGATAGATCACATTGGGGTAGGTTCACTGTTCAGTGGACCCCTGGTGTTCATATTTATGATGTTTTATCTGGTCACCTGCAGAAGATGCCACAGAATGGAAGATTTGAAGCAAATTTTAAAAATGCCAACTTAAGGAAAGCATTGCAACTTTGTAGTTTGAAATAGTTCTGGATCTGTCAGAATCTGTTTTTTTCCAGAAATGTAACCTTCTGTTGGATTGTGATTTTTTTTGCCTTGAAATCTATAATATGCAAGTTTCTGGAGCAGTGCTTTGGAAGTCGGTGAAAGGGTTAAAATACCAGACTCTGCTGTCTGCTGTTTTGTAGATATGGTTAGTAAACTAAGCAGACTGAAACTATTACAGGTATAGGACCCGTTATCCAGAATGCTCGGGACCAAGGGTATTCCGGATAAGGGGTCTTTCCATAATTTGGATCTCCATACGTTAAGTCTACTAAAAAATCAATAAAACATTATTTAAACCCAATAGGATTATTTTGCATCAAATGAGGATTATTTATATCTTAGTTTTGATCAATTACAAGGTACTGTTTTATTATTACAGAGAAAAGGGAAATTAGTTTTAAAATTCTGAATTATTTGATTATAATGGAGTCTATGGGAGACGGGCTTTCCATAATTAGGAGCTTTCTGGATAACAGGTTTCCAGATAAGGGATCCCATACCTGTACAAAAGTTTTCAAAAATAACTGAATAACAGAATTTTAAGTTTGCTTATGTTTGAGCTATAAATGACTGCTTTTTGTCTCCAGTAGGTGGAAGCACTAGACCAAGTTAGTAAGAAAGAAACTTTATTGACCACCTGTGAAAGTGCAAATTGTGCCCTGCGCAGGTTTTTTATCTTCCGATAAGCTGATAGAAAATTAAGGCACAGTAATGTGATAATTTTTATACTTTTATTACCTTACTACCTGTCCATCTCTTACTATCACTGCAATACGCTATGTATTTTATTAAGTGTGAATATAATTAAATGGGAACTTTTTAACCTTAGGCAAGTGGAATAACTGCATACCAGTGTTATACACCCTGGACCAAAATGAAAGGTCAGCTTTCAGTGACTATGCACCTGCATGTCGGCTACAGAATGTTGCTTAAAAATCTATTTTCTTTCATTAAAGGGAAATTATACCCCCAAACAATGTAGGTCTCTATAATAATATATTGCATAAACAAGCTCATACGTAAAACCCTGCTTTATCTAATCTTCGTAAAAATATACGTTTCAGTAGTATGTTCTATTGGGTTATTCTAAATAGAAAATCTCCATTTTAAGAATTAAGGGCCGCCTCCTGGGATCATAGGATTCAAAGTGCACACAAACAAGCCAAGGCACACATACATGCTAGGCCCCATCAGCCAATTAATGGGCAGAGTTCTCTTTTATACTCCCCACACTACTTCCTGTTACAGTTAGAGCTGCATTATTTCTGGTCTTGTGATCTCTGAGGAAGCACACATTCCATCTCTAAATGGTGGATCAAGGGAAAGGATATAAAAGGGCAATATTTACTGAGGTATCGGACCCCTTATCCAGATGGAAGTTCCAAGTGATGGAAAGCCCGTCTCCCATAGACTCCATTTTAATCAAATAGTTCACAATTTTAAGAGTTATTTCCTTTTTCTTTGTAATAATAAAACAGAACCTTGTACGTACTTGGTCCCAACTAAAATATAATTAATCCTTATTGGAGTCAAAACAATCCTATTGGGTTTAATTACTGTTTAAATAATTTTTTAGTAGACTTAAGGTAGGAGATTCGAATAAGACCCCTTATGAGGAAAACCCCAGGTCCTGTGTGTGTGTGTGTGTGTGTGTGTGTGTATAAAAATTAGGTCACTTAACATAATATAAACTATCTGTTGGTTAAGTATTCATTCTGGGGGTATAGTTTTTCTTTTAGTGTTGCTTATAAACATATATAATCTATATAATCTGCCAACTGCATAATATACACAGAAAAACACGTTAGATGCCTATCTCTATATGTTCGGGTACATTTCTATATACACGCTATTTATTTATTTTTAGGCAGTCATCAACACCTTGTGCGGACAGGGAATGCAGGAGCTCGACTATCTAGAGGCAGGGGCGTTTATCCATACCAATGGCTGCATTGACAGACTTGTTAACTGGCTTCACAGTAATCTTTTCCTGCTGGGAGGTGTGGCCTTGGGACTGGCAATTCCACAGGTAACAAATGGAGGGGAGGCTGAATTCTGGCCAACTGTCAGCCCCTAACATAAAATAACCAGATTTTTCCACCAGAAAAGTACAAGTTGGGGACAAATAATGTAATGCATTTTTTTTTCTGTTTTTGTAAAGCTTTGTAAATGTTTTTCTCCTTTTACTATTTCTTTGAAAAGCTGGTTGGAATCCTCCTGTCCCAGATTCTCATCAATCAAATTCGGGATCAGATCAAGCTACAGAGGTATAACCAGCAGCACAAGACAGACCCTTGGTATTGACAGAGGGGCAGGTGTTTGCGCCCAACTGTGCTTTAAATGATAACTGCAGTATTCCTCCTGGGCCCGGAGAAGCACTAGCAAGTCACACTGGCTGCCACAGAACGCTTTAATTATGTGGAAGTACATAGGAAGGGGTACAGTGAAGCAGCTTCACCTCCCAAAAGAGCTTCTAATTGTCCTAACAGAGGCTGCATTGTGGCATTTTGATTTAATGTATTTTAGAGAGCTTAGCACCCAAGAGCTAAAGACTGCAATTATGTGGAACCAAGTAAGACATTTACTTGATTTATATACATCAGTGCAGTCCAGAAATAAAAGCATCCGTACTGTCCAAACAAGGTGTGCTATTATAAGAGGAATGTTCTAAATGCTTGGGCATTTTTTTATCGTTGCAATTAATATTTATTTTCTGATACACAAAAAAATGATAGAGAATTTGAATAGTTTGAAATTATTTCCAAAATCATTAGCCTTTTCTAATCTTTTCTTCAGTGCATACTCACACAGGGCCACATAGGCTTACCAGATCTTTCTCTCTATTATTAGGCTTCTTTCTTTTTCAGAAGAAGACTGAATGATTCTTGCTATATGGAGCCTTTAGAATATGTTGAACATATTCTATCATTTTTGTAACAGAAGCCAGACAAAGCAAATATATAGTCACATTTGAGTGAAATATGGGTTTGTAAACTGGCTCTGTAAAGCGCTGCAGAATATGTTGGTGCTATATAAATTAATGATAACAGCTAAATTTAAAGTTACCCTAACCCTGAATTAAGGGGCACTACATAGATGTATGTACTGTGTAAATGTTTAAAAAGCAAACCAAACTAATATATTTGAGCTAAGGCTTGATCAGGGATCACATTAGAATGCAAACTCCAAGTCCATGAGTAGTAATTTTTTGTAAGGACACTACACCGTACTTTATAGTTAAAGCAACCTTAAGGTCAATTTTTCAGCACTTTTCAGTCTACAGGCTAACCAGATGTATTTGTTTGGTCAGCCTGACAAATGGATGCTAAATTGCGCTGAGCTGGAGACAGTGCACAATCATTCTCTTCTGTGCTCACCCATGACTCATAGCATGCCAGGGGGTCAAGAAACAATCTTGTTTTTCTTTTTGTTATGTGAGATTGACTCTGGTGCCTATTGGGGGTCATTTGTGAAAACAATTACAGGTATGGGGCCTATTATCCAAAATGCTTGGGACCCAGGGTTTTCTGGATAAGGGATCTTTGTGTAATTTGGATCTCCATAAAAAATAATTTAAACATTAATAAAACCCAATAGGATTGTTTTACCTCCATTAAGGATAAATATCTTTGTAGGGAACAAGTTCAAGGCATTGTTTTTTTTTCATTACAGAGAAAAAGGAAATCATAGTTAAAAATTTTAATTATTTGCTTATAATGGAATCTATGGGAGGTGGCCCTTCCTTAGTTCTGAGCTTTCTGGATAACTGGTTTCCAGATAATGAATCCTATACCTGTAATAAACATCCACTATAATTTTTGGCACATGTTTGCATTGATTACCTTGCCCTATTAGGGTCACCCAGTATTGTCAGCAAGAATATGAAGAACTTATGTGCTAAGAACCTGTGTTAGAAGGATTCAAGGTGTTTGATCTGTGCTTGTACTGCAGACAGGCCATGCTGTTTTTTTGAAGAAGACTTTGATGTACAGAGCAGTATAAGTTGACTATGACATGGATTATGTAGAAAGCTTAAAAGGGTAAAGGTAAAATCTCAAGAAAGTTCTACCACTATATTTTCTCTTAAAGGGATGGTTCACCTTTAAGGTTAACTTTTAGTATGTTATAGAATGGCCTATTCTTAGCAACCTGGTTGCTAGGTTAAATTGGGCCCTAGCAACCAGCTGAAATAATTCTAAATTGGAAGCTGCTGAACAGAAAACTAAATTCAAAAACCACAAAACATGAAGACCAACTACAATCTGGAGCATTTGTTTCTGTACATAATACAAAAGTTAATTTAAAGGTGAACATTTATGGTCACATTTATATATGGTAAGTGTGACTTTACTACAGGTATGGGCGACAACACCCCAAGAAGCCTTTCATGGGCAAATAGATCTCTGTGATGTTTCTCCAAAGAGCTTGATAGTGTTTGGATTTGCCACTAAAAAGAGCTGTTAGTGCAGCTGGGGAATAGAATGCTGCTGTGCCCAGAAGTTTCATGTTTTCCCCAATACAAAGCATGAGCCATAATTTCCATAAATGTGAATTTGCTGCATAATGGATATAGGGAAAATGATCCATTATATTTACATGTAAAAACTATCACTTTATGAAATGTTGGTTCTGTGGTTGTGCACTGAATATTTCTACAGTCCGAATATTTAAAATCTTGTCTCATCTTTCTCGTGCTCACATTTACTCATTCTGTGAATGGCTTTAAATATTCTAGTTTTTGTGTAACAGCCCCCACAGTTAAACATGTCCTTGTAGTCTGTTACAGAAGCGCATTCCACCATTTTATTTTTATGTATACTTGCTCCCATGATGTAATGATGTCTTTCTTAATTAAAGCTTCAGAAGATTCCACATCCCTAAAATTTGGGGGTTCTATAATTTAATTGATATGTAGGTCCAAAGAATAACTGAAGCTGCTTTAACAATCATTACACAGTGATCACTGCTGGGTAATTTATAAGTTCGGAAGATATTAGTGTATTTGGCTTTAATGAACATTATACATAGGAAAATTGAGAAGAAAGCTATTCAGTCATACAAGCGTAGATGGTATATGGCCACCTTTATAAATACAGGTATGGGACCTGTTATCCAGAATGCTCGGGACCTGGGGTTTTCCAGATAAGGGATCTTTCCATACTTTGGATCTCCATAACTTAAATCTTCTAAAAATAATTTAAATATTGAATAAACCCAATAGGCTTGTTTTGCCTTCAATAAGGATTAATTCTATCTTAGTAGGGATCAAGCACAAGTTACTGTTTAATTATTACAGAGAAAAAGGAAATCATTTTTAAAAATTAGAATCATTTGCTTATAATGGAGTCTATGGGAGATGGCCTTTCCATAATTCGGAACTTTCTGGATAACAGGTTTCCAGATAAGGGATCCCATACCTGTACACCAATATACATGGATGGATTATGCCTACTCTGAAGTGTAATTCTGTAGTCTCGGCATATTTAAGAATGTAATCTCACTCAAGTGTAACAGTATTAAATATACTTCTGTCTTGCCTTCATTTAGTAAACCAATATGTTTATTAACCTTTCCAAATATTCATCCAATATATAAAGACAGTGTTTCATATACAATCTCCTATATGTAATAAGGCACAATGATTTCAGATGTTTTCTTTCAAATAGGTGAACTGCAAATGCTTCCTGCTAATTGGCTGCCATTGGTAACTAGACAAGTACCAATCTTTTAATACATTACCCCAAATATGTCAATATCTTTGTATTATATATTATATATGTATTATTTGCTCTGACGTGTGTAGCAGGTAGGCATAAAAGATGCATTTTTTTATATTCCTTGAAATATGGATGTGCCTTTTTTCCTCATGTTAAATAAATTGTTTTCAGGTTGTAATTTGAAAAAGTAAAGAGTTTGTATTTTACTTTTTTCAATAATATTGAGCATACATTTGATGTGTAAAGATGTCTTAATAAAAGGGAAAGTATTAAAGAGAAATATTAAGTGTTTGCGTTTATTTATAGTTTATACCCAGGTTTTTCTTGCAGAACTAGAAACCAGTATCTATATTTCTGCCCCTTCCTCAACCACACACAATGCAACATTTTAAAGGGGAATAATCATGAAAAATGTTTTTATAATATTGAAAATATAAAGTCTAGACAATTTATAGTTTTTAAAAAAAGTTACCGTTACAAAGTTATGGCTAATTACTGCAGCCTCCCATCCCCCACCCTCCAGAATCTCTGGCTCCCTGGTCTGCGTCAGTGATGCAGAAATGTGCGAGTGACAGAGCAGAGTGAAAGCTGATTTGCTGTGGCATGCCATGAAGCCACACCCCTTAACAGCATGTGCAAAGAGAAAGTAAAGGAATGGAGCCAGGCTGGGTGTTGATGAAGCTGCATTTGTACATATAACCGTAAAGCAGCTTTTTATTTATATCCACGTGTACACGGCTCTTCAGGCTCTCTTGCATTTAGGTTTTGGGCTGCTGACCAGCAGGCTTAGATCAGCTGCCAGTCACTTTCCTGCAATTTACACATAAACATACAGATCTAACTTCAATAGCCAGATACAGGTGTAACAACAGAGTGTAGACTTCCTCCATACCACTGACACATCAATTGCAGCAATATTACAGAACTCTGCACTTGCAACTGTGTGAGTACAGGCACATAGGTGACTGTGCATCCAACATACAGGAATCTACAGTGGATATAAAAAGTCTACACACGCCTGATAAAATGTCAGGTTCCTGTGCTGTACAAAAATGAGACACAGATAAATAATTTCAGAACTTTTTCCACCTTTAACCCTTTCCCTGCCAAGCACGTAGCTCCTACGTTCTGGCATAAAAAGATGTTAAGCGGCAAGCACGTAGGAGCTACGTTTTCTTTATCTTGCGCTCTTTCTCTGCTCTGCGCTCGCTGCTTAATCCGAGTGCAGAGAACGAGCGCAAGGTAAAGAACCCCCTAGAGAACGAGCAGAGGGGGGATACTAGTGGCCCCTGTGGCGCGATCGCCCAGGGGCCCCATAGAAAAAGTCGGGCACGTAGATTCTACGTGCCAGACTTTTTCTGCTCTCTCCCTTCCTGCGCCCCCCCCCGCTTCCTGTGCCGCCTACTCACCACTGCAGCTGCTGTCCCTGCGTCTCCTGTCTCCCTCCTGTGATCTCCAGCGATCTTCAGCTCCTTTGACCCCAGGTAAGTGCCACATACACACTTATACTCACACTTACACACACACATACATTTTGGGGGGGTTTCACACATTCACAGCACTCACACTTGCACACATGCACACAAAACACATTTTGCCTAGTGTATACACACACTTACACACTTTTGTAATTTTGTAAAAAAAAAATGTTATTGCATCGTTTTTATTCTTACCTGAAAATTTTTTTATTGCCATTGCGCATAGTGTATTCGCTAACCGCACTGCGCAATACCTTTTGTGTATTTTTTTGGTGTTTTTATTACATTTTCTTTGATTTTGGTGCATTTTTAGTCATTTTATTGCATTTTTAGCCATTTTATTGCATTTTCAGTTATGCATAGTTGTTGTTTCTTGACTTTGTCTGTAAAACTAATTTGCCCAAGCCAGAATACTCAAACTGTGATTCTGCAGCAGATATCACTAGGAGAAAAAAAAAAAACATTGATTTTAGGTTTTTTGGGGGGGATTTTATTGCATTTCATATTGTTCTTTGTTACTTGTCTTGCACATGGACATTTTGTTTGCTGTGTTTCAATTTGGCTTCCTCTGTACCCCACATAGTTTGGTAAATCTATGCATATTGGGCATCAAACTGTTCATTAAACCCCTGGCATTCATATTTAGGATGTTTTATGTTGGTACGTTATGAAATGTGGGGTACATAATGGGGCAAAATGCAAGCTTTGTGACAATTTTCAGAAATGTTATAAAAACTATTCTGTTTAGCATAGCTTTGTAGTTTGGTAGTTTGCAGTAGAAAGATGTATTTACCCATTTTTGTTTTGTCAGAATGTGTACTTTCAGAAAATGTATGGTTTTCTAGGGTCTCCTTACTGTTAGGGGGTCTTATGGCACATAATACACGTACCGGGTGCAAAAACTGCATGAGCCGGAGCGTCATTCGTGAAAATTCATATGCACTATTTTTATTTGGGTGCCCCTGTACTCCGCATAGTTTGGTAAATCTATGCATATAGGGCATCAAACTGTTCAGTAGACCTCTGGTGTTCCTATTTGGGGTGATTTTCCTTTGTATGCAAGAAATTGTGTGAGATAAATGCGGCAAATTGCAACATTTTTAGGAGATTTTCTGAAATGTCATAGAAACCACTAGCTTTAGGAAAGCTTTGCAGATTGGTACTTTGGTGTAGAAAGGACTCTTTACCCATGCTGGATTTGTCTGAATGTGTACTTTCCAAAAATATATGGTTTTCAACGGTAACCCTATATTTCTGCAGTTTCTATCCCACATAAAACTGCCATGTGTTTATGAATTAGGTAAAGATAAGCCATGAAATTAGTGTGCACAAAGTATATTCTGGGGTCTCTAAGTGCCATGTGCTTTGATAAACCTATGTACAGTGGGCATCAAACTGTTCAGTAGACCTCTGGGGTTCATACTTAGGGTGTTTTATCTTGGTACCTAATGACCTATAGAAAATAAGATGCTGCATATTGGAAGTTTTGAGGTGATTTTTGGAAATGTCAGAAAATCGGCAAAATTAGGAAACCTTTGCGGCTTGGTACTTTGGAGTAAAAAGACATGGGTACCCACTTTTAGAGTTTGGGGAATCGTACTTTCCAAAAATATATGGCTTTCTGGGGTGAGTGTACTTTTTACTAACTTTATCCCACATAAAATGATGTAAATATGTTGATTTTGCAGAAGCTGAAATGACAGAAATGATAGATCATATGGGGGTATGTTCACATTGGGGCCCCTACATGCCACATACTTAGGTAAACCTAAACATATTGGGCATCATACTGTTCAGTAGACCCCTGGCGTTCAAATTCAGGGTGTTTTATCTTGGTACCTAATGATACATGGGAGATGAGATGCTGCAAACTGGAAGCTTTGAGAGGATTTTTGGAAATATTATCAAAATTGGCAAATTTAGGAAAGCTTTGCGACTTGGCACTTTGAAGTAGAAAGACATGGGTACCCATTTTAGATTTGGGGGAATGTGTACTTTCCAAAAATATGTGGCTTTCTGGGGTGAACGTACTTTTTTGTAGCATTGTCGCACACAAAATGATGTAAATGTATTGATTTTGCAGAAGCTGAAATTACAGAAATGGCAGATCATATGGGGGTATGTTCACATTGGGGCCCCTACATGCCACATACTTAGGTAAACCTATACATATTGGGCATCAAACTGTTCAGTGGACCCCTGGTGTTCATATTTAGGGTGTTTTATCTGGTTACTTTATGACCTGTAGGAGATAAGATACTATAGACTGGAAGCTTTGAAGCGATTTTTAAGAAATTTCACAAATTTCAATTTTGATAAAAACCAATAACTTTAGGAAAGCATTGCAACTTGGTAGTTTGGAGTAGACAGTTCTACCTATTCTGGATTCCACAGAATCTGTTCTTTCTAAAAATGTATAATTTTCTGGGATAAACCTTCTGTTAGTGGAATTTTTGACCTTGAAATCTAAAGTATTCAGCTTTCTGGAGCAGTGCTTTGGAAATTTGGTAGTGTACTGCTGGGAGTTTTTGACCTATACAAGTGAGAAATCTCCACAAAACTATATATTTGGTATTGGCACATTCAGGAGACATGGGACTTTCCAAATCAGTTGTATTTTCGTGCATAAAATAATTTTTGTTTCTGGTGTATGTGTTTATATTATGGAAAATATTATTTTTTTAAATTTTTTAGACATTTAGAAGCCTATATCTTGTTACAGAATTGGAATTACACAAAAATTCCACCATATTTTGAAAGCTTAGGTTGTCCTGAAAAAAACTATATATTGTTTTCCTGGGTAAACTTAAAGTCCCCCCCAGAGGAAAAGCCCCTAAAGTGAAACAGTGCAAAATGTTCAAAAACTGTCTGGCAGTAGAAGTTCCACTTTGTTCAAAACGGCTTGCAGTGAAAGGGTTAATGTGACCTATAAACTGCACAACTCAATTGAAAAACAACTGAAATCTTTTAGGTGGAGGGAAGAAAACCAAAAAAACTAAAATAATGTGGTTGCATAAGTGTGCACACCCTTAAACTAATACTTTGTTAATGCACCTTTTGATTTTATTACAGACAGGGCCGGATTTCTACTTGGGGCGCCCCAAGGCCGCCCCCATTCGGCGCCCCCCCACCCCCGCCGCGTAAACGCGAATGCGCATGCGCCTAACTTGCGCATGCGCGAACAACCCCCTATCGCTAATGCGCATGCGCAAGCGCCTAACTTAGAACTCCCATACGGAGCAGTGGGGAGATGTCCCCATTGCTCCGTATGGGAGCAAAATGTTAACATTTGCTTGCGGCGGGGCGGCATGCCGCCCCTGTGTATTTGCCGCCCTAGGCCCGGGCCTTTGTGGCCTCGCCACAAATCCGGGCCTGATTACAGAACTTTTTGGTATGAGTCTATCAGCATGGCACATTTTGACTTTGTAAGATTTGCCCACTCTTCTTAACAGAAACAATCCAAATCTGTCAGATTGTGAGGGCATCTCCTGTGCACAGCCCTCTTCAGATCACCCCACAGATTTTCAATCGGATTCAGGTCTGGGCTCTGGCTGGGCCATTCCATTACTTTGTTTGTATATGGTAGTTTTGTGATACTTGTTCTGTGATGGTTTTTAAGAGATTTTGCTTTGGTGATTGTATAATATGTGTATATGCTGTGTTCTAGCATACTTCCGTCCATTGTAAACAGATGGAATGCATTGTGTGATACAATAAAAGATTTCTCTTTTGTACTTTTTGAGTGTGCAGACACTTTTTTGTTTTTGTGATTATTTTTGCAGTTGCTGAATGGATTTTCTCCAGTGTTCTGCACCTCTATCATTATTGATGTTTTGGTAAGGTGTGCACTTTGTATTACTAAGAGCTCTCCTGTAGACTGACCAGCAAGGCTTTCAGGCTTATTGAGTAGCCAGGTGAGTTTTTCAGACCCACCTGGTCAGTCTGTAGCTTTTACTCTGCTATAGCCAGTCCTTGTATTCTTAAAAATGGCTATTCTGTTATCAGTTAGCTTGTGTTCATATAAAGAGTGACTACAATGTTATAGTACAAACAGTAGCGTACAATACTGTTCCTACAACATTTAATTAGGTTAAGTTATACAAACTTATATACACAAAAGGCAAATTGTAGTTTTATGGGAATGTACAAGTGGATGCCAACTACCGGCATCACCTGCCCACTTACTTGCCATATATGTTTCTAATTGCTGGGCCTTTGTGCTTTATAGCTTGATTGCTGCTGCGCAAAAAAAAGCAAGTTATATGGGGCTGTTTTTCTTATAATTAACTAAAAAATAAAGTTCTAGGTGTTTGTTAGTGACTCAGGTGAGTGAGACAGAAAGTGTCAGGCAGTGTAATGGTAAATGTGGCTGAATTTTAAGATCTTCTCCAGAGTCTTTTCCAGGTATACATATTGATGGCAATGTGTAACTACACAAGTGCCTACACAACTGCTTCACTGAGCTACACACTGCACTGTATTGCATGAGCCTCAGGGCCAATATATATACGGTATCTTCTGATTTTATTGATAATAAGCCGTATGTGGAATATATTTGTCACTATTAATACTGTCAGATCATTGTGCCATAAGTATTGTTCTAGTGATATCACAAGATCTATACCTAGGTGATATTTTTAATGTTTTTTGTTTTTTGTTTTTTTAAAAAACGTTAAAAGTAAGTTTTACCTTTATTTCATTTTCACTATATATCAGGCAGCTAACTGGTGGGGAAGTGCAATACAATTTGAATTCTTTTGAGACCTTTTCCCTTTTGCAAACAATTTGGTGTGAATAATGAATGCAAGTGCACACCACCTGTACTCTTTATCTTATAAGTATAGTGCAGATGTTGTGACCAGCAGGATTGGGACATTGTGAACTGGCACAAAGCTTTGGTGTCAAGGGGTTTTATGGAAATGAATTTCAAGCTAAGTAGGCATGCTGACATCATGCTTGAATTCCTGGTGTCTAGTTCACTTGCTCTATGTTTTGGTGCTGGATAACTGATGTCACCACCAAGCACAGACCGGTTGTGATTGTGACACCCCCAGGGTTCCCATACCTATGTTACATTACCATATATACTAAGCTGTGCACATTAACTGTGTAATGTTAGTTACAACTTCCTTAGTTTACATATATGCCAATGCTATCCTAGCTGTGAGAGATTAGGACTTGCACAGCTAACTACACAGGCAGGGCACACTGCTTAACTTTCCTGTTGGAGAATGGACTGCGCTTATTCGGATGTACTGAATAAAGTATACCTTTATTTAAAGTAAGACTTTGCATCTCTAATAGAATGATCAGTTCCAGCCCTTGTAAAGCATTGATTCTAATTTTGCCGACAGACTTTTCCTTCCTGTTGGCTGGCCCTCAAAGCCTCCATTTTGCTTAAATAAGTGATGTCATGGAAGCAGCCATCCCCAGCACAAAAGGTTCTTTGAAAGAAGAATTTCATGTTTATGCCATTGGTGGTGTTGTCAAAGTTCTGCCTCCTTTCTTTTTATATAACCAAAGAAACAAACTCAGTATGCCTTGACACTAAAGTCTATTTAGGTATAATCTATAGGTATATTTCACTGAATTGTAATGTCCAGCTGCTAAAGCTTTTAAGCTCTGCTCATCCAGCTCTGAAGAGGCAAACTGTTCTACATGTCTGGGTTTATCATTTAATTGCTACATAATAGCATTCCTGACCTATGCTCTCTAGTGCAGTGGCATAACTAGATGTTATTTTACCCCAAAGTTACTTTGAGGACCCCCAAAATGTCTAGATGATTCAAGCATAAAAAAAAATGCCTGTCTATCAGAGCCAGTGGTGCAACTAAAAATCTTTGGAGGGGTGGCCACTTGTGCTGGGGTGGGTAAGAGAGTGGTTGGGGAGTGGGGATTTCTAAGAACTATAGAGAAAGCAGCACCCATGGTTTGGGCCCCTTCCCGATGCTCAACCACAAGGTCTGCTTCCTAGTTATGCCACTGATCAGAGCCACTCTACAATCCTGACCAGCAGCATTGTCTGCTTTCAATATTGCTAGTAAGCAAAACCATTTACCAGAGTGGTAAGTTTAACAAATCTAACTCTACATGCTTGTTCTGCAATATATTTAAAACGCATCAGAATAGCTGTTTTTCAAGTAATTGGCATTTCTTGGGACCATTTATCAGATATTTCAAAGACAACCTACTCAGTTCGCACTCTTGGCATATAAAGGTCTTCCTCAAAAGGGTTTGATATCTAAAATATATGCTCTAATTAATGATTCATTTCTTAAACAAGGATATAACCATTCTTATATGTTAAAATAGAATACAGTGATAGGATTAGAAATTTCAACAGAAGACTGGTAGCAAATCTGGGAGAACACTAATGGAGAGATTTACTAATCCACGAACACTCCGAGCTATTGTTCGGCGACTTTTTCGTACTTTGTGACAAAATTTGGAAAGGTCGGAAAGGTTTCCCTGCATTTTACGATCATTCGGATACGAAAATTTTGTAACTTTCGGATCGCCAATATGATATTATCATGATTAATACGATTTTTTCGTAAGCATATTCGTGATATTTGCAATCTTAAGAAATTATCTTATCCAATCCGAATTTATCCCATTCAGGATTTCTCGCGTTTTCATGAATGTGCCCCTAAGAGATTTGTTACCTGTATAAGCAAAGGGAGAACTTAAACAAAGCATTGATGTTTTGGTACCTAACCAATAAAGTCTACCCACAGGTGTCACAAACAAGTTGGAATTGCAATGGAGCACCAAGCGATGTACCACATTCTGGTTTTGTCCTCCCATACAAAAGCTTTGGGGCAAGGTACATGACTTTTTGACACATCTAATGTATCACACAAATCCCAAATAATATATATACTTTTCTTCTTGGCAAACCCATCATTGGACTTTCCGAACCACAGCAGAAACTTGCTAACCATGTTTTGACCATAGTACGGATTGCCATTGCATCTAGATGGAATTTTAAAGCAACAGAAACTCTTGCATAACATGATCACTACATACGTAAAGGTCTGGGACTACTTAAGAAATGTTTTTGTCCACATAGAAAAGACCTGGGTATATAGCTAATAATTAATGCATAATCATAACAAATATCACCTCTTTAATAAGCCCAGCAGGTCCCAGAAAGTTTAACTTACTAACATTACTATGTTAAATTTGCCTACACATTATGCTTCCACACCATTAAGGAAGGATAAACATAGAACAGTGGTATTTTTGCTAATAGCTGATATTGGATAATGTGATATTATTGCATTGTATAAATCAGAGAAAATAAGATGTCATCTGCTTTATTTTACTTTATTGTATTTTATTTGATTTATTTAATTTGGTTTTGTTTCTTTGCTGTCTTTAAAAATAAAAACCAGTAAAAGAACAAGTTATAAAAAAAAAAGAGAGGGTATAAATTACCAAGACAAATGCCATCATAATAACATTAGTATACCTAATGTACTAACTAGGGATGCACTGAACCCACTTTTTTGGGTTCGGCTGAACCTCCAAATCCACACAGCAAGATTCGGCCGAATCCCGAACCGAATCCTAATTAGCATATGCCAGGATTCGGTGCATCCCTAGTACTAACATAGTAATATATGCACCAATGCCTTTACCCATAGCAGTTAATTAGATTTTGCAAAACTAGTTGCTGATTGGTTGCTATGGGTCAGTGTACTCAAGCTCACCGCCTGTGTATGAGGTACAATATGACAGGTTTCTCCACTAAGCAAAAGAAAAGAAACCTATTTTTGCATATGCACATAAATATTCTGTTTGTAACATCATCAAATATATTTTACATATAACACATAAATATATGTGATTGAATAACTAATGTTGCAGTATATTAAGGGATTTTTTTTTTATTCTTCTTCAGGTAATGTACAGTACAATCATGAAAAAGTAAGTAAACCATTCTAATAAAGTGGCTGGGTTAGTTGTAGATGGACAATATGTTTCTCCCAGGGTTTTGCATAGTGGGTACCCTGGAACATGGAATAATTAATCACAAACCCAGCCCTTTAATAAAGACCTTAGCAGCAAGGTAATTGCTGCAGCTGACACTCCAGTGTGGGGAGTGGGAGCTCTCTTCCCTAATACACAGGTAGCAGGAGCTGCGCTGCATGGGAAAGGTACTGATCATCTCTGATTGTCTGAAGATTTGTGATTTTGCTTTCTTTTGTTAAAGAGATACTGACACCAGAAATTAAACCTTTTTTTACATCTATCATAACATTGTCTTTGCATGACCTTCATTTTTGCCATAAAAGTATTTACCCAATGCTTTTTTTATTACCTGTCTGATCCCCCATGTTCTCCTATAAGGGGGCTGCCATATTTGTCCAGCAGGAGGCCATTAGCATTAGAAGCTATAACTGACAGGCTGGGAAGGGACAGTCAGGTTGGCAAAACAGTCAGGTTTAGGAACTTCAAGTAACAATTACTTACAAAAGCAAATCTCTCAGCGAAAATCAATCAACATGACCTATAGGCAACTTTTTATGTACATTCATATTTTGAGGAGTCATTTTTTAGTGTCAGTATCACTTTAAGTTGGAGTTGGAAAAGCCACCCAACTGTAGTTAGGCTGCCAACTGTGTTGTAGGTTTTTAGGGACCCATAGGGTTAAGCTTCCTATGGCTTTACAAACCTACCTCTTCGCATCTTTTATGTTATTGGGCAAAGCCCTCTGTATTCAGGTTACAGTTTAAAACCACTATCCCTATTGGTCTAGTTAGGTTGTTCACACCCCCTACAGACTGATATAGTGTCTGGCAGGAAGGTGTGACTTCCTCTTTTGGCTGCATGCTGCACCCTAAGCAGAGCTCCATCTGAGCCTGGGAGCAGTAGGCCCCAGAAGCCATTGTACCCTAGAGGACACTATACCTCTAGTGAAAGTCAGGGACAGGGCCTCGTGAACGAGGAATTAGCAAGCACAGTCAGATTGTTTAATAGCACTTTCTAGGAAAGTGAAGGTAGTCCGCTCTAGCTAGAAAGGGCAGCCATTAGCCCCACCAAAGGAGTGATTAGATCCAGGAGTAGTTCTCCTATCCGGCAGTGTTGCCTCAGTGCAGGGCCACGGAGTAGAGATGGTGACAGGCAGGATAACCCCTGATCCCTACTCACCCGGAGGACTCATTCACTAGAGGTTATCAACCTGAAGGAGTTCCTACTACTTGGACTACCTCCCAAGGGGTACTGGTTGAAAGGTGTGTTTCCCTGCCCAGACTCTACCAAGAGGTGGGATAAAACTGTGCACACCCTCTCTTCTGCAAAAGAGCATTTCCTTATTGTACCATCTCAATCTGCCTGTCTGTGAGTATGATAACCCTACATAACACCTGTGTCTTGGACCAATAAATCTGTATTATAGTTCACCATAAGAACATCTCTGGCGTCCATTTATACCATCTACACTACACTGCATCAGCAAGTGTAGTTCAACTACACCCTCAGCTCCTATCTTACTTTCTCCCACCTAGCGGAGGCACATCCTGGGAAAGGGGGTCACATGTAACACATGCTTTATATCATCTACTAGCCTAGATTTACCCCTTTATAGCCAAAATAGTGTTACAGGTTTATTTTCTTGTTTCTTATTTTGTGCTTGTTACTGAAGTTTTGTAACAAAATAAACTGCTGGCACTTGCCTTTAAGAGAGCAACTTCTGTGACTGCTTGGTTTACCCTAAAAGACTGTGGAAAGCAGCCCTAAAACACTGAACCAGATCCCCCTGTAGGCTGAAGTGGACATCAATTTTTGATATTCAAACAGTATGCAGGTATGGGATTCATTATCAAGAAACCTGTTATCCAGAAATCAAATAATTAAAATGTTTAAAAATGATTAATATTTTCTCTGTAATACTAATAATAATACAGTACAACTTGATCCTAACTAAGATATAATCTAAGATAGCAAAACAATCCTACTGTGATTTTTTGTAGCCGTAAAGTATGGAGATCCAAATTACTGAAATCCCAAAAACCCCAGGTCCCAAGCATTCTGGAAAAACCCACGTCCCATACCTGTGTAAAGATAAAGGTAAAGTAACTGAACAATAAAACAAAGAAAATGTAATCATTTATTCTTACATACGTACATAAATACAACAAAAGCCCCAAAGAACATCAAGAGAATTTGGGAAATAAATGGATAGGCATTGCCTGCCGAAGCCTATGTATGTAACACCCTTGTAGAGAATCTGTGATTTTAGTAGAGTGATTGTCATTCCCATTTTCACTATTTAAAAAAAAAAAAAATACAAAAAACATTTGGTATATCTATTTTGGGCTGCTGTGATAGAATGAAGAATTTTGATGTCTGAAAATACACTTAGTTCAATAGGCCTCTAGAATTCTTGGATAATTGCTACGCCATCCTGTTTGTACTAGGAGAAATGTTGCCAAGCAGACTTTCCAGTAGGGGACCTGTAACCACCATAAGCATGTGATGTTAAATAAATCTACTGCTATTTGGTAAAATGATTTACTATTATTAATCAATGGCATAAATTAAATGTTTTTTTTTCTTCTCTTGAGCACTAGGTGGTCTCATTATTTGTGCACCAAGTATGTTGGTACTGGATTATGGTGTGAAAAAAAAGTATTGTAATTCTCCAAGCTAGAACTGGATCTTTCTGCAAAAATTTAAATGCCAGAGTTTTTGTGCCTTAACATATTGGAGCTCCGAGGTTACAAGATATATACAGTACAATAAGGCACACCAGTATTTTATTTATGAAAGGACATTAGTAGTTGAGTTAGTAAATCTGAAGTCTATAACAACTTTACATCACTTTAGAAGAGGTTTTGGGACGTGGAAAAAGTAATCTTGTGTGTCAAGCCCTAAGACTTTAGAGCATCAGGCTGCCTAAAATCTAATGTGGCAGAAGAATATAGGCCCCAAAACTCTCAGTGATGCCTTTATGTGTCCCAGTAATGCTCTAGTTACAGTAAAATAATTGATTGTCTTATACATATTAAGAAAAACAATGTATATTTGTTTAAGAAACCTCCAAAAGGGGTAAGGTCTATGCCACACAAGGCAGATTCTCGGCCTGCGGATAAACGAAGGCCAAGAATTTGTCCCAGCATTTAAATAAGCACTCTTATGTGTCTGCTGTCATGGTCTTGTATTCTATCAATCCTGCCAAATTACTAGAAATTTCTATCCTGTTTTCTTGCCTGATAAATATACCATGTTATGGTTTATGGATCAAGAAGACCTGTTACAAAACTGTTGTGAGCTTGTGGGATATGTTTAGTTTAAAAGGACAGATATCTCAATTTTTACTGGTCACACTAGTAGAAACTTCATTCTTATTGCAAGTAAGAGGCCTCAGAACAATAGACCAGAGGTAATCATGGGAAAGTTACAACAACTGTGGACATTACATCTACTTCTAAATTTGGCAAAGTGCATACAAGATTAAATGGTTACTCTTCACAAGAAGAGAAAAAGCTGGACGTAGAAAATTAAATATGTACATGTATTTGCTACTTGAAAATAAATGGTGGAAGCTGTGAAGAGGCTGCATATCACTGGGCCAGAGAGAATCCTGCAAGTTGTTCAGTTGAACAACTTCAAAATTTACTGTTTGCCCTTATGGAAGTTAGGTTTTGCTGTGAGCAAAAGGCTTCAGATCACTGGACCAGTGAAAATATTTGGAAGCAATATGTCCTGGAGGCAGCAATTGTCTTGATGTGAGTGAGAGGCTGCAGATCTCCAAGCCACTAAAAATCCTGAGCTGTAAGGCTGATGCCACACATGGCGTTTTTCCGCTGCGTATTTTCTAATTCTCTCAGCGGCTGAAAAACACCTGATATCATCATCCATAGAAATAATTTGAAAAGACGCGAAGCAAACCACACAATGCGGAAATGCGCTAGAAAACACCTTAGCGTGGATTTTTCAAGCGTTGGCCGAAATACGCCAGTATTTGCACAGCAAGCTATTCCTATGTATACACAAAGGCAGCTGCCAGACCTAGCTGAAATACGCGGCGTTTTTTGCTATTTCGCACTATTAGCACCATGGAAACGGGATTTGCTTACGTCACCAGTACTAGGCTGAAAAACGCCATAGTCTGGGGCTGTGTGGCTTGTGCAGCATTTTTAGGCTGAGAAAAAACACAGGGTAAAAACGCCACGTGTGGCATCAGCCTAATATGTAATTTAAAGAAAAGTTATTTGTTTTCATAAAATTGCTTCATTTATATACTGGTTACTGCAATGAGGTGCCATATCTTCGGGAAGCAGGACTAGGACTAGTTATTAACCTTGGAAGAAATGTCGTTTTCAGATGTGTGCATCTTCCTGCTAGCTATGACTGATAATTGTCTGGCTGCATTAGTGAAAGCTCTGATTTTGCAGTTAGCAGGAGGCTTTGGAACACCAGAACAGTCAACATTTTGAAAGTGAAATAAATGATCTGCAGAATGTACTTGTCTCAATGGTGGAGGTTTTTAATCCTGTGTGAGAGGCCTTAGGAACCCTACACCAGTCTACTTTATGTATTGTCAGTCTGCATTGGGTTATTACAACTAACCTGACCCAAACCCTTAAAGGGCATGTCAACCCCAAAAATAATTTTTTGCATTATGAAAGAAAACATAATTCTAAGCAACTTTCCAATATAAATAATTTGTAGTGCTTTAAACGTTATTTGTAAATGTAATTGCTATTGAAAGCAGCATTTGCTGAACTCCTGGTTGTTACATTTTAAACAATGTTGCAAAGGTCTGGCTTCTCCAGCAAGGCAGGTCAGTCAGTCTGCTGCCTTGTGTTACATTGTTTCAACAGTCTGAGCCACCAGGGCAGAGAATAGAAAAGGGCTGGCAAACACTGCTTCTAATAGCAATTATAAATACAAATAACTCAAAAACCATTACAAACTTGTAATATATGTATATTGCAAAGCTGCTTAGAATTTTGGTTTCTTTTATTAGGCAAAAAATTATATTTTGCGTTGCCTTGTCCTTTAAGACCAAAAGAATAGTATGCTGCTTTTAACAACCTATACAAGTGAGGATTCTCAGATAATTGCTCGATCTATTACTTTGTAGTGCCTTTGCATTTAGCAGTATCTGCTGGTATTCAACAACAAAATAACCTTGCAGCCTGGTACAAATGTCATTATAGGAGTTGCAGGGCTTTGACATTACTTATAACAATTTAATGTTATAGTAACTGTGAGCTTTTACATGAGGAAAACTGGGATTTAGCTACTATCATAACATAAAAGTTATAAGCAAATATGGTAAAGCTTTAAGTACCTTTAAAGTTTTTCCTCTTTGGGCAAACCTTGGGGTATGTCTCTGATGGAGGGAAGGTGTCTGCCATGGGCTTGTATGCTATCATCATTTATCATGTATGTTTAACTTGATTTTATGTGGGTGATTCACTACCATATACTCAGGATATATATTCCGGTTTAATTATTCTGTAATTTAGATAATTAGATAGTAAGCTTGTCATAGCCCTTAAAGGCACTGGTGCCATTCTGTCTGCTGAACCTAACCTTGTTTAATATGGAAGCTCCACCCCCTACTGTGCTTCCTGTCCATACCTTGTCCGCTTCTTCACACCTACAGCCCAAAAAGGTCCCAGACAAAGGGATGAAATGGCATCTGCTTTCTGGGGGAGGGGAGAAGATGAAGGGGGGCATAGAGACCAACATTTCTCCCCCTAAGGCCCTTGGGACTCCAACAGAACAATGAGCCCCACTGGATCTGTGCAACCTAGAGGAATACCATCAAGGACTGCAGTGTACTACTGTAAATCTGTACTACTGTAAATCTGTACTACTGTAAATCTGTACTACTGTAAATCGGTGGCTTGACTACACATGAACTATCTGTGGGACACTCTGTTTAAATCATGCCAGTTGGCGGCGCTGTTATGAACTTATCTCTTAAAATGGCACCAACGTCTTGCGCTGATTAAAATTACTAGAAAATTCTATCCCTGACCTCTAAGTTCTCTTGCCTGATAAATGTACCATGGCATGGTTTATATGTAAAATAAGCTTCCTTATATTTTGGCATTTGATCAATATGGAGCTTCCACACACGTTCCTCCATGCAGCATTCTTTGGATTCCTGCAGTATGTATCAGGGTGAAAGTTGCCCTAAACTGACTAAATAACTTTTTTTTTTTTACAAGTTGGCAGCTCTGAGTAACATGGGTGTTTTTATTTCTCTTCTGGCTGCTTTCTGCCTGGCTTGCTCCAAACACAGAGGAGGATTAGAAGCAGGAGGCTGTGTGTGTGTGGTCTGCACTGCATCCCTACCCTGCACCTCCTTCTGCTCACACCCTCCTGTTCACTGGAACTCCAGCTACAGGATTTTAACTCTTAACTAAAAGGAACATGGCTGATTCAACACTTGGATGTCAGCTTTATAGCCCACCTCCTACTCTAAACAATATGAAGTATCATACATTTTATTTAAACTGTGAAAGGGTGTTTTTGCACCCAGTGCAACTGTGTCTGGCTGCCACCATTAATACTCTCTCGTTATAACAGCAACAAAGGAGTAGCCACTGAGCATTAAAACATTTCTCAATCAGCCCATAAATGCCCATAATCACATAGCCTTAAACTGGAATGCAAAAGTAAAAATACATTAATGCATCTTACAGTTCCTTCTGGACCATGTACCTCCAGTACCTTTTTATCGGTACAGACTTGGGTGGTGTCACTTGGCATTGAGTGCTGCAACCTTATTCTTGACTTCTGATTATTTCTTGGCTGCCTTGAGCTGGGCTGGTGGTGGTGCTGCTTTCCTTCCCGCCCTGGCCAGTTGTGAAAACATGAGCCCTCACAAAATACATGTGTGAATTTTGAAGAAATCTGACTTCTTATGTTCTGGAGAATTTGTAATTACTCTCTTACACTGTGGAGTGTATTTTCTTATACATACTGTATTGTACCCTGACTGTATTTTGTGGCTGCATTATAACAAAACTTAGGCCTAGTAGTAGCATACAATTTTGCAGCAAATTTCACAGACCAATTTATGTTGGAATCCTGGAAAAAATGTATTTTTGCAAAAACATTCCAAATTGCCCATATTTGACTTTTGCATTTGCTATATCAGTAAGTGAGACCCCTGAAACTTTTATGTGCCCCCCCTAGTACATTGGTAGCCAGCAGTGCCCCCCCTAGTACATTGGTAGCCAGCAGTGCCCCCCCCCAGTACATTGGTAGCCAGCAGTGCCCCCCCCAGTACATTGGTAGCCAGCAGTGCCTCCCCCTAGTACATTGGTAGCCAGCAGTGCCCCCCCCAATACATTGGTAGCCAGCAGTGCCTCCCCCTAGTACATTGGTAGCCAGCAGTGCCCCCCCCCCCAGAACATTGACAGCCGGGCCCCCTTTTAAAGTTAAAATCGTCCGGGCCCGGGACGACTGTACCCCCTGTGCCCCCTGATGGCGGCCCTGCCCCCAAACATGGCAGATGCACCAGAGATTCCTTCTTCTGTATTGTTACCCTGTTTTTAAATTAAGGGCTCATTTATGCGTTATTTCGTAGCACGCCATATTAGCGCACGATATTACGCACGTAGCAGTTACTTTCTGAAAACTACCATTCTGAAAATTACCATTTCCCTGAAAACTGGAGGATGCATCACTCTAGGAAGATCACATACTTGAAAAAATCTGACTGCAAACTCCATCGTGTCACCACGTTAGTTTTATTTCTAAATGACTAGACCTTTTATTACATAATAGGTGAATTAATACTTAATACATATTTATACTCTTCCAGGGCCGGAACTAGGGGTAGACAGAAGAGGCAGCTACCTAGGTCGCAACAATTGGGTGGCGCCAGGCAGGAGACTCTCCTGCCTACCCCTAGTCCTTGTCATTGCCCCCGCCGCTTGTCATTACGCAGTGGGGGCAATTATCCATCGCACAACTTCCCCCCTGAACTATGCATGCGCGCCAAAGCACACGCGAGGGGGGGGGGAGGTGCAGGGGTGAGGGAGAGACAAAACCCTGGAAAGTTCTATCAGCATTGCCATTATAAAATAGGAAAAATGCTTTAAAAGTAATCAATCCCCAAAACAAAAAATATGCAGTATTACTGGTGAATTAAACTCTAATATCTATTTGCGGGTCCCTGTCATGTAATGTCTTAACATTTTAAAAATGCATCAAATAAGCCAAAAGGGCAGTGTATTTCAATGTTTTTGCTAATACCTACTGTCCAAATGCTGCTCAGAGAGGCCACTTTATTATTGTGTATCTCATGTACCTGACTGTCAGTCAGTGCGGGTCATATCTGACACACAGTATCAATCTGCATAGGAACTTTTATGAGACGCTATTACGTGTGATGTAAAATGCTGGAAGGTGTAAATGTATGGAAATATTTGATGAATTTTGGGTTTGTAGAACCTGCAAAACATAGCTAGCTTCCTTAAAGTGATACTGACACTAAAAAACGACTCTTCAAAATATGAATGTACATAAAAAGTTGCCTATAGGTCATGTTGATTGATTTTCACTGAGAGATTTGCTTTTGTAAATAATTGTTACTGGAAGTTCCTAAACCTGACTGTTTTGCCAACCTGACTGTCCCTTCTCAGCCTGTCAGTTATAGCTTCTAATGCTAACGGCCTTCTGCTGGACAAATATGGCAGCCCCCTTATAAGGGGACATGGGGGATCAGACAGGTAATATAAAAGCATTGGGCAAATACTTTTATGGCAAAAATGAAGGTCATGCAAAGACAATGTTATGATAGATGTAAAAAAAAGTTTTAATTTCTGGTGTCAGTATCTCTTTAATTTTGTGTATCAATATATGATGTGACTGATTTATTAAACCTTTTTAATTTAATTCAATCAGTTTTCCAACAACTGTGACCCGTTTTATTTTTTTAAAATAAATAAGTCTCCTATTCTATGCTTTAGTGGCGTTTTTCCTGGCCCACTCCATATCAGCACTCCAGGATAGCCCCCCCCTCTCCTCATGGAAGAACCCCTCACACTAAGCAATTAAATTACCACCAGTACCACTGACCCTTGTCTTTTTTTGGTTATACCTTCTCCTCGCTCTTTTTATCAAGGAGTTTTTTGTTTTTTACTGGGGTAGCATGGATGTGCGGAAATGCAGTCCTGGAACTGAGGAACTGGGCCAGTTAATCTCAGTACTGATACCATTTAAAGCTTACACATAGGCAAGCCGTCACAGATGCCAGACAGCTGGGGGGCCACACAGAGAGGGGCCGCGGGCTGCCAGTTAGACAGTACTACCTTAAAGGATGTAGCCACCTTAAAAGATCAGATGAATAGGTGGGTAGATTCAGCGCTAAAGAGAGCATTCATGGCAGCAGGAGAAATGGCCAAACCAGCTATAGCTTGCATCTCACTGGCTAAGGCTATGGAGATATGATTAGAGAATCTCAATAGTTCAATGGATGTCAATCGGCTAGCCTCTAGATCCTTAATGCTTTCTGTGGTGGCAAGATGGGCTCTGTGGCTGAGGTCCTAGAAAGCAGATACAACCTCTAAAGCAGCTCTATGTTCTCTGTCTCTCCAAGGACAGGTGCTTTTTGGGAAAAAATTAGGAGCTTATTTCCAAAGCATTTGGTGGCAAGAGTCAATTTCTGCCACAAAAGAAACATAAACAGCATGTGAAAAAGTTTTTTTTCGTAGCAAGAACAGGAAGAAGTCAGATAACTGGTCTGGAGATCATAATATCTCCTTTCGCCAGTTTGGATCTATATCAGCCGCATCTTCTTCCTCCCACAAGTCCGTCTTAAGAGAGGGGTGCCCAGGGGCCAGAAGTAGGAGGGAGGTTACATCATTTTCTGGCCGCCTGGGAAAAATACACAGAAGACCAGTGGATTCTAGACATTGTAAGAAGGGGTTGCAGGCTGGAGTTTCGGGATCGAATTCCTCCCTCAAAGTATTTAGTATCACCCCTACCAAATGCACTGGAAAAAGAAAGGCTTTACAGGTTTGTCTTCAACAGATGTTGAAGTAATCTTACCAGTCTTCATTCAGGAACAGGGAAGAGGGATCTATTCCCATTTCTTTTTGGTTTAGAAGCCGTCAAGGTTGTGGAACCCAATTCTAAATCTCAGAACAGTAAACCAGGCCAGGTCTCCTGTGAGAGGTAGAGCCATTATTCTCTTGGGCAGAGCTTCATCTGTCGTTTCTCACAGCAACTTTTGTACCAGGCAGACTCAACAGGGAGGCAGACTCCTTAGGCCCTCATGAGTGGCAGCTCCATTCAAGAGTCTTCAGTCAGATTGTGAGCAGGTGAAGGGTGCCTGTGCAAGTAATACCAAATGCAGAAACTTCTTTGCCAGGAGAAAGTACCCTCAGGCACTTGGGGTGGATGCTCTTGTGCAACAGTGGCTGAAGGATTTATGTAACATCTTTCCTTCTCTTTCTCCGATTCCGATAGTTCTGCAGAAGCTGATAGAGAACAGGGGAGAATTGATCTGCATTGCTCCAGCAACCTTGGTTTTCCACTCTTCTCAGATTGTCAATTGCTCTGTAGTGGATCTCCAGGGATCTTTTGATCCAGGGACCATTTGTTCACCCGGACGCAAGTCATTTAACCCTGACAGCTTGGTGGTTAAGAACAATGGTCTAGAGGCACAGGGTCTTTCCAATGAGGTCACTGAAGTGGGAGTGGGAGAGTGGTAAAAGCTTATTGTTAAGCTACTCAAGAATTCAGAAAAGCTGACAGGCTATTGGTACTTCCAGGGAGCAAAAGGAAAGGTGAGGCGGCTTCCAAATCTACCATCTTCAGATGGATCAAAAGGGTCATCTCAAAGGCTTACTCTTGTCCTGGGGTCTACCAGCTCCCAGGACAACAGCTCACTCAACCCAGGGTCAGCTTCTTGGGCAGCAGAAGTGGGTACTCCCGTGAAGGTAATATGCAGAATGGCTTCCTGGGCATCTCCAAATACCTTTATTTCCTACTATCGATTGGATGTTACTTCAGCCAACTATGCTGATTTTGGTCAAAATTTACTTTCAACCCTTTCTTAGGCTCATTAAAAACTGCATAGTATTGGTGTTGTTCCTTCGTTCCAGCCGACATTCAGAAAGCTTGCTATATCCCGGAGAGTGCTGATATGGAGGGGGCCATACTCTGCCTGCCCTATGCTGCTTATGTGCCTTACTCTGCCTGCCCTATGCTGCTTATATGGCCCATAAGGTGTGTAATTATATGCTGGGGGTTGCTGTGCGGCATATGGAAGGCGGAGGCGGCATATGGAAAGGGCATCTTAATATGCACCATACGGATGCATATGGATTTAAGGGCATGTCTTAATATGCACCATCTCCTATAAATGCATTTATCTGAAATGAATATTGTCTCTTAAAAATAATGTCTTGAATGTAATATATTCAAGATTATTGTAGAACATCACTCTATTCAGATAACAGCCTAAAAACATTTCCATTCTGATTTAAACAACATTTCCATTCTGGTTTAAGCACTACACACACAACAAAGGTCAGTGTACAGGACAGTTCTCATCTGGCTGACACTATTCTAAACATTACAATCCCAGTCTAAACATGTTTTGTATAATGACAACCTAGGAAGCAATGAATCATAGCAGCCCATTTAATCTGTTTGGAACACATAAGGGGGCAGTTTGGAAAACTTGACAGTAATGACCAATATTAATGTTATTATGCCTAATTCATATAGTGCCGTTAACATCAGTCCCTTTCACAATATAATTTATTATTTACGTGCATTTAAAAAGCATATGTACATATTCTGCAGTGTTGTACATTAAATGGGTGTATACACTAAACATACAATATAATTATACATTAAATATAAAAATAACAGCTTACAATAATGATGCAAATCTTAGAGCTACTGTCACTTTAAATGAGGCAATAGTTCCAGGCCTGCGGCCTGCATCAATAGGTAAAGTGCAGATGCACCAAAACAAAAGCTGGAAATGATACCAATTGTTCTTTTAGCAAAACTGTATCCGATTCATGTTGAGGTCTGAGTACTGCTATGTCAATTTTGACACATCATCTGTAATTGCATTAGTTCTGGTCACCTCTGGTGACCAATACAATGCTGGCATTCTGGGGAAAACACTGCATTGTGGGTAAAAATATGGAAGTATAAGCATTTTTATGTATTAATATACCTGCACATATAAACAGGCAACTTTGTGTTTTGTTGCTGATTTTTAAAAAAATGATGTATGTACTTTCTAATGTTGATGCTGATAAAAAAAAAAATAACACAAATGTGCACAAGGGCGTGGATCAATAACCCCTTCTTTAAAAAAGAAAGGCTCCATAATCTCCAACAGCCCATCAAAAAGCTCCACAGGGGCAAGCATCTGCAGACCATCCTTTGCCTCACAGCTAGGGAAGATTCCTTTTCTGCTCTCCCAGGGCCAGCCAGAACTTTAGGGCATCAACACATACGAGCGCTAATTATAGCATGCGTTAAAAAAATTTTCGCATCTTATTTTTCGCGTCTTAACGCACGACTCACTAAAAGGATATTTGCGTTATTTAAGTCGTGAAGACTATTTTCGTGCAGTATTTGACGCAACACACGCTAATTAATGCAGCGCGCTACTTATTGACTCTACTTATTGACACTACTTATTGACTAATGCGATATTTAGCGCGTCTAAGTGTTTGTGAATCATGTGTTAGTATTATTTCTGCGTGAGAATTAACGCAATGCGGTAAAATTAACGCATTCGGTTGCGTGCGATTTAACACACACCATATGCGACTTAACGCATGCGATAATACTTTAGCGAATCGCGCATTTTTTTGTGTAAATTTTAACGCAAAAAAGCATGCAATAAGCGTTATCGCACTTTAGTGAATCAACCCTATAATTTCATAGATTTTCAAGCCCTAATAGGTAAACTGCAAACCCCAACCAGTGAAAAAAATACAAAATGCAAAGTGACAAAGACAATCACTTAAATAATAAAAAAAAGAGTGTTATGAATATGGCCCTAGCCCTTATCAAGTGTTATGGCAAAAAAAAAAAAAGCGAAGAGAAGAGAAAAAATGCTGCGCAAAGTGTCATCTTAAAGCCCCACTTCCCTTTGTGTTTATTAGGCACCCTTTCGTTTCTACAGCTTGGTCTTTTATGCTACTGGGCCTTACGTTAATGCCACACGGGCAGTTTCTTGGCCTGCATGTAAGCGCCTCCACTGTTATACACTCTTTGGGGCACATTTACTAACCCACGAATCCGAATTGGAAAAATTCTGGTTGGAAAACGAACATTTTGCGACTTTTTCGTATTTTTTGCGATTTTTTTCGGCGCCTTTGCGACTTTTCGGAAATTGTCGCGACTTTTTCGTTACCAATACGATTTGCGCAAAAAAACGCGAGTTTTTCGTAGCCATTACGATTCGCTAATATCTAAAGTTGGCTTCTGGTCATTTGAAGAAAGGTGATACGGCGATGCAGGTGAAGTATCAGGGGAAGTGTCCACTATGCGGCGATCGATTGATCGAGCCTAGCCTTCCTTCTGTATAGGAAGGAGTCAGGCTAGGCTTGATCAATCGATCGCCGCATAGTGGACGCTTCCCCTGCATCGCCTTTCTTCAAATGACCGGAAGCCAACTTTTAACAGGTATTTTGTACTACAGCATTCAAAATAATAAATGGTTTGTAGGATAGGGCAATTATTGGGGCAGGGTAGAATAGATGTTTTTAGTTAAAAATTTTTAGTATTACTTTTCCTTTAAAGGTGGCCATGCACCTGAAGATCAGCTATTTGGTGAGGTCGCTAAACAAGTGAATCTTTGCCCAGTATGGCCACCTATGTACTAAGCCTGTGCAGGTCGTCAGCAGAAGACCACATCAGAGTGTTAAAGGAGACATATTGGATAAATGGGAAAAATGGCTAATTTTGTAGGCAATTATGAATAATATCCGGTGCTGGTTTCCCTTTGGGCTAAACATTAACCCTATCTGTAACAATGGCCCCTTAATTGGAGCTCCCTATAGATCCTCTCACTTCTCTGTCCGAGTTTGAAATGGAGAGTGGGCGTGTCCTAACGGTCCCTGCCAGAAGCACAGTAGGAGGGGGAGAGCCAATCACAGCCCTGCACTCACACAAGCACAGACAGGCTTCAGTTCCCTATCAGGTCAGCCTAGCTGCTGATTGGTTCCTATCCTACAGTGCAGGGTACGGAGGGCCGGCGGCTCCCCAGCTCATCCAGAGAATTCAGCCAGCAGGAAGTGGCACAGATGGGCGGGGCTAGTGGGGTTTGGGCGAATTTCTCAATAAATCAGTCCAAAATACAACTTTCTTAGCACAATCCTTCTATATCTAGAGGAGTATAATTCCCTGGTACATTCATAATTTTCATAGGATATGTCTCCTTTAATGTGCCAGATTATCATGTTTTTTCCAGAGCAAAGTTAAGGGGTTTCTTATACTACAGAAAATCTCACTGACTTCAACTCACTCTATTCATTCCTATGAGATTTTTTTGAAGCATATTTTTCAGTGGGTAAAAGAGTTCACCATTTGATAAATATACTTCTAAAAATCTAATAGGAATGAATAGAACGTGGGTGAATTTTTTCTGTAGAGAGGTCTAATCTCACACTTAAATAAATCTGTCCCATACACAGGCAGATTCTAGCTGCCAATAGTGGTCCTTTGACTGATTCCGCAGCTTATCAGCCCATGTATGGGCACCACCAACGGGCCTTCCTGACCGACATCTGGCCTGAAATTGGTCAGATCTCAATCAGGCAGGTTTGATTTTTACATTGGATCAGGGACCACATTGGTTTGTTGATGCAGCCCCCGATCCGACGGCGTCTATGCCCGCTGTAGGTGGGCATATTGGGAGAAGATATGTTCACTTGGTGACCTCGCCAAACTAGCGGATTTTACAGTATATGGCCACTGTGTTAATACACAAAGGGAAAAACGAATGCAGCAGAAGCGAAAGCAAAATTTATTGCAAAACAATAACTTATTCCTTCAGTGAATGTTATTATGTTTAGATCTTTATATTATCTTTTACCTTGATCTTTAACATCTTTGTTACTGTGCACATTTATTGTAATGTTTATTTCGCCGTTTGTAAAATGTAAGTGTGATATACACAGCAGGGCTGTTTAAAGCTTTACATACATGCCTTCTTTCATTAGACTGCCATTGTACAGTATGCTAAAAGGACCCCCGCTTCAATAATGATGATGTGGGAGCTCAGCAGACTGATCCACCAATCACCTCCTTTCAGCCACAGCTTTTTGTGTGTGTCTGGAGGGTGGGGGAGAATGTTGGAGGAGGGAGCTGAGAAACTTTTCGTTCCTCCTGTGTGTCCTCAGCAGCTGCATTCCTGTCGTACTTCCCAAAACTAATTTCTAAGAGGAGAACACAAAAAAAACCCACCAGCCACAAGGATTTTCAGTTTGTTTTTTTGTGGGCGGTTTCTCGATAGGGAATTAATTTGCGAGTTCGAAAGCCGCGCAAATGTTTGGCATTATCTTGGGACGCATGGAAAGGACGAAGCCAGTGTGATTTAATCTGGATTCCACCATTCTCTCACTCCGAAAGCTCAAGTTTTAGCGAGAGGTGCACGAAGCAGAAGGCGGGTCAGTTTCTTTACAGCAGATTCTTTTGAGCTATGAAGCCGCGTAAGGATCCATGTAGTGAGTGACTGCGCCAAGATGCGCAGCGCAAAGGGAAAGTGGCCTCTAAAGGAACTTCAGTTGAGTCTTTGAGCGAATGGGCGCAGGGAACATTCTCGGAGGAAATCGGAAAATAGAGGAAAAAAAAGGCAAATTCCTTGCGTGTGAATTAAAGTGAGATGCAAAAGTGGGAGCTCAGGAGGGAGAGGAGGAGGCTGAAGATCAGATTACATTCTTCCAACTCTGCTCCGCACACATCCCTTCCCTGCATGTTTTTGTTGGGGAAAAAAGTGATCTGTTTCAGCTGAAACCCTCCCCCAAACAAGTTGCTTGCATGTGTTGTGCAGCACGGGGCTTTGTGTGGGTGGGAGCTTAGGGAGATAGGGCTTTTGTTGGCTGCATGCAGTCCCACTTTTGGAGGAAAGATTTAGGATTTCTGTTTCTGCATGAGGAGAGCCAAGAAAGGAAAATGGAGGAGAGCTTTGCCCAGGGTAACAGAGTACTGGAAGAGGAACCGTCCCACTGAGAGCAGATATTTGCTGAATAGAAACTCCTGCCTAAGGCATATGGTGCTTGTCTGCTGTATGGAGGGCTTTTCTAGAGGTTTCTTGTAGTTTTGCTACCCACGTCACTTCTCAAGATGTCTTCCATGGTGCCCTGGATCTGTTGGATAGGAGGGTTCGCGTTTTTACTTGTCATATGTACTTCGGCTGGAGTTCAGATTAATGAGACATTTTACATGGATAAGTGCAAGAAGACCACCACTTGTGAACCCCTCAAATACAATGTCTGCCTTGGATCTGTCCTCCCCTATGCATTGACTTCCACTGTCCTGGCTGAAGATTCCAGCACACAGGAAGAGATTCATGATAAACTCTTACTCTGGTCTGGTAAGTAGGGTGCCGCTTTAACCAATACAGCTCAGTGCTGTACATAGTAGGACCGTGTGTGTCTTGTATATTAATGTACCCCTTGTGGTAAATATAAGGATTTCTCAAGTTGCCAGAGTTCCATGACCATATAAAGGCATGAGGCCACAGCCACTGTGCTTTTATATTGGTATGGGGACTCTGTTGTGTCTTTACAACATGGGGTATATTATTGTTTAGAATAGAGAATTATCAAAGAATCATGCAACACAAATGACATAACTAAGCATCAGTTATCAGTACTTAGGGATGGTACCCTGGCTGCCCCTACCCGCATGCGAGGGAAACTGTTGTGATGGATACCTGCGACTCAGGTACCCTCCTGTTCACTGCAGATCCAACATTGCATTTAGTGACTATTGTCCAGCAGGTATTGTGCAATCTTGAAAAAAAAATTGGCTGATTTTTTTTTTCTTTTTCTATATAGGCACCTTAGGGCCAACCACATAAATCTGCCACCCTAGGGCACATGTCCTTAGATTCCTAAATGGAAAATACACCCCTGACAGTTATAATTGATGCCATCACTAAGCACAGTTTATAGTGAACAATGTACCTCTGTTGTGAAATATAAGAATATTATACATCACCAGGAGTTCCACAACTATATCAAGACGCAAGGCTAAGGTGTCTTCTATTATCCTTACATTTTACAACAGGGGGTGCATTATTTATTATAATACACAAATTTAATTGTGACATGTGACAGAAATTACATCACGAAGCACTAGTTATAATGATAAAATTTACAGGACAATCAGTGCTCAGTAATGTAATTTCTGTCACTTGACTCACTGAAAGTGTCTATTAAAATAAATAAAGTATGCCTGTTATAAAATAAAAGGATATTAGAAGTCACCTCAGAGTCCTTGAGGATATAAGAAGCCATTTTTTGGCCTTTGGCCTTGTGCTTTTATATGGTCAGTTGACTCCTTGGTGACTTGTAATATCTTTTTTTTTTTTTCCACAACAGCAGGTACATTATTTACTATATAATGTATTGGCTATTAATGCCTCTTGTGTAATATATATACACAAACACCAAATAAAAGTAATGCACTTCTTTCAAATATTCTGAATATAATTCATCACCTTAAAGTGTTCCTTTATATGAAATCAACCACTTTACAGATGTAGGTTTCATCAGCAGGAGGCAGGATCAGTTAGTACATTGCAGTGGTAATTTACAAATGCAAGTACAATGAGCAAATTGCAATTTTGAGCAAAATCACCTTGTTTCACCCACAATGCACAGTTTTTCCCACAATCGTTGCACTTTGACGCGCTTTATATGCAGTTGTGTTGAAAATTTACAGTTGCTATCTTTTTTGGCATTTGGTGTGTGAGGGATGTGTGTGTCCTGTTCTTTTGTCGTAGTGGCACTGTGGTGATTTACACAGGCCACTGTAGGAACCCTCAAAATACTAGCCTCTGTAGGAACACCTGGTTTGGAAGTGGCTGTAGCTTCAGCTGTTGCATCAGATGGTGCAACTTTGCTCGATTCAGAACAGGAGGCAGGGCTGAACGGCACCAAGAAGATGTGCAGGAAATGCCTTTTAACACAAGTACCTTGTAATGAATGGGCTTTTTTGGGCAGCAGACCTGGGGAAATTTGCACAACCACATATGCAGTAGCTGTGGTAATTTACCCCTTGTGTCTTTGCATCCTGCCAATACTGTTAATGCTAGGAGAGAGGAAGAGACAGGGCATGCATGAAAGTGCTCAAGAGGGATGGCTTAAACCTGGTGTTGGGGTAAATGATTTGTTTGCTTATTATCTAAAGAAGTGATCCCCAACCAGTGGCTCTTGAGCATCATGTTGCTCACCAACACCTCTGATTTTGCTCCCAGTGGCCTCAAATCAAGTCTTCATTTTTTAATTTCTGACTTTAAGACAAGATTTGGAGGCATAAATACCATGTGTACTGTGAAGCAGAGCCTCCTGTAGTCTGCCAGTCATCATTGGGCTATCAAATAATCAATTGCAGCCCTTATTGATCACCCCTAGGAATTTTTTTTCATGCTTGCGTTGCTCCCCAACATTTTTTACATTTAAATGTTGCTCATGGGTAAAAAAAAGGTTGGGAACCCCTGATCTAAAGGATCCATCTCAGATAATGAATTGTATTTGGAAAAATGTTTATTTTGCAAACTCCTATCACAATAGTGGGACTTCCCATTTAAAGGAAAAATAACACTAACATTTTTAAAGTAAAAAAGCTATTCTACCCTACACCAATAACTGCCCTATCCTGCAAACCACTTAGTATTTTAAATGCTTTAATAGAAAATACCTGCTAAAACTTGGCTTCCTGTCAATTCAACTACGGCGAAGGAAGGAGCAGCATCCGCTATGCGACGATCGATTGATCGAGCCTAGCCTGACTCCTTCCTATACAGAAAGAAGGCTAGGCTTGATCAATCGATCGTCACACGGTGGACGCTGCTCCTTCCTTCCCCGTATCACCGTAGTTCAATTGAGAGAAGCCAAGAATAGCTTTTTTTACTTAAAAAAAACAAAAACAAGTAACACTAAAATTTTTTAACTTTGCTGTAACATAGGCTAAAGTCTGGTAGTCACTTACATTTATAAGTCATGCATCACCCAACATGGCTGAACACACAGTCCATTCTTTCAAGCAACATAGACAAAAACGGGGGGCAGTTTTTTATAAACTCTGCTGTGACTGTTTTTCTTTGGACTTTTATATATTTCAAAGATAACATTTGCTATTCCTGAAAACTATATAGTTCCCAGCAGTCTCAACTGTCAGAAACATCTCCAAAGTTGCTCCAATGTAAAGGTTTTAAAGAACAGTAACACAAAAAATTGAAAGTGTATAAAAGTAATTACAATATAGTATACTGTTGACCTGCACTGGTACAACTAGTGTGTTTGCCTCAGAAAGACTACTATAATTTATATAAACAAAGCTGCTGTGTAGTCACTGGGGCAGCCATTCAGAGGAGAAAGGGCACAGGTTACTTAGCAGATAACTGAACATTATTGTTTTATACAGAGGTTATCTGCTATGGAACCTGTGCCATTTCTCCTTTATTACACAGCAGCTTATTTATATAAACTATAGCATGAAAACAGGACACATTTTAATATAGAGAAATATATCAGAAATAAATGTTTTATATTTATGAAAATACAACCTAACAGCAGTACAATACCTAAACAAGCATACTGGCACTCCATGCAGGTAGCATAGAGGGCTAGCATGTTGTTTCAGATAGCCAAGGGGCAGAGACCATGCCAGTTCAGCCAGCTTTTGACCCATGTGAGCAGTAACGAACTTGAATGTGATCTGCTTGTTACTGTGCACACACAGCAGATTTTGGCAAACAAATGCACATTATTGTTTTTTGCCCAAAATCGTGCTACAATGTGCAGTGACAGGTGAATCACATTCAAGCCAGTTACTGCACACATGGGAAGAAGCAGTTGGGCTTCATTTTAATTTCTAATTTCTGTACAAGTTAATTCTAGAACATTAAATATAATATATACCATAACATTGAAAAAAAAAATAACAAATCTGAACAAACTGAATAATGTGAAAACCAGTATGCAGACATAAATAATACTAAATAAATAGTAATACCAATAAAATAAATCCTTCTAACATTCCTGCAATTCCATTTCCCAGATGCATGTATTATAGCAAATTTTAAAATCTAAAGATTAGTGATGCCTGATAAAAGGGAAAGAAGTGGGTATATAAGGTACAATAATTACAGCAAAGCACTTATATGCACCCATAAAAACCCTGCACATAAAGCAATAGCCCAATATGACCTATATAAAGAAGCTGATGAATGAATATGCCAATAGTCTATCATAAAGTTGCTTAAAGGGAGACAATTCATATAAGTAATGCCTTTTCTTGAAAATTATATATACAGGTATGGGACCTGGGGTTTCCTGGATAAGGGATCTTTCTGAAATTTGGATCTGCTAAAAATAATTTAAATATTGAATAAACCCAATAGGATTGTTTTGCCTCCAATAAGGATTCATTATATCTTAGTTAGGATCAAGTACAAGATACTGTTTTATTATTACAGAGAAAAGGGAAACCATTTTTAAAAATTAGAATTATTTGCTTATAATGGAGTTTATAGTAGATCACCTTTCCGTTATTGAGAACTCTCTGGATAATGGGTTTCCGGATCCTATAATTGTATATTTTTTTTTCAATTATTTTTTGAAGATTTATCAATATACAGTTGTACTATTGTCCCATTACCTTGTACAGTGGGATTTGTTATATCCAGTACAAAAATTAAAGTAAAAAAGAAGTTAAAATAAAAATAAATCAAATTATAACAAACTGTATGGTTACTTGGTTCACCTTTCCGTAGTTTTTTTTATATCTATATGGGGGTGATTATCTAGGAGGCAGTGGGTGGGGGTTAGACATTGGCCAGGCCTGTTAACAGGCTTCTATAGATTATCCAGGGAGAGTAACTTTACTATCACCATAATATTATCTACCTGAGTTTTTACCGTTGGAAGCTACAGTTTCATGGTATGCCATGATTTTGTTCTTAATTGTTTTGTGGCACTGAATGATTGTAATCATCTTAAATTGGGGATTAGAAATGCCTTCAATTGATTTGCTGAGGAGAGCTTCATATGGATATTTTCTTAGGGAAATTCCCATTACATTATGGGGCACATTTACTAATCCACGAACGTCCGAAAAGCGTGCAAATGCGTTTTTTACGTAATGATAGGTATTTTGCGTTTTTTTTGTAAATTGTCGCGACTTTTTCGTAGCCGTTACGACTTTTTCGTAAATTGACGCGACTTTTTCGTAGCCTTACAGCTTGCGCGAATTGTCACGACTTTTTCGTAGCCGTCGCGTCGAGTACGAAAGTTTCGGATTCATTCAAGCTTCAGTATTGTGACTTTCCTTGGGCCAGGTTGGAGCTGCAGAGTGCCATTGAGTCCTATGGGAGGCTTCCAAAATCATGCAAAGTCTGAAAGTTTTGCCCGCCGTTTACGAGCGCTCAATACGAAAAAGTCGCGACAATATACGAGCAAATCTTAACGGCTACGAAAAAGTCGAGACAATTCGCGCAAGTCGTAATGGCTACGAAAAAGTCGTAACGGCAACGAAAAAATCGCAAAAAATACGAAAAAGTCGCAAAATTTTCGTTTCCAATCCAAATTTTTCCCATTCGGATTCATGGATTAGTAAATGTGCCCCTATGTATCATTGTATATACTCTTATCCATAATCGTTTAACCATTGTAAATTGTTACAGCCTCTAAAACAATTAGGTGATACCCTGGGAAACCATTTAGCTGTTTTTGCCTGCACCATGTACCAATGTAATAAAACTTTGAATGAAGCTTCTTGGATCAGCATGTTACTTGAGCTGGTTGTTAAAAAAAACCTCCTTCCATACCTCTTCTGACATTACCCAGTTCCTTATGCCATTCCTTAATATATTTTAGATGGAGGATTGGTTTGGTGGAGATCAATTCTCTTTATATATTGCTAAAAGGTTTTTGGAACCTAAGGGGCAAGAAATACATAATCCAGGGGTCTCAAACTCGCGGGCCATTTGCGGCCCTCGGTACAGTATTTTGTGGCCCGCACCAACGCCTTCTCAAAAGCAATGAATGGATCGCGATTTTTATTGCGATTCAAGGGATAATGCAAAGTACGGCGGGCGGGAGCTGCTGATTGCGGAAGGAGCTGCTAAGGAGCTAATTGTGCACACAGAACGTCTTCCCATAATAACTGTTATGATGGCATAACGTCATTTCCGCAATCAGCAGCTCCCGCCCGCTGTGCCTTGCATTATCCCCTGAAAGCCAATTTTTTGTGAAATCCCTTATGCGGCCCAGCCTCATCCTGATTTTGCCTCCTGCGGCCCCCAGGTAAATTGAGTTTGAGCCCCCTGACATAATCGTTCAAATTGATTTGGCGATGTTATCTCCTTTCCTATAATGAGGGAAGATATAAAATCTGTGCTAAGGGCTTGAAGCGCTGGGGCAGATAATAATTTGCCCGTCTTGGTCAGGTCCCAAATTCAGATTAGCCCCTTTTCATACCACCAGTTAAAGTTATCCGTTTTTCCCAGAATAAATGTTGTATTTTCGGACCATCCCAATAGTGTTGAATGTGGGGAATGTAAATTATTATTATTCTTTGTAACATCCCACAATCTTAAGGCTTGTATAGTATAGGGTCAATATCATTGAAAAATGATATTTTCTAATATTATATTCCATTGTATAACTACCTACTGAAACTGCCATTTTAAGCATACATGCATTCTGTCTCTGACACATATAAGGCACTGTGTTCCCACACACACCATAGGCATGCATACATGGTAGGTTAGGTCTACCAATGAATGGACAGGCAAACAGACTCGGCAAATTACAAATCTAACATAATGTCATGATAGATTTGCTGCACTCATGAACAGGCACAGGAAGAAGTGCCAGACTGATAGGAGACACAGCCAATAGGATTTAAGTCTGCTGCAAGGACTATACATGACATCATATGAGGAAGTACAAAAGCAAGTGTGGTTTTATAGGGGTAACTGACCCCCTCCTTTTAAGCTAGGGGCCCAACATAACAAGAGAACCCAAGGTAATCCCCATATCAGCATGGGTGAATGATGAACAACCTTTGTAAAGTGCTGTGTGTTTGTAAATACAGTATAATAATAATCAACCTTTTTATGTTCTGCAGAGTTTTTGGCTTTAAACTGTACTTCGATAAAAATATTAATGAATGGAAGGGAAATATGCAAAAAAAAAAGATTTAATGTGGATGTGACCTGCATATGTTTCGGACACCCATGGATGTTAATGCTAAATGGAGGATGCTAAAGGCATCTTAAATGCTAAAAGGATGATGTTTATTTAAAAACGCAAAGTGCTTTCTCTTTACAAACTATATAAAAACATCCACTGCGCTACAGTTTAGTTTACAAAACAATGCCTGTCCCTTTCACACTTTCTCCATGCCTGTCTAAATCGTTTGCATTTCTAGCACTGGTTTTAGGAGAGTCTCCCTAGGGCTGCCAAGGCAGTGTGTGTCTGGGAGAGAGATTATTTTATTATTCTATGCTCTCCTGGGTGTTTTTGGCGCTATTGAATCTTGTGTCCAAGATTGCCAAATACTTAGTGTGTCCCCAAATCTTACACAGATAGCTTTCTTTTGGGCAGGGCTATCTTTACCTCTTGCATTGTCTATTGGTTGTATTTTAATCCATTCTTGCATGTTTTAACGCATACTCCCAATTGTACAATGCTACAGAACTTTACTTTTTACTACATGATAATAAAAATCATTGCCCCTGATTTGACTTTTGGTGTACTAGGGTTTCCTTGGAAATGAGCTGGAAAAAGAACAGGCATCAAAATTCCCCATGTCACATTGCTTTAAAAATTTCTGAAAACTCTTAAGTAATACAAAAGAACTGCGAAATACTGCTGGTTTGGCATTGTCTTGGTAGCAAGTCAGTACTTTAATTACAGACAATCCCATTTACCCTTGGGGATAATAAAAAAACAAATAACCTACTCTTGTACAGCTATAGTATCCCATAACAACCAATCAGCTGGTAGCATTTACTGATCAGATGTTTGAAAACATAATAATGACTGTGGGCTACTAGAACTTGTCAAACCTTTCCACTTTGATCTTATCACAAGGCTTTTGCTTAGAGCTTTGTGCTAGGGATTCCCAGCCAGACAAGATAAAAGCCATTGACATTATGCCACCTGGTGGTTAATTGCGGCAGAAAATAAAAATGTATTCAGCCCTTCAGACCCCTGTCTGACCACATGTCTGAAAACCTGTGAAGTTGTATATGCAGGTCTGGGTACACAAAATTACACAGAAGGCATATTGACTCCTGCAACAAAAACACCAAAAGCTTTCTAGCCATAGTAGGTGCTGAGAATCACTGCAAGAAAACCACTTAAATTGTATAATCACATGAAAATGCCTTAATTGATGTTTCCATGAGATTTGAGTGATTTGTGTGATGCCCACTATGGCATATAATGTTCTTTTGTCTTCAACCACCATATGTCATTGCTCTAAAGTACTTAACAAAACCTTTTGTGATTTTCCAAGGATAAACTATTTATTGTTAGGAAATGTAAGTACGTATTGATCTGCCATTTTCAACGAAAGAATTGGACTAAAGCTGAAGCCACATGGGGCGGATTTTCTGCCATAGGCACACTAAGCAGAATTTGGCACAAAAATGCATACGCAAGAAATTTTGCTCTAGATTCCACTTTGTGTGTCTGCACCAGGGCCAACACAGTGGCTCTGGGTGCGTGCACAACAATAAGATTTTTAAAGCATAGGGGTGAATTCTTGCCCTGCATTTATCTGCAGACTGAGAATCCACGCTGTATGGCTTCAGTGATAAAATATACACTTACAGTTTGTTGTACTACATTTTTTGACTGTTCTTCCTAGATAAATCTTTGCCTGTTGCTATTTTAGTGCATGTTGTTTGGACCAGCCATGAATAAACTGTTTTATTATTTATTTATTTTTTGTGTGTGTGTTTTTAAGGATTACGGAATGCGCCACGATGTTGGGATGCCATCAGGCCTCTCCTGTGTGCTGTCTACATGCCAAAGTGTGAAGGGGGCAAGGTCGAACTTCCCAGCCAGAGCTTATGCCAGACAACACGGGTCCCATGTGCAATCGTAGCACGGGAGAGAGGTTGGCCTGATTTCCTGAAGTGCACTACTGATCATTTCCCCGATGGCTGCTCGGTATGAGGGCATATTATATACCTATATGATGTATATGTAAGGTTAAAGATGCATAATATATTATTATCCAGATACAAGCCTATGAATTTTTAAATAGCATCCATACATTGTTTTGCCAAGTTACACAGTGGGGCATATTTATGAAACTGTTTCAAATGTTTTACAGTTTTTTCTACTTGTGCTGTCTTCAAGTATCTAGATACTTGTTTTAAACAAAACACATTGCTTTTTTTACACTTCTTTTTTTTTTTTTAAGGTGAAATTTTATTGATTTTTCATAAACCAAACAAAGAAAAAATAAACACATGAATGTTGCTATACATTAGGTTTTTTACACTTCTTTTTAATACTTTAATACTTTTTTTTTTTTTTTTTAGAATGAAATACAGACTGTCAAGTTCAATAGCTCTGGGCAGTGTGAGGCACCTCTTGTCCGTACTGACAACCCCAAGAGCTGGTATGAGGATGTGGAGGGGTGCGGCATCCAGTGTCAGAACCCACTGTTCACTAAGAAGGAGCATCGTGAAATGCATGTCTACATTGCCATATTCAGCTCAGTCACCATCTTCTGTACCTTTTTTACTCTGGTATGCTTACTATAGTAATCTCTAATCTCTCCGTCTTACAGACCAATGGAATTCTGGCTAACAAAAGAAATACTAAATATATAGAGGTTTCTGTTATGGTTTTCTTATATAGCTCATAAAGTTTTTATGTACCGCAACAGTCTGTTTAAACACTTTTATCCAGCCAAATAGATCTATAAAATTTACTCAGTTCTGTCAATCTGGAGGCCTCAAATTAGATTTGTATTAATTAAGGCAGTGATCCCCAACCAGTGGCTCAGGGGCAACATGTTGCTCACCAACCCCTTGGATGTTGCTCTCAGTGCCCCCAAACCAGGTAGTTATTTTTGAATTCCTGACTTGGGGGCAAGTTTTGGTTGAATAAAAACAAGATATACTACCAAATAGAGGCTGCCTAATAGCCAATCTTAACCCTTATTTGGCACCTCCATGAACTTTTATGATGCTTGTGTTGCTCTCCAAGTCTTTTTACATTTGACTGTGGCTCACGAGTAAGAAAGGTTGGGGATCCCTGAATTAAGGAATACTGTCATCAGAAAATTTAAGATGCTTGGCTTGTACTCTCTCAAGCCCTCTGACATATCTGTTTCTTCCTCCTTATGTTTAGGCCACCTTTCTGTCAGACTGGAAGAATTCCAACCGTTACCCAGCTGTCATCCTGTTTTATGTAAATGCCTGCTTCTTTGTAGGCAGCATTGGTTGGCTTGCACAGTTTATGGATGGTGCCCGTGATGAAATTGTTTGCCGGGGGGATGGCACTATGAGGCTAGGAGAGCCCACGTAAGTCTCTAGAATCAGCAATTCACATAAAATAACTCAAAGATGATTGTGTCTTCCAAGTTTAAGGAGAATGTGATTTTAGTTTATTGTTCTGTTCATATTAACAAAGTAATATGTGTTTGTATATGTCCAAATGTCTGTACAAATATATGTATATGGGGCTGCATAGAGAGAGGCTGCATAAAGTACAACAAAATAAGCTTTTTTTGTTAATCACAGTGACCTTTTAAAGTAAAGGTAAACTGAATGAAAAAATATTGAGGCTTCAACAATAACATAAATGTTTTTTTAAAGGGAAACTATACCCCTGAGCATTACAGACCTATATATTGCATAAAACAGCCCATATTTAAAAAAACTGCTTCATCTAAATAAACTGTTTTCATAAATATAAATATACTTTTTTCTGTTAGTACCTTGTATGTGCCATTAGGCAATCCTAAATAGAAAATTGGCATTTTAATTACAAAGGGTCATCCCCTGGCTCCTATGATTCATTGTGCTCACTCACCAAGAGAACACATACATGGAAGGCAGTGAATCAAAGTAGATGTGGCTTTTTCTCCCACACTTCATCCTGTTACAGTTAGAGCTCCATTATTTATGGTCTGGTGATTTCTGAGGGAGTGCAAAAATGAGGGAGCCCATCACAAAATGGTGGCTCCAAAATGGTGGGAAAAGATGTGAAAGGGCATATATATATATGGACAGAGAGCCGCACGCACAAGGACTTAGCGAAAAAATTTATTTGAAAAAATCCAACGTTTCGAGTACTGACTGTACTCTTCTTCAGGGACAAACATCTTCTGTCCCTGAAGAAGAGTACAGTCAGTACTCGAAACGTTGGATTTTTTCAAATGTTTTCACTAATCGTTGTCCTTGTGCGTGCGGCTCTCTGTCCTTATATTTCCTCATTTTGCCAGCACCCAAGGCATTTGAGCCTTTATAAAAGGGTGTGCTCCACTCTTCCTTGTATATATGTATGTATGTATATATAATGCCAATATGGTTTGATTCTTAAAGAGATACTGACACCAGAAAGGAAATCTTTTTTTTTTTTTTACATCTATCATAACATTGTCTTTGTAAGAACTTTATAATTTTGCCATAAAAATATTTGCCTGATGCGTTTACATTACCTGTCTGATCCCCTGCGTTCCTCTATGAGGGGGCAGCCATATTTGTCTGTTAGCATTAGAAGCTATAACTGACAGGTTGGGAAGGGACAGTCAGGTTGGCAAAACAGTCAGGTTTAGGAACTTCAAGTAACAATTACTTACAAAACCAAACCTGTCAGCGAAAACCGTCAACACGACCTATAGGTAGCTTTTTATGTATATTCATATTTTGAAAAGTAGTTTTTTTGTGTCAGTATCACTTTAAATTGGTCATTTATTTTGATATAAATCTGTCACTCAAAGTATTCATTCGAAGGTAATTACTTACTCCATACCCTGGGTAAAAAAGTATAGGTCTGCGCATTCACCAAGACTTTTATAGAAGTGGAGTGTTAGCACATTGTATGGGGTAAGAAAATAAAGTCACTAGTAAATTCATAAGAAGCCCCCCCCCCCCCCCCCCCCCCCCCCCATATGTTTTATTAAAACATTTTTTTTTTGTTGTTTTTTAATAATCTTAGTGCTGATTTTTTCATTAGGAGATAAATATTAAATAATTCCATTCACTTTTGTTCCTTATAGATCCAATGAGACCCTTTCGTGTGTCATTATCTTTGTTATTGTGTATTATGCCATGATGTCGGGTGTTATATGGTTCGTCATGCTGACTTATGCCTGGCACACCTCGTTTAAGGCCCTGGGCACCACACATCAGCCCTTATCTGGAAAGACTTCCTATTTTCACCTGATCACCTGGTCTATACCTTTTGTCCTCACTGTTGCAATACTTGCAGTGGCTCAGGTAAATTCATTTACAGTAGGCTGATTTAAACTGACTTAAAATGGTGTTAAACAGGGGTTATTTCTCAAGTTTTTTTTCATAGTGGAAAAGTTTATATTTAAGGATCATTTAGCAGATTTTAATTTTTAATGCAGTTGTAGATTATTTGATACACAATTAGACTTCTTCTCAAGTAATACCAGCATCGATGGCAGGATTCAGCCTTGGGACCCCTCCCAGTATCAGAGACAGTATGTGACGTGTTATTGTTGTCTGTAGTTATTGGCCTGTTGGGTGAGGATTTGCCCCTGAACACTGATGGGCTTTAAAAATATATTAAAACAGTCCTCAAATTAGATTTGTATTCATATGCAAAGGGATACTGTCACTAGAAAAAAAAATACTGAAATTTAAGATGCATGGCTTGCACTCTCAAGCCCTTTGTCATGAGGGATGGCACTATGAGGCTAGGAGTGCCCACGTAAGTCTCTAGATTCAGAAATTCTAGTCTTGTTTGTAAAGAGTGTGAATTTTAATCTGACTGCACGTGCTTTCAAAACGAAAGGTACATGAGTTTTTTAAAATATAATAATTGCACAATACTGCCCCTACATCCTACAGTTCCCATCAGTTGCTTCTGGGGACAAATTAAAAGGAATAATGCCCACACAGACTCTCCCCCTTTGTTGCACTTTTTTATGGCAGAGGGAAGGAACCAGGAGAGTCTGGTCCTTGCCAATCCTGCTGCACCAATACTGTGATGCCAGCAGCAGAAAAAAGTCCCAAAATGAGCGGTGTTAGATATTATAATTCTTATTAGATATTATCACCCATTTTGGTCGATTTGTTTATTTTAATCTTTTTTGGATGTTGTTTTTGCATTACCATATTTTCCGGCGTACAAGATGACTGGGCGTATAAGACGACCCCCAACTTTTGCAGTTAAAATCTCCTCAATCTCCCCCCGCAGCGTCCAAAAGCTCGTCCTCCCCAACATCATCCAGCTCCCCTAGCATCCTCCCGCTCACCTGCTGCGTCGGCTGTTTCCTCCAGCTGCTTCATCACGCGTATGCACAGGGTGCAACCAATAAAATTAACCGCTGACCACCAATGAGCCTGTAATGCTTTAAAGGGGGCCCGTGCTTAAAAATTGTATCACGGCCGGGCCCTCTTCAAAGCGTTACAGGCTCATTTGTGGTCAGCGGTTAATTTTATTGGTTGCGCCCTGTGCGTACGCGTGATGTCAGCACGCACGGGGCGCAACCTAAGCAGCCGGAGGAAGCAGCAGGCGAGCAGGAGGGGTGGTGGATGAAGCCGTTACCTTTAAAGCCGGAGGAAACAGCCGGACGCAGCAGGCGAGCAGGAGGGGTGGTGGAGGACGCTGGGGGGCCATTTGATCGTCTGGGCCCTGCAAGCAAGTACCCAGCGTATAAGACGACCCCCGACTTTGGCACAGATTTTTCAGGGTTAAAAAGTCGTCTTATACGCCGGAAAATACGGTACATTGTGTTGAGTCTGATTTTCGATCTATAGATGGCACTGTTTACAAATGTTTAAAATTACAGGTATGGGATCCCTTATCTGGAAACCTGTTATCCAGAAAGCTCCGAATTACAGAAAGCCCATCTCCCATAGACTCCATTTTAATCAAATAATTCAGAATTTTAAAACTAATTTCCTTTTTCTCTGTAATAATAAAACAGTACCTTGTAATTGATCCCAACTAATATATAATTAATCCTTATTGGAGGTAAAACAATCCTATTGGGTTTAATTAATATTTTATTGATTTTTTTAGTAGACTTAAGGTATGGAGATCCAAATTATGGAAAGACCCCTTATCCGGAATACCCTTGGTCCCGAGCATTCTGGGTAATGGGTCCTATACCTGTACTGTGTTGATGTCATCAAAATTAGTTTATGATTAAAGGAACAGTTCAGTGTAAAATGGATAGACTGCTCAAAATTAAATAATATTTGTTATACAGGCAAAAATGTAATCTATAAAGGCTGGAGTGAGTGCATGTCTAACATTATAGCCAGAACACTACTTCCTGCTTTCAGCTCTCTAACCTCTCATAACTATTCAGTTAGTTTCTGAGCAAGCTGGTCAGATTCGCAAAATAACTGAACAGTTATGGTCCATATGGCCACCCCTCAAGACACTGATTGGTTGCTGACTGCTAACAGCTTAGAGAGCTGTAAAGGAGGAAGTAGTGTTCTGGCTGGTTAGACATCTGCCCACTCCAGCCTTTACAGATTACATTTTTGGCTAACTAACTATATTGAAAACAGTTTTTATTTTGTGCAATCTATTTTACCCAGTTTTATTTTTACACTGCGTCTTTAAAGGAACAGTAACATCAAGAAATTAAAGTTTTTTAAAGTAATTAAAATATAATGTGCTGTTGCTCTGCAAAAAACTGGTGTTTTTGCTACAGAAAAGCTACTATATAAAGCTGCTGTGTAGCAATGGGGGCAGCCATTCAAGCTGGAAAAAAGGAGAAAAGGCACAGGTTACATAGCAGATAACTAGTAGATAAGCCCCATATAATGGGGGATTATCTGTTATCTGCTAAGTGCCTGTGCCTTTTCTCCTTTGAATGGCTGCCCCCATGGCTACACAGCAGCTTATTTATATAAACTATAGTAGTGTTTCTGAGGCAAACACACCAGTTGTAACAATGCAGGGCAACAGTACATTATATTGTTATTACTTTTATACACTTTCATTTTTTGGTGTTACTGTTCCTTTAAGGTTCCATACCTGATACATGTCAGGCTTTTGCTGCACCCATGGTTTTAACAAACAAATAAAAGACTGCTTTTATAATTGGAGAAGGAATGCTGCCTTTTTCCCTTTTTAATGTTGTTGGCATCCATTGTTTCTGCCTTATCCTGCATACAAGGGATGGATTTTGGCCCAAAAGGGTTAATGTTCATTATTGCTGCCAAGAAATATCTTATCTGCAAATGCCTGATAGATATAAACTGTAAATTGTGTCAAAGGCCCTAACCATAATGTTAGCACCAAAAGTACTTTACAAATATCTGAGATAACTGCAAACTTATCAGTCTGTTAATTGTTTGAAAATGTATATTGATTAATACAGATTGTGCTTTAGGACCTGTAGCAAATTATTTGATTGACCCCTAATGACTTTAAGGGTGTGAATTAGATTTGGTGAAACACAACCCTGCAAAAATGCTAGAATTTGTCTGAATCCTGAACCACATTCCACATTTGTTACATTTCTATAAGGAATGTGTTAATACAGCATGGGACTAGACAATATATTATCATGATAAACTGCTTACAATTGAATATGGAACCCAGGCAAGCAGCATGTGAAATATTTCTGTTCTTAATTATATTTCTTAATCACAGGTCCTGTGTATGATTTGACTTTTGCTCTCTATTTGTCTAACAGGTTGATGGGGATTCTGTGAGTGGCATCTGCTTTGTGGGATACAAGAATTATCACTATAGAGCAGGCTTTGTACTGGCTCCTATTGGACTTGTACTGATTGTGGGAGGTTATTTTTTAATCAGAGGTGAGCTTGAAGATATTAGATATGTTCTTAATGTTAGGTAGTGCTGCAACTGTATATAACACCTAAAAGCTGGGGGAGGGCAATGTTTCAAGTGGCACTTAATAACTCATTTCAATTTCAAGTAGCAAATTTCACAGTGATATTGGCTCCACAGTGTGTTAACATGCTTACCAGTCAAAATAGGGAATCTCCACCTGCCCAGTCCTGACTGGTTGGCTCTCTAATATGAATGTTTGCTCTTCTTGTCCTGACTGGTTTCTTCCTTAATGTGCTGATTTTCTGTTATAAAGTTAACAATCTTTTATTCTATTATTAATTTAAAGGAGAACGATACCCCCAGGCACTAAAAGTCCCCTTAACTGTCACTGCCTTGACCCCCCCCCCCCCTCACCTGTCCCTTATCACATAGTTCCTAAGTTGAAACACAGGGTCGGACTGGGCCGCCGGGACACCGGGAAAAATCCTGGTGGGCCCCGGTTCTAGTGGGCCCCTGCGGCCCAGACCCGACCCTTGCCAGCACTCCCCCTCCCGACCGCTTCTCCCCTGACGCGTCAAATTTGCGCGCTCGGGGGAGGACGTCGGGTGGGGGGCCCTGCGAGGGGGGTTAGGGGACGCGCTCGGCTGGGGGCACCTGTAGAGCCCCTGGGATGGGATTTGTCAGTTCACCACAGGCTACACAAAAGTTGGTAAAAATAAGTACCTTTAGTACTGGCTAAAATATATCTTGGCATTATGTGTGCTTCCTGAGCTTCCCATGAGGCGCATTGTCAGCCAGTGTATAGGTGCAGGCTGACAATCCACTTATACACTTGAAAAATCTTCTAATTGTGCCTGCACCTGGAAGCATTGAATCCAACCGGGTGCAGGCAGACTCTGTGTTTGCTGGCGGATATTGACTGAGTCTCATGTTATTTGACAGATATTGGCTGCATGTGCCTGCACTTGGGCAGATTCAGTGCTTCCGGATGCAGGCGCAATTAGAAGATATTTGAAGCATACGGGCAGAGTGCCACCCTGTGCTTATATGCAGGCTGACAATCTGCCTTGTGGGGCCTTACCCTAAGCATCTGATGATGTCTGCCAGCATCTGACAAACTGAATGGGCTTTTTATTTCCTTTGCAGGTGTAATGACATTATTTTCCATCAAGAGCAACCACCCTGGCCTTCTAAGTGAAAAAGCGGCCAGCAAAATAAATGAAACTATGCTGCGGCTAGGTAATATTCTGTCCTTTTCAATGTTGCTTACTGGGGGGGGTGTGGTGGAGGAGGAATAGAAGACTCTTGCTTTGTATGTCTAGCTGAGTGTACACATAGCAACTGGACCATGCATTTTACATCACAGAGACTAAAAGTTCTGACATCAGAAAATGCATCATTGCCAGACTAAAGGGGAGGAATGTTAACTGAAGATAGCCTTGTTTAACCCTCTAAGGTGATAAAATATGGGGCACTGGTAAAAGTGTAGCTTTTACATTTTCATTCTGCTCCAAAATAGGCTAACACTGAGTTCTATTTTCTTTGGTGGGGTGCTTTTTGGATATATTTTATTCAACAACAATACATTAAATGCAGTTCTACATTAAAAGGCAGAGCATGTACCACTGATGACAACATAAGAATATTCTCTTGCAGGAATATTTGGGTTTCTGGCTTTTGGATTTGTGCTAATCACATTTGGTTGCCATTTTTATGACTTCTTTAACCAGGCTGAGTGGGAACGGAGTTTTCGGGAATATGTTCTGTAAGTATCTAAATTCATTTAAGCTGCAAAGTATATGGCTTATTGATTCCAGTAGGATATTTACACGCAAAAGTATAAGTAATGAAGTATTATGAGAACAAGACACATTTCTGTTCAGTGTATGACTGCTATGCAAGATTTTAATAAATGGCAGACAAAATCTGATTATTAACCATATAACCATGTAAATGTCAGTTACATAATTACATAGTTACATAGGGTTGAAAAAAGACCAGTGTCCATCAAGTTCAACCCATCCAAGTAAACCCAGCACACACAGCCCACACTTACCAATCTATACACTCACATACATAAACTATATATACAACCACTAGTACTAACTGTAGATATTAGTATCACAATAGCCTTGGATATTCTGATTGTTCAAGAACTCATCCAGACCCCTCTTAAAGGCATTAACAGAGTCTGCCATTACCACATCACTAGGAAGGGCATTCCACAACCTCACTGCCCTCACCGTGAAAAACCACCTACGCTGCTTCAAATGGAAGCTCCGTTCCTCTAATCTATAGGGGTGGCCTCTTAAAGTCTGTAACAAAGTTATGTCATTTTAATCTATTTTATGGTATAGAGCTGCTGTGCCAATTCTTACGGGCAGTGGTCCCAAACCATGTAAGATAAGAGTTTCCTGAGGGTGACAAAGGAGCAAATTTACCAGCATAAAAGCTAAATTGCATCAGATCATTTATCCAGAGCAAGACTTCAGTTGGTTTTAATCAGCTTAGTACAAAATAAAAGTGGAGAGCCGATTGGGTTCTGTGGATAATTGCACTAGGGAATTTAGCATCAATGTTAGTCAATTATCAACTTTGTTTAAAATTGTGCCCATGTCATCATCTTTTAGTGTTTGTACTGGCACGGAGTCAATTGAAAAGATGCTTATAACACAGATACAGCTTATAACACAGACAGCTGTATCTATGCATTTTGGAAGGAAACAGGCTTATTATAAACACTACTGCTTGCTATTTTATTATTTCATTGAGTTTATTGCTATATTAGGGGTCTAATGCATTTTTATCCTACAGATGTGAAGCCAATGTAACTATTGCAGAGCAGACCAATAAGCCTATCCCAGAATGCGAGATCAAGAATAGACCAAGCCTTCTAGTTGAGAAGATCAATCTTTTTGCCATGTTTGGAACTGGCATATCGATGAGCACCTGGGTCTGGACAAAGGCTACCATTATTATCTGGAAACGAGCATGGTGCCGGTAAGACCCACAAAACCATCTTTTAGGGTTTTTCACCATTGTGTTTTAGCTGTAGGGCAGTCTTTTATAAAGTTATGTTTAAAACATGGATTTGCTTACAGTGCTTACATTTTAGATGTATTTCTTTACAAATACTTGTTCTGCTTTAAAGCAAATTCAAGTTTGCAAAAATAAAAATATATGCTACCACCACAGTATTCTAGGGAGAAGTGATGATGAACCAAAGAGGATCAAAAAGAGTAAGATGATTGCCAAGGCATTCTCCAAGCGGAAAGAGCTGCTGAATAACCCTGAGAAAGAACTGTCCTTCAGTCTACACACTGTGTCCCATGAAGGGCCAGTCGGTAAGCAAATATACAGTGTAGCTGTTGTAGATAAATTAGATATTTTCCTATTGATATACCTTGATGTTGGGGAAACATTAAGAAAAAAGTTCCTCAGTAACCTAAAAGGTGATATGATTATACATTTTCTCCTTCTTCATTAAATGTCTGTGGTAGTAATGTCTTAAGCAAGAACAACCTATACATTATAAAACATATGACAGCATTTCTTTATATAGGAATTAGCATGTTACTCAAGTAATATTGTTAAAGAATGATTAACGCTGAAAAAAGTTCCCAGTCCATCCATGGTTAACCCTTCTCTCACACAACTGTTTAGCTCCTTGCTGATGCAAACAAACACAGAAGTTTTCATTGAAAGTAATCATCTGGCTGCAGCCTAGCTAATCCATTGGGCCAAATACATGGAATTATGTAAAGGTTAATTTAGATATATGGATTGTCTGTGTTTTACTTAGCTCTCAATACACCGTAAAGTAAAGGAAAATCTACTTTAAGCAACGCTTGCTATATTAAAGCTTTATTCACACTCTATAATCCTCTTGTGCTCAACATCCACACGAGTTGTGCACACACTGTTCCCTGTTTGACTGATTCCAGACTCTCTTTTTTTTGTAACTTCAAGCTGGTTTGAATTTTGACATAAATGAGCCATCAGCTGACATGTCATCGGCATGGGCACAGCATGTCACCAAAATGGTGGCTAGAAGAGGAGCCATTTTACCCCAAGATGTCTCGGTAACGCCTGTAGCAACTCCAGGTAAAGTGCAGATTGAATTTTTCTAGCCTTCGCTGTAGACTAATCATGTATACATTAGAAGTAGTCACAGGGAGAGGAAGGTTGTTTTGTCCACAGCTGTTTTACACTGGATTGCAGTGGCAGACAAAATGGCTCATATGCCATTATCCATAGTCTTATAGATAAGGAGGAATTGGTAATACAAGAGATTAAAGGTGGCCATACACGCACCGATATTATCGTACGAAACCTCGTTTCGTACGATAATCGGTGCGTGTATGGCATGTCGGCGAGTCGACCGATATCGCAGGAAGCTGCCGATATCGGACGACTCGCCGATCGGACAAGTTTGAAAATTTTGATCGGGCGCCATAGAAGGCGCCTGACCAAAATTCTCCCTTCAGAGCTGAATCGGCAGAAGGAGGTAGAAATCCTATTGTTTCTACCTCCTTACCTGCCGATTCAGCCCTGAATGGTGTGTGGCGGATCTTACGATGTTTCGTGCGACCGATGGTCGTACGAAACATCGTCGGATCGCCACGTGTATGGCCACCTTAAGAGCTAAACTACACAGGAGATTGTGATCAGATTTTATCTGACCCACAAACTCCTGCCATGCAAAAGCATTGTAAGCTCTTTTAGGTAGGGCTCTCTTCACCTCTTGTATCAGTTATTGATTGCTTTATATGTTACTCTGTATGTCCAATGTATGTAACCCACCTATTGTACAGCGGTGCAGAATATGCTGGCGCTTTATAAATAAATAATAATAATAAAAGCACAAGATTTTGTAAGATGCTACAGTAATATTAAAAGGGAAATTTGAATTCAGTGGTTTCTATACTTAACATGAAGAGACTGCTACTTATCTGAAAAAATATATAGCTGTAGACTGTTGGTGACTTCATATTGTTAATTGTTAACATTTGTAGGACCAATAGTTATAGCATAAGAGATCTTACAATTTATTTGCCTATATTTGTGAATTTCTAGTTCCACCAGAAGAAAGGGAGCAGTGGCTTATTGAAGGGGATTTGCCCCAAGGGATGGTTAAGAAAATGTCTAAGAAAAAGAGAAGGCGAAAGAAAAAAGAAATCCAGCCCCTGGAGGAAAACACTGGCATGGACCACTTTCATAGTAGGGCTAACACAGCAGTGCCCCGTCTTCCCAAGCTGCCTCTAAAGACCGGATTGGTCACAAGATCAAAAGATCCACAAGAAATTGATGAAACTCTTCCAGGTTCTTACAGGGAATTCAAGAGACTGCCTAATAGACAGGAAAAACTATATCCTGTAGAAAGTGTGAACAACAACCTAGGATACACAAGATATCCTCAGTCCAACATGATGTCCCACCCTTTCGCTGCAGACAAAATGCCGCATACAGATCAAAGTAGGGTGACATATTTCCCTGTGCCAAAACATGATGGAGTATTTCAGTATTCCAATAGCAACTCATATTCTAATCATATGGATCTCACTTCATATAGTGGAAGAACTCAGGCTAGACGGGCAGGAATCCCACCAATGCACTCTAGAGCAAACCTTATGGATGCAGAGCTTATGGATACAGATTCTGATTTTTAATGCCAGCAGCACCTGTTGAGTTTAAGACTCCTACAAGCAGAAATGTGAATTTCCTGAGGTAACAGGAAAGCACTGGGAGGTATGCTGGTGTGGTTGCATATTTTTCCAGCAATCCTGGTGTCTAAAATTGGGGTTGTTGCTTAAATAAAGCATTTTACTTAATACTTTATGTACTAAATGAACCCTCTTAAGAGCTAGTGACAGTTCACATTTTCTCTGCTTTGATATTTACATGAGGTAAACCTATATGTTATTTGCAGAGCAGTGTATGGCAAGCTGCTATTGAGGCAGATGTTACTGTACCTTAAACCAACAGAAACTGATTATTTGTTCTATTAAATGTTTGAAAAAGGGCATTGTACATGTGACTTTTAGAGAGTTTAAGTGCCATCTGTTCTGCAAAGAGAGAAGTGGCCTAAAGAAGCTCTTCAGTGTGCCTTTTTTAATTCATGCAGTGAAATACAGTGTTCTTTTATGTGTACATTTTCTTTACAGGGCATATAAAGGTATTGTTCTTTACAAGTTGCTTTATGTTTGGATCCATCTATATCTGTCATTTTGGTGCCTTATTGAAATATGATTAAGAATTGGTAAGGAATCATGCTTTCTAGAGCTCAGTATTATATCATATAAACATTTGTTTGCATGGAGTTAAATTGCAGTGCAAAAAGACGTATACACATTTACAATGCGGTACGAAACAGTTTTGTACACATTTGTCTTACTAAGAATGTAAACGAAAGAACAAATTTTTTCTAGAGCAATGCTTGTTCCTACCACTGACTATGCACAGTGCATCTTGTATGTTTAAGACATGGCATTATATATTCTATACTGGTGTTTTTGAGCCAGCCAAATAGAGCCTGGAGGAGCCTTTCATTAGTGTTAATGGAGACTGCCTGCCAACAGTGATTGCAGGTGAGTTTTAACCAAGAAAAGTACAATAGTACAATATGTTTTGTTTCCTGACTGAGAAAAACAGTTGTATTTGAATGCTCGAGAGAAGTGTACAAAGGTTTGTTGCTTGTAAAACCAAACAAGCACTCTGCCATGATCTATGGCAATTTGGCCAATGGGTTATTGTTTAATTAGAGCAGACCAATAAATAAATAAATTAAAATAAATTTATCCAGCAAAGAACTATCGGAACTGTAGCCCTTGTGAATATGTACAAATATATACTGTACACGGAGAAGTATTTTTGTGCAGTATAACTTGTTTAGTGAACAGTTCTAAAAACAGAAGTAAATCCTGCAAACAAATATGGTACATTATAATTGTAGTTGATATTATACATAGCAAAGGGACATTAAAAGTTAGTTTGGAATGTGTTTGTAACTGCTCATAGGCTCTTGGCCATGTGCATTCTAAGCTCTAGTGTAGTTTACCATGTTTTCAGCAATTCTGGAGGGTCTCCTGCCCATGCCTGCAAATGCCAGTCCACTTTTGTAATTTTTTTATGCCCCTCTAGACCTGTAGCTTCTCACTTTTTATATGTTTGCGAGTCCCGCATGTCAGTGCACACTTCCCGCTTGTCATTAGTGATGGAGACAGTCTTGAGAGAAAATCTATAAAACTATAGGGTATGATCTCCCTTTGAAGTTCTGTGCATAAGTGATAAATATTTGTAGTACTGATGGATTTAATCAGGTCTTTGAAGGGGCAGTGGGTTTAGGCACTTTGGGAAGAAAGAGCTTGTTTTAATCAATTTTTGTGTGTATAACGTGGGCAGGGCTAAATAAAACCTCGGTGTCCGAGCTGACAGTTATTTTAAATTAAATAAGCAAAATATCTGATCTCATCAGTAAACCAAATATATCCAATGTGATCTTAATGTGTTAAAGCACACAACAAGAATGAATATAATGTTTATTGTATTTTAATTTCCCCTAAAAGGAATACTGTCATGGGAAAACATGTTTTTTTTAAAAAAAAATGCATCAGTTAATAGAGATTCCCCAGCAGAATCCTGCATTGAAATTAATTTCTCGAAAATGCAAACAAGTTAGACTCCCCCATTTATATGTGAGTAGGAGAAACAATAGGTTATCTAAAAGTAGATCTAATGTGTAGCGCTGGGTCTTTCTGAAAGCTCAGAATCAGGCACAATGCACTGACATGGCTGCCTACACACCAATATTACAGCTAAAAAAATACATTTGTTGGTTCCAGAGAATTTTTTGCTATATAAACAGTGTAGTTTATAAATTAAAAGTATACCATACAAATCATAACAGTATCCCTTTATTGGGAATTGGAGAGATCTATCATGTGTGAGTAACTTGCTCCGTAGGTTCTTACCCTTGGGGGATAAAATCAGCTCCTTCCTGTCTACTATCGGAACAGCTCTATGGGCTTGTACTGAAGGGCAAGTGTGCTCCACCACAGGGAAATGCCTGTGAGTACAAGCCTTAAACTCCCAGAGAGAGAGAAGAGGAGTGAAAGAATTTTTGCACCATTTGGATTGAGCCAAATCCTTTGAGGCATATTTATCAAAACTCGATTTTTTTAATTTTTCATTATTTGAAAATGTCCATTGTTTGTGAGATTTTTTGCCACAAAAAAAATTACATCATGGTAAAAGCTTTAATTTGAATGTTGATAAAACTGCCCTTAGTATTGAGCCAAACGGAGTGTGAACCCTCCCAGATAGATGACTTTATAGTTTGAACAGTTGAAGATATTTGCTCAGATGTAACTGTGCAAATTGGGGTTTGAATTTGGTTTGACACTTGATCTTACATGTGTCTTTGTAATCAAAGCATGTGTTCATTTTTATTTATGTGTGCTGGTCCATCTTAGAGAACACTACATAAGTATTTTACTAGTCTGGATTTGAAGCAGCTGATGGAAGTCTGATTTATATTTACATAGGGGTGGAAAATGCATACACTAACAAATCTTTGCTAGTTTACCCTCTCTATATCTGGAAATGGAACAGATCTACTATCATAAAATTGTTTGTAAGTCAAATCAATACTGATGGGATCCCTTATCGGGAGAACTGTTATCCAGAAAACTCTGAATTCTAGGATGCCCTTCTCCCACAGATATCATTTTACACAAATAATTCTAAATTTTAAAAAAGATTTCCTTTTTCTCTGTAGTAATAAAATAATACATTATAATTGATCCCAACTAAGATTCATGAATCCATATTGGTAGCAAAACAGTTCTATTTTTTTTCTGAATGTTTAAATGATTTTTAGCAGACAAAGTATGGAGATCTAACTTACAGAAAGACCCCTTTTCAGGAAAGCCCCACACCCCCAAGCATTTTGGATAATAGATCCCATACCTGTACCTTGAAACAAGTGGCTGGGACATCTTTCTTTGATAAACATTGCAAGCAGAATTCATTTGTGTTTTTACTTTTACATAACCTATATTTGAAAAAAAAAAAAAAAAAAAAAAAAATTGTGTAAATTATGAAACAATGTGAATGCTCTAAATGAAAATAAGCTGTATTGTTCTTGTAAATATGAATAAAGCACACAGCATTTTATACATAATATGACTGTAAGATCCCATTAATGTTGCTGTGCGATACCTTACAAATACTGTGCTGTACTCGTGTGCTGAAGGTACAGTGTCTGTTTTTATGACTGACAACTAATTCTCTGATTATGTAGCCTTGCACCTGACTGCACTGCTCTCCGAACTTTGCTCCGGATTGGTAAATGAGGTTTAGTTTTTTTTTTTCCAGGAATGTGCACTTTGGCTGTGTTTGAAATCTGAAATAATGAAAGGAAAATACAAAAAGTCTGGTTACAATATCCCAGAAATAAGCTTTGAAGGGGTTGTTTACCTTTCAAACTTATTTTGTAGTTCAGTTGGTTTCAGATTCAGTGCATCAGAAGTAAATACTTTTTTCAATTCCAATTTCTTATTCTTGTCTGTATTTTAACATTTACGTTTATACTTACTTTTTTAGTCTGGCAGTTCACTAATCCAGACACAGTCTCTGAACTCTTACAGTTTGCTCCGTTAGCTGATACACTTCTTAGCAGCATCTGTGGAACATTAGCAACTTCTGTATCAATTATATAACAGTTGCCTTTAATACAACTCAGGAATTCTCCTCAGCAGGGCCAAACATAAGAAATGTATGAGCTAATCTATAAAATCAGAACAATTAGAGAGTTGATGACTCCTCCCTGCTATTGGAAGCCATTGGGTGAAAATAACATTTTAATATTCAAAAAAACACAAAATAATAGAAATACCTAAACCTAGTATTCTTAGGTAAATACATTTAAGTCCAGGGCAATTTCTTCTAGATATGTAAGCCACAGGAGCCTTGGGTGCCAGTGATTACAGCTGCCATTTAACACCCACTTAGCATTTGGGGTTCTTGTGACTTGCTAAACAAAACAAAATATTTCTTGGAGCACAACAAACCTTACTGATGGCAGGCTTGCCCATGTCCATAATGTATGACGTGACATATTTGGTATACCCTTTGATAAATTTGCATTTGAGTTCCATGGTGCATTCAGTGGCTGTTGAGTGCTAACATGTAAAATTGCATTCAGATCATAAAAAAATCATAATGCAGTTAGTCAATTAAAAAAACCTAAGAAAGTAATTTTGTTTTAATTTGAGCTGGAAGTGGCATATGGCTTCTATTCAGCTTGTGTAATTGAGCCCTTATAGATACAGAAGTGAACATTTTTAAGTGAAGTGCAAAGTGATAACAAAAGTATTAGGAGGAGGAGGAAAAAATACAGTTGGGAAGTGGGAGTAGAAACTTGGGAAAGTGAGAGAAACACCCAGGATAGATACAAAAGATACACAGAAAATGATACTAGATCAATGTTTCTCAAACTGTGAGTGCATCCTAACTTATGTTAAGTTAGTTTTTATTGTGTAGTAATTTTTAGCAACTATTCAATTGGTCCATAGCTTTGGAATCATTTGCCTTCCTCTATTATCTTAAGATTTCAGATTGGGTCACTGATCTCCATATAGATTTGTAAAGGTAAAGGCTAAATTGGATCCTAGAAACAACAGTATATAGCTAAATTCTGACCTGCAGAGCTGATGAGCAAAAAACTAAATAACTAAGACCAGTTCCAATTTAACTTAAAATATCACTGTCTGCCGCTTATTAAAAGTCAATGTAAAGGTGAAGTAGTCAGGTACTGAATAATAAGCATGTAAAGTCTTGCCTAAAATGGTGTAGCAGCACTAACACAAAGGTATCACATGAATACTAGACTGAATGTACTCACACCAGGTCATTTTACATCCTCTCAGACATGAATTTTAATTCATGCAGCCTATCTACTTAAGATGTTTTATTGTCATTAACAATTATAAACCATCTCTGTAATTGTAAGCTCTGCAAAATATATTTTTGTTTATAAGATGCCCAACATTGGGCCCCAACATATTAACAAGCATGTTCTTTTTCATATAAGGACTAACATATATAATGCTACACTTGCTGATCCCATGTGCTGTTCTCCACACTCTCCCACATACATAACTACGCAACAATGATTTGTGTGTCCTGTCACAGCATGTACACATGAACACAGTGAAGGTGCTGGTGTGTGTAAGTCATTAATAATACTACAGTATAGCACAACACTACAATTTTGATGCAAGAGTTTTTCCTTTTTTATGAGACTGGAGACACAACTGCCATAATCAGGACTTGCAGTTAGGAAATTAGACATCAGGGGGTATTGTAGCTCTCTACATAGAGCCTTCTCTTGTAGCTGCTCAAGTGGAAATTAACATACTATATAAAATGTATCTTAAAAACTATATAATGTGCAGGAAGTTGGCAGCAAAGGAGGAAACAAAGCAAACTAACAGCACAGTAGGACACCCTGACATACAGTCACTGCAAAAATCCAGCTCAAATCCAGAACAAAAGATGCAGGCTAAAACTATACTTTCTCTATGATGTGCTCCTGAAAGCAAGGGATGTTTATTTATTCAGTAATTCCATTATTTGTTTTAACATGGGCAGATGACATGAAAATTGTGTTGTGTGACATAGTACTGTGTTGTCCACCATAGGTCCTGTGAAATTTCAAAATCTTTGGGTACTGAACAAGAGTTCTAAATTGATCTGGTTATACAGCTGCATTCCTGTAATCTCTCCTGTATTGTGCGGCTTTCTGCCTGCTTAACAGTTTTACTCTCTGATGCTTGCCCAGCCCCAGGCCTGTGCTTTGGATTTAGACTAAAGGGCATATTCATTAAAGAGTGAAATTAGAGCTCACCACAGTCTGCCAGAGTGAAGTTCCACCACTCTCTACTACTTTTTGTGGGATTTTTGGGTGCAGCTTTATCAATAGTTGAATGTCAGAGTTCAGCCTTTGATACATACACCTTTTGTCCCATAGAAATTGATAGGGAGTGGCAAAATGTCACTCTTTTGGACTGTGGCAAGCTCTAATTTCACTCTTTGATACATATGCACACATGCTACATGTCAGGTTCTAGCCTCAGATCTAGTCCTAGAAAAAAAACAACCTGTTTCAAGAGGAACAAAGGCTAATGTGGCTGTAACATAAAAAAAAAACAAAAAACCTCAAATACGGTTTTTGTGCATTGTACAGTGCAGACATTTCCCTTGGTAAAAATTTGTTCTTCAGCTTGCCTTAGTAAATTGGTGAATATTCACAGGAGAAATTCTTTTGGTTAAATGATGCGAATGATCCCCATGCAAAGAGGATTTTTACCAATTTGAAGTTAAAGGGGGTTGAGTTAACTTTTTCGTATAATGATGCAGAGAGCAATATTTTAAGACAATTTGCAATTGGTCTTTAATTTTTTATTTGTGTTTCTTACCATGTTTTTTTAATCATTTTCAAAATTTCAGCAGCTATCTGGTTGCAACAGTTCAAGAAGGCAAATAATTTAAAAATGATATAAAAAAAAAAAATAACAGACCACTTAAAGTTGCTTACAGTTAGCTATTCAATAACATACTAAAAGTAAACTTAAAAGTGAACCACCCCTTAAGGCTCTGGCACACGGGGAGATTAGTCGCCCGCGACAAATCTCCCTTGTCACGGGCGACTAATCTCCCCGAACTACCATCCCACCGGCGAACATGTAAGTCGCCGGTGGGATGGCACACGCTGTGCAGACGATTTCGGCAAATCGCAGAAGTTGCCTCGCGAGGCATTTTCGGCAATTTGCTGAAATCGGCACGCCGCGTGTGCCATCCCACCGGCGACTTACATTTTCGCCGGTGGGATGGCAACTCGGGAAGATTAGTCGCCCGCGAACAGGGAGATTTGTCGCGGGCGACTAATCTCCCCGTGTGCCAGAGCCCTTAAACTTTCCAAAACTTGGCATACGCTCCTAGTAGTAATTGGTGATGTTAAACACAACCAGCTGGCTAGCTTCATGTTATAAACCTTTACAAAATATTTGTGCAAGTACTTTATAGTGTAAAAGTATGTTGTGATAAACTAATAACTGAAGCAGAACTCTCAACCAATGTCAGGAGCACCTAAATTCTAAATATTATGAGATCCTGCTCATAAAGGAACTTTTTTTCCAGTAAGTAAGCTGGAGTACATTTGCAAAAGAAAATAAGCGCAGCCAGACCAGAACAACTAATGATCGTAGTGTCCCATGTCCATGTGTGTCACAAACCCAGCAGCAGATTAATGTACGCAATTTGCTGGCTTTTTGTATAACAAGCCTATGTTTATGAGAGCGTAACATGCCAAACACATGTCTTTCTACATGTTATAAACTATGCACATTGTACCCAAGAGAAGAGCTACAATGACAGTGCCTACATATATTTTCAGGCCTAAAGGAAAGTGATACTAGAGGTGGATCCCATTGAGTTACTTGCTGAATCCACACCTGTGGATGCATTAACTGTATGGGGCAGGTATGAGATTCCGTAAACACGTTATCCAGAAAGCTTTGACTTACACGAAAGCCATAGAGCTTATTATAAGAAATTTTTTTCAGCAGAATTTGGGCAAATCCACATGCCTGGCCGAACCAAAGCCAAATAATTAAAAAATGATGTGACTTTTTGTCACATAAACACAGAAGTTGAACATTTTTCACCATGTGAGAAGCTTTAGGGCCGTGGCAGATGGGGAGATTAATCGCATATGCACATTAGGATTTAGATTCAGTTCGGTATTTGGCTGAATCTTTCACAAAGGATTCGGGGTTCAGCCAGATCCCAAAATAGTGAATACGGTGCATCCCTAAGTATTTTTTTCAGCCAGGTTTGGGGAGGCCTTAATGAAAATCCACCCATATTTACACAATCCCAACTTGGCCAACTTTTCCTAACTGACATCACAAACACACAACCAATTGCTAAACTAAAAGACTCAGGCAGATTTCCTGTGAAAATGTTGATTTTAGTAAGATTAGATAAAATTGTCTCCAAACCAGTGAGTGGATGGGATGATCAGATAATTATTGGTAAACGAACAATCACTGCACATGACTTTATTTTGAAAATGTGAAAGTACAAGGGAACAGATAGCCATTGGTTAATATATATATAATCTTGCAGCCAACACGACAAAGATAGGACAAAAGTCTCTTCAAATATCGTTAACCATTGATGGATGAATTGGTTGTTAAAACAATCAGTTAGCCGATGAGATTGTTCACAGACTGGCATAAAAATCTGCTGTTGTATAGCCAGCTTAAGGACCAATTAACACAGCAATATATATTGGATATGGAAAACAGCCAGAGCACCAAGGGGAGTGCAAATTCCATGCAGATAATTAACTAGTGCAGTGCTGTCCAACTGGCGGCCCGCGACCCCCCTCTGTGTGGCCCTCCACCTGTCTGGCTGCTTTGATGGCTTACTCTTGTGTAAGCTTTAAATGGTATCAGTACAGTGATTAACTGGCCCCCTGCATGGCTCACACCTCAGATTCAGGCTGTAAACCCTCTGTATTGTTTAAAAATTTAATCCCCTGTGTTGTTCACACTTTTTAATACCTACATTGTTCACCCCCTGCAGTGTTCACACCTCAGGCTCAGGTTGTAATCACCCACATTGTTTACCTGTTCACACCTCAGACAGCAGTAGAAACCCACAAATAAACCCTGCACACTACAAAAAGAACATATACTGAGGTGGTACTGCAATTAAAAAGTTTTTTGTTTTTTAATATATAGTTATTGTGCAGACTGTAGGAGCAGTGGCAACATTGTGTCACTGTATGCTGCCTGTGTGTGCCATACAGGGCAGAGAGAGTATGGCACACACAGGCAGGGTAGGGAAGGCAGAGTATGGCACACACAGGCAGGGTAGGGAAGGCAGAGTATGGCACACACAGGCAGGGTAGGGAAGGCAGAGTATGGCACACACAGGCAGGGTAGGGAAAGCAGAGTATGGCACACGCAGGCAGGGTAGGGAAGGCAGAGTATGGCACACGCAGGCAGGGTAGGGCTGGCAGAGTATGGCACAAGCAGGCAGGGTAGGGCAGGCAGAGTATGGCACACGCAGGCAGGGTAGGGAAGGCAAAGTATGGCACACACAGGCAGGGTAGGGAAGGCAGAGTATGGCACACACAGGCAGGGTAGGGAAGGCAGAGTATGGCAGGTATTTGCTGTACTACAACCATAATATGGGTATGGTCATGTGATAACATGGGTGTGGTTTCAAGTGGGTGCGGTTTCAAAAAGGGGAGTGGTCAAAACTGGCTTCCATTATCGGCCCTCTACCACGTAGGTAGGAAAAATTCCGGCCCTCGGTACCACAGAAGTTGGACAGCACCCATGCCCCATCAGCCAATTAATGGGCAGAGTTCTGCCTTTTGCTTCCACACTACTTCCTGTTATAGTTAGAGCTGCATTATTTCTCGTCATGTGATCTCTGAGGGAGCACACAGCCCATCACTAAATGGTGGATCAAGGAAAAGGATTAAAAGGGCAACATTTATTGAGATATATATATATATATATATATATATATATATATATATATATATATATATATTACAGTTTGGCAAGATCAGTTGGTTAAGGATTCATTCTGGGGGTATAGTTTTCCTTTAAGTGATAAATCATACATAAAGTGCCCTGCACTCGCTGCCGGATGGTTAAGGTGTAGGAAAGATGGCCCTGCCAGTGGCAATGAGTTATGTGTTTTAAATGATATAAAAACCAGTAAAAATGCTGTTTGTTTTCAATGTTGTTTAGTGCAGAAAGATAAAAAGTGGCAAGCCTGGCTTCAAAGTTAATGGGGAAAATTTGCTTTCTTCACTGGAAAAAGTCAATAGTTTTTACTAAATGAGACACCTTTAAAGTCAGCCTATCAAGTAATAAACCTACATATGGCACCATTAGCCACCCCAGACTAAAACAGCATCTATGCCTATGATATAAGACTGGAGAAGAGGTGCTGAAGGACAGCTTAGACTTAGACAAATGGACATTAGGTCCTTCCTACAGTTGTCAGGGCATCCACTTTGATTAGAAGAGGTTTAAAATAGGTTAAGATTTATTTTTACAGCAAGAGCTGTGAAGTTGTATTGGCAGATACATTAGATAGATTCAAGACAGGGCTGGATGCCTTTTTTTGCAAGTGAGCTAAGCTACGTAACAGTAGTTTTCTCGTTCCCATGACACATGGATTTGGCCCTCAACTATTATCTGGCCTTAGATATCGCGCAAAAATAAATATAGCTATTCCAGCAGGTTATTCCGCCTACCATTGCAATGCAACGCATCCAACGCTAAGCGGCTGGGAACTAAATCACCAGCTGCATTACACGATCTCTTTCGCACAGATACAGTGTGCACTATGGGAATGGTAGTTCGAATAAATTCTTTCTTAGCCGTAGGAGGTGATGGCTGGAACTACGCATCCCGTAATGCACTGCGCGTAGGCGGTCAATGCTAACAGGGGCGTGTTGGTGGCTGCCGGTGGCAGCGTGTTAGTGTTTGTGTGCGGTAAGCAGGGAGCAGTGAGGACAAGAGGAGAGTTCGAACTGTGAATAGCCATGTCTGTGCAGGTCGCTACCGTCAAAATGGCAGCTATGGAGCTAAAAGATATGAACAGCGAACGGCCACCCGAGGGCCTCTCTCTACCAACTGTTCCAGCAGTCCCGGCCGTACCAGCCGCCGTTTCACCCACAGAGCCAGACAACAGTCCGATCCCAGCTCTCAGCCAGCCGATAAAAGGAGCACCGGCTTCCGCCATGAAAAGAAGTGACCCGACGCAGCGGCCAAAGGACGGTGGCGACGAAGCAGGGAGCCCAGAAGGAGCGGTCAGCGAAGCCCCACGCACCGTCAAAAAGGTAATTGCAGGTTTGCTGTATCTGTGGAGCGTCAGCAGTCAAACTCCAACTCCCAGCAGCCCCTAAGGATGGGGGATGCTGGGACGTCTAGATATAAGATCTTTAGAGGGCTATACACAGATTGGTCATCCTTGGTGAATCCAAACTATTCCTTGTTTTGCATTCCTATCAAATGAGAGCTTTTGCTCGCTTCATTGTACCAGTTTCTTGACTTTGAATGGGACTATTTTTCCTCCATCTTTTCTACGCGAAGGGATATCTTGCTGTTGCTAAGATGTGATTTTACCCTACAGGTGAACGCAGCAGCATTGAGTCAGAAATCCCTACACTGGTACTCCATTTCCCCTTGGCTGCACGATAGCTGCTCTGTGATTGGCCTCTGTCTCTTTCCTTCTCAGAGCTAGCTAAATGGTGCATGATGCACGGGGGGAGACGCAAATTATGCGCAGCTCAGCTGCACTGACGATAGTCAGGTGACCTTGAATTTTTTTCTTCTGTTCCAGTGCATCCTATTAGGTTATGTTTTTTCTGGTTTACACTGTCCATGTCTGTTAGCTTTAGGACTAAACTCCATGATGGACAAAACGAATACTACAAGTCATCTGTGGTTGCACTGTTCAAAATATAATGGGGCTGAAAGAAAAATCTGATGTGTAAACTATATGAAACAGTTTCCATCAACACACAATGTGCCTGTTGGAAGGGAACACACTGAATGCCGCATCTTCAGCCAACAAGCTAAAATCTGATGGTGTGTCACCAGCTTTTTTCCCCTCATTTAAATACACCGTTGAATATAGATGCAGGAAAAAAATACACTATCTGACTTTATTTGATCGGACTGTACATTACAGCCTGTTGCAAGACGAGCAGATAAAATCTGATGAAAATCTCCCATGGACTTAAGCCCTAAGACTATTTACTTTTTCTTTCATGAATATATCAAGGCAGGTCGGTGTTGTCAAATTATATCATACAGCCATGTTCGGGGTTCCATGGTGCCCCTAAATAGTGTACATTTTTCCCAGCAGTGATAAAAACATTGCAAATTGGTTTAGTGGTTCTAAAACAATTCTCAAAGCTGGTTCTGTGACATGATTTGGGTTCTCTGAAAAAACAATGTTAAGAACTACTGTTGTAGTGACCCTGCAGGAAGACTGATGGATTTCTTTCTAAATGTGAATGCATTACATAGTTCTAATAGGGAAGTAGTACAGAGATTTTCTTTTACTGTGCCTGCCAGATGTTTTCACCCGTAGTAACATAGTAAGTTAGGTTGAAAAAAGATATACGTCCATCACGTTCAACCATTCTGCACAGTTCCCATCATATCCGTGTGGCATTCTGCATGATTTCACTTTTTTGGGACATTAAGTTTACCTGCGATAACTGTACATCTTAATTTTAGGACAAACTAAGCTTACAAATCTGCTGAAAGTTTTGTGTATTTCGACTTCTGTAACGAGATCCAAACTTCTAAATACCTAAAAAGGGAAAAATCATATTTTACACAATAAAGAGACATGTTTCAGAAACAATTTTTGTTGTGTGTAAAAATAAAACTGATCTAAATACTAAATATAGGGGTTTTTTTTGACTTGGTTAAGTAAAAAAAAAAATTCTTCAAATTTTTGAAGTACCACTTAAAAAATCTGCTTACTTTGGATTTCATGGCCATTTTCATTTTTTTTTGAAGGAACACATTTTGATGATTTATTTTGTGCTCCAAACTACACAATTGCAATATAAACGTGAATACCATGAAACAGTTTAATTCCCAATGTGCATAGTTGTACTTAAGTATATGTGGTATATGTAGGGGCCCAGGAATGAAAGTTTTGCATATGAATGATCATGGTTGTAATTTCACGTACTCCAAAGTCAATACATCAACATTTGATGTGGAATAAAGATTCAGAACAGCAAGTTTAATCCAGAAAGCGAAATATAATTTGAAAGTACACATTCTACTGAATCCAAAATGGATAAATGTCTTCCTACTCTGAACTGCTAAACCGCAAAGCTTTCCTATAATTTATAGTTTTGATGGAACTTCTAAAAAATTGTCTCAAAGTTCCCGCTTTAAACATCAGATTATAAAACAACCTAAATGTGAATGCCAGGGGTCTGCTATATAGTTTGATGCCCTAAGTTACTGACCTGTACAGACACCAAAATATACTTCATGCATACTAATTTTGTGACTCATATTTCAGCTACTTCAAATACATGCTGCCTGGTTCATGCGTAGTAAAAGCTTTAAAAAAAAAAGTAAAGAGAGCCTTTTTAAAAATCACCTCAAAGTTCCCATTTTACTGCATCTCATCTCTTACATAACTTTATGTACCAAAATTGAACATCCTAAAAATGAATGCCAAGAGTTTTCTGCACAAGAAAACAAAATAATGCTTACCAATTTTCATAATTAACCCTTTAGCAGTAAGCTAACTTGAGTAAAATGTGTTGTGTGTAAATGTACATCTTAAAGTTTTTGGGCAGGAGAGCCTCAGGCAGCAATGGAAGGGATGGATCCCGGGTGTAAAGCTTTGCACGGCAGGAAGTATGGGTTGGAGCGCAGGGGGGTGTATTTTAAAGATAAGCAGATTTGGCAAATTTGTGATTGTCATGTGTTTTCCTGTTGAGATTTGGTCCTGCTATAACGATGTTGCAAAACTGTCATGATGGCCCCGTAGCTTGTTGCCAAGGAGGTTGTCATCTTCCCTCACTTTGTGTAGAGAGAGAGTCTGTGAACTACCAAAGTACATAAGAGATACACGCTTGGCATACAGAATGTTAAAACTACACCCAGGGAATCAAAGCACAAAAAATACCCTTTTTTGCTCCATACCTTATTGTTGCCATTTTCATGTTATAAACATTGCTTCTTACATGTTTGCCAGATCTACCTTTCCTCCACTCCAGGGTCAGACTGGGGGTGCAGGGCCACCGGGGCGTTCTGCCTCAGGGCCCCCTCCCCCACAGAGGCCCCCAACACCATCCCCCTCCCCCAAGCGCTACTAAAAGAAACTTACCTGCAGCACGTTGGGGGAGGGAGACGGTGGATCGTGGGAGCGCCCTGGGGGATACATAACCACTTGTGCCTCCATCCCCACCCCTACCCTTTCTCCCTACCCGAACTTTGATGTTCTGTCTAAGCCTTTTTTTTTCAGTCTAACTGAAAAATTGCTTTGAAGGGCAATTTATAGTTAATTTAAAGGTGAACTGAACACTGAAGGTTATAAATGCTGCATAATATGTTTTAAGATATTTTACCAGCCTAAGGCAACCACAGCCCTTTTTTTCAGGAAAGAGCTGCGAGTATAAATATGCCCCCAACAGCTCCCCATCATACAAAAAATATATGGCTTCCTAGAGCAAACCTCATTTTCTGCCTGATGATTTGCAACAAGCTTAGCTTCTCAACATCTGTCTTGAGCACACTGAGCATGTCAGTGTCACTGCCACTTCTACCAAAATCCAAGATGGTGCCCAACTCTAGGCTGGTGCAGTACATATAATTACATAGTTAAGTAAGGTTGAAAAAAAAAAAAACAAAGTTCATCAAGTTCAGCACTTCTAAGCGAACCCCAGCACACCCACATAATCATCCAAGGCATTCTTAAAGACATTAACAGAATCTGCCATCACAACATCACTCAAAAGGGCTTTCCACAACCTCACTGCCCTCACAGTAAAAAAAACACCTACGCTGCTTCAAATGAAAGTTCTGTTCCTCTAATCCAGTGCTGTCCAACTGGCAGCCCTTCTGTGTAGCCCCCCACCTGTCTGGCTGCTTTGATGGCTTACTCTTGTGTAAGCTTTAAATGGTATCAGTACTGTAATTATCTGCCCCCCCTGCATGGTTCACATCTCAGATTCAGGCTGTAATCCCCCACATTGTTCCCCTGTTCACACCTCAGACAGACTGTAGGAGCAGTAGAAACCCATAAATAATCCCTGCACACTACAAAAAGAACATACACTGAGGTGGTACTGCAATTAAAAAGTTTTTTTTTATATATATAGTTATTGTGCAGACTGTAGGAGCAGTGCCAGCATTGTGTCACTGTATGCTGCCTGTGTGTGCCATGCACACACAGACCGGGTAGGGCAGGCAGAGTATGGTACACACAGGCAGGGTAGGGCAGGCAGGGTATGGTACACACAGGCAGGGTAGGGCAGGCAGGGTATGGTACACACAGGCAGGGTAGGGCAGGCAGGGTATGGTACACACAGGCAGGGTAGGGCAGGCAGGGTATGGTACACACAGGCAGGGTAGGGCAGGCAGAGTATGGTACACAGAGGCAGGGTAGGGCAAGCAGAGTATGGCACACACAGGCAGGGTAGGGCAGGCAGGGTATGGCACACACAGGCAGGGTAGGGCAGGCAGAGTATGGTACACACAGGCAGGGTAGGGCAGGCAGAGTATGGTACACACACAGGCAGGGTAGGGCAGGCAGAGTATGGTACACACAGGCAGGGTAGGGCAAGCAGAGTATGGCACACACAGGCAGGGTAGGGAAGGCAGAGTATGGCAGGTTTTTGCTGTACTACAACCATTAATATGGGTATGGTCATGTGATAACACTGGTGCGGTTTCAAAAAGGGCAGTGGTCAAAACTGGCTTCCATTATCGGCCCTCCACCACGTAGGTTGGAAAAATTCCGGCCCTCGGTACCACAGATGTTGGACAGCACTGCTCTAATCTAAAGGGTGCATTGATCAATTTTATGGATGAAAAAAAGAACACCCCCTATCTGGCTATAATCCCCTCTAAAATACTTGTACAGAGTAATCATGTCCCCTCGCAAGAACTTTCTTTCCAGAGAAAACAACCCCAACCTTGACAGTCTAACCTTTTAAATCTTTCATTCCCTTTACCAGTTTAGTTGCACGTCTCTGCACTCTCTCCAGCTCATTAATATCCTTCTTAAGGACTGGAGCCCAAAACTGCACTGCATACTCAAGGTGAGGCCTTATCTACAAAAATCCCCTGATCCTAATTAAGGATCACCCCAGCACACTACCATTTAGTGTGTAACTCACATTTATATTATTTCTACCAAATTTCCTAACTTTGCACTTGTCAACATTGAACCTCATTTTCCATTTTGCTGCCCAGTTTTACAGTTTTTTCAAATCGCTCTGCAAAGTGGCAGCATCCTGCATGGAACTTAGTTTTGCACAATTTAATATCATCTGCAGAAATAGAAACAGTATTTTTAATACCCACCTCCAGGTCAATAATAAATAAGTTAAAAAGTAAAGGACCAGGAGTACCCCTGCGGTACTCCACTAACCACAATGCTCCAAATAGAAAATGTTCCGTTTACTTCCACTCTCTGCAAACTATCCTTCAGCCAATTCTATATCCAAGTACAAATATTATGTTCCAGGCCATTATCTCTCAATTTTATCATTAACGTTTTGTGCAGTACTGTATTAAATGCTCTAGCAAAGTCCAAGTATATGACATCCACTGCCATCCCAGAGTCGAGGTTCCCACTCACCGCCTCACAAAAGGCAATTACATTAGTCTGGCACTATCTGTTATGTATAAAACCATGCCAGCACAAACTCATAGAATTGTGATTTGCAATGTATTCAAGTATCCTATCCCCTTTTACCTCTTCCAAAAGCTTTCCTGCCATTGATGTCAGACTAACAGGCCTATAGTTTTCAGGCTAAGAATGGGATGCCTTTTTAAATAATGATACAACATTAGCAAATTGCCAGTCCCTCTGCACCATGCCAGACCTTAATGAATCCTGAAAAATTAAGTGAAGAGCTTTGGCAATCGCAGAGCTAAGCTTATTTAGTACCCTGGGATGAATCCCATCCGGCTCTGGCCCTTTGTTTACATGTTCAAGTCTCTTTTTAATCCTGAGTGACCCATGCATCAGTAGTTATATTACTAGAACTGGGTCCATTAAAAAGGAAACCTTCATTAGCTGGCTCCTCAGTTGTGTAGACAGAAGAAAAATAAGAGTTTAGAATGTCTGCTTTTTTTCTGTTCTCCTTTAACACAGTACAGTGACAAATCAGCCCTTACGCAGTTTCTGCTTTTATAACTGACTAACATTTCAAGAAGCTGTGCTTCAGCTTCATCAGATTCCTTGACTTGGCATTTTGTTTTTTTGTTTTTTTTGGAGGCTATAATTTAAGACTTTGATCTATTTCAATGTTGTCTAATTTGGGACACTGTCTGAATCTTTGTATGCTTTCAGGTTGAATGTTGCTTTTATTATCAAATGTAGGGTGGAAGTGCATCTAATGGAGTAAGGTTTCCTTTTATAATAACTTATGCTTTTGTTCATCCAGACAGTGAACACAAGACGTAAGGCAGCCTCAGGGAGGTACCTCTTTGGTCTGTTCTTAACAGCAGTGTATTTATTTCTTTGATTTATATTGGTGGTGTACTATAATCATATTTATGTATTTAAAGAATGCATATATAGACCTTCACTTAAGCACATAAGGGGGCTGAAATCTAAAACACAGGCAACATTTTTTTATTAACTTTTCTGGGATCTCTCTCATTAAGTTAAGATATATTCTTCCTCACCCTGAAACACCATATCACACACCATCCTCGTGCATAAATCAAGCTTTGAAAATAACAAGCACAAAACATACTGGACAGGACTGGATGAGAGCCTGGCCAACCTAGGCCATAAATGAGCAGAGGTTCATTATGTGGCTCGTGTCTGACCATGCAGCTGACCAATTACCTGAATGCGCCGCTCCAAGTGGCCACTCTTATATTCTGTCCTGCAGGGTGCGTGGTGCAAAATGACATAATACGCATCACGCACCCTGCAGGGAAAAACTTAAAAACTGCTACTTGGTGCTTCTGGAGCGGCACAGTCAGGCAATTGGTTGCGCTGCACGTTCAGGCACAGTCACCGGGGGCCACATAAAACAGCCAGGTGAACCGGATTTGGCCCACAGACCTTGTGTTTGACATGTGCGCTAAAGGCACAACTTTTTAGTTGAAATACCTTGCTACTTTTGCATTCTTCCGTGCAGCCTCAGATTATGTTCATTTTCTTAAATAGGCACTATACACCTGTTCAACACAAGTAGGGTCTTGTCCTGGTCATGTATTGTCTCTTTTTTTTTTTTTTTTAATTAAAAATATGAATAGTCTGTTGTACCTACCACAGCATAACAGTGAAATTGTAGACTTTCATTTGACACTTGATCCCAGCTCCTAGGTTCTTAGAAAAGGTATGGCAGGATGAGAAAGTATCGAATTCTTTATAATGAATGCCTTATCTATGGACATTTCCAGTAGAGACTTATTTAAAGGGACACTGCTGGCATATACCAATATGAAATATCAGATACCAGATATCCTGTTTAATATTGATCTTTCTCTTTGTTGGAATCACCAGAAATCTCCATACAGATATGTAGATCCAGTTGCCTCTGGTGTTTATATTTTTTAATATTGCCTGTGCCTGGAAGCCTTGAACTAGTTCATTGACCCTGTATTACAATTTGCGATTATCCAGAAAGCTCCAATAATGAGGAAATATCACTGACTGAGTAGAATCTGTCAAGCACAGTGGTTCGTGATGGTTAGCTTTATTAGATTGTGAGTCTCACTTGCAAATTTTGGAAGTCCTGAGCCTTAAGGTGGCTATACACACGCCAATTCTAGCTGCCAATATCAGTCCCTTATAGCGCATATTAGTGTGCACCTTCACTCTCAATACACTGGTCATTTCAGCTAATTCACTGCAATGTCTTTACCTAAATATAACATTCCATCTCTAACATTATAGGATGGAATAAAGTATAAGTGGAGCAAGGGACATACATTTCAGTCAAGCCTTAATTGAATGTAAATTGTAGAAACCTAAAATCATGGCCACTCTAATGAGACCATGAAAATATGGTGTAAAATGCAGAAACGTTTATAAACATTTTAAATTATTGGAAACATGTCATATGCACAAAATCCTCCCTTTCAGTTTTATGAGTATGATGTGTTAAAACAATTTGAAAGTAAAACTTTCAGAATTGAAAAAGCCAGTTGGATGATTGGTAAAACTTGATGATTACCATGACATGGATGAATGAGAATCTCACATACAATTCGATCCATTGTGACCGGTATCGTCTTTCAAAAGAAAATGTTCTAATTCCTAACAAAAGTCCTTTTTGTATGTTGTTAATATAACTGGATTCAAGGTATGTTTTTTTGCTTTCAGTCCGTTATGCTCTGTGGTGCCTTTGATAATGTTCCATATAACAACATATCATACCTCCCAACATTTGAAAAATGCAAAGTGGATCAAAAAGAAATGTTGTGTATAGCACGGTGAAAATGATTTGACCACGCCTGTTTTTGTGACTACACCCCCTAAATACCACTCCCATTTCACAAAGTTTAGGAGGTTATTTAAAGTTTGAACACATTTCTGGGGGATTTGAGGAATTTTTTATGTGTTTATGTGATTAAAGTCAAAAAGGTGAAATTGCCCTTTAAACTGCAAGTCTCAGTTCCCCAAAGTGACCTGTTAAGCTTACAATTGTATGTAAGTGCAGGTATAGCTTGTTAACTTTTGTGGGCTCTCTGCCAAAAACTACTTTTTAAATTAAGTTTGAGAAACATTGTATCTTTTTTAGCGTTCAGTGCAGGTTCAGTGCAGGAGATCAAAGGAAAATGAAAGACTTTTCTGAAAGAATCCGGGACTGCGGGCTGAAAAATCTGGACAGTTGGGAGGTATGACATATTAGTTTGATATATTGCAAAAAGTGCATTGCCCATGATTAGTCATAAATGTGTTTGTTTTTTTAACATTTTGTGCAATATTTACCTTAAATGATTGGCCTGTCACTAATCCTCTTGAAATCAGAGGGGTAAGAGTCAACATTACCCATGTTACAGCGAGAGACAATGTAAAATAAATACACGGACATAGTTGTGTACGCACATAGTTGTAACATTCATTATCAAAAACCTTGATTGCTGCATTGCGATCTTTGAGATGTGAGCCGCTGGTGAGAAATTTAGTAATAAAAAGATTTATCAAACCCATCTTGGTGATACAGTTTTCATCCAACTGTTCTCTGGGCCTCAGTGCCAACAATTGGATCATCTCTCGCTGGTTGTAACTTTTCCTATCTTAGAGGAGGAAGCTTATTTTGAAGCTGAGGGAAAAGGGATTTATGATATCCTGTCTTACACACAGGGCAATGTGCATGGCCACCTATGTTGGCAAATGCAATCCAGTATAATTAGATTCAGTTTAAAGCTGTTAAAGTTTATTAATTTCACAGTTGTGGGAGATAGGAATGGACAGGGCAGTGAACTTTGGTGACATCAATTCTGATGTTGCAGGAGGGTTCACAAGACTATGAATGAAATGTTTGTACTGTGGCACACACAGGCAGTCCCTTCCCAAAATGTTTTTTGGCATTTGCCACATCTCATTGAGTTCAGTGGGTATTACATAAAAGTATCTTTTACATATCAACAGTGATTGTTCTGTTGAATACAATAGGAAGAGGCAGGAGTTAAATTTAGAGTTTTGCTGCTGTCTCTTTAGTTTGCCGAAAAGATGTGCTGCAAAACTTCCCTGTGGTATGCCTATGGCTTAATAGTTACACTCAAGTTTCAGACATCTCAGATCTGATCTGCAAGGACACAAAACATTTTTTTCCAAAACACCCTCACAGAGTAACATTTACTTACTTCTAATTTAGCCTGGACGGGAGTGGCATAGTTGAAAATGTATTCATTGTATTAAATTGGAAGTGCATAAATAAAAGGTCAAACTTAAAAGCTCAGCTTACAGGGCTGCTCAGTGTTGCTTCATGTCCACGTCAGGCTTATGGAACCTAGCTTCGGGCACCTGACTTTCAATTAAAGATTAAACTCCTTCAGTAAGGAGCTATGGCATTCATAGAAGGCTTGAAATAAAAGGCCCAGGCTACTTTTGTCCTATCTTCCCCCGGAAGCATCACTAGAACTTCTACATTTATTAGGAGTTCTTACCTTTCTCGTGTTGGCGCCATCACATTTTTCTAAAACAAAAAGGAGATTTCATCAGGCGGCCATTTTCCCTCTCGCACATCTGCAAACAGCTCATTTGCGCTGTAAATTTCATGCAATAAAGAATTCAGGCTTATACAGGCAGCTTGTACTAACAAAAAGCTTGGTTTGGGCACTGTTATGGTTAAACTGAGCTCAGGAGAGGAGGTTAGGAGAAAAAACATGTTTCTCCAGCAGAGTACACAGCTAGAGACAGGTTTCTATGGAAACTAGCAGTGCCATCTTTTCAATGGCTGTTAGACTGGAGGGTGCGTTGGGTATCCTGAGTTGAGAAGAACTGAGCATGCTCAGTAGCCAAGAGCTACTCCTCCTATGGGAGGGGGGCAAGTGGGAAAGAGAAGGAATCTTAAGTAATTAACGGGATGCTGCAGCCTTACTATTAACCTTTGATCAACGTGAGTGGCAGGTATTTAAAGATTTCAGACTGTTTACTTATTACATTTTTTTTGTGGGGGAGTTTCCATGTCCTTTAGGGCTCTGGCACACGGGGAAATTAGTCGCCCGCGACAAAACTCCGTGTTCGCGGGCGACTAATCTCCCCGAGTTGTCATGACCCGCCATCCCACCGGCGAACATGTAAGTCGCCAGCGGGATGGCACACGTGGCAGCGCGATTTCCCAACTTACATGTTCGCTGGTGGGATGGCGGGTCATGGAAACTCGGGGAGATTAGTCGCCCGTGACAAGGGAGATTTGTCCCGGGCGACTAATCTCCCCGTGTGCCAGAGCCCTTAGGCTGTGATGGTTTAATACTTCAAGACTTCATTTTCATCCCATACTTGAAAGATCTGCTGGTAAAGTTTGTATACGGGCATTTTTAGTTGGCCACTTAGCTTAACCCTTTTACTGCCAGCCATTTTGGTCAAAGCGGAACTTGTATTGCCAGACAGTTTTTGAACATTTTGCACTGTTTCACTTTAGGGGCCTTTCCTCGGGGGGACTTTTAGTTTACCAAGGAAAACAATATATCGTTTTTTTCAGAACAACCTAAGCTTTCAAAATATGGTAGAATTTTTGTGTAATTCCAATTCTGTAACAAGATATAGGCTTCTAAATGTCTAAAAATGCAAAAAAAATCAAATTTTCCATAATATAATCACACATACTAGAAACAAAAATTATTTTATGCACGAATATACAACTGATTTGGAAAGTCCCATGTCTCCTGAACGTGCCAATACCAAATATATATAGTTTTATGGAGATTTCTCACTTGTATAGGTCAAAAACTCCCAGCAGTACACTACCAAATTCCCAAAGCACTGCTCCAAAAAAACTGCATACTTTGGATTTCAAGGCCAAAATTCCACTAACAGAAGGTTTATCCCAGAAAATTGTACATTTTTGGAAAGAACAGATTCTGGGGAATACAGAATAGGCACAACTGTCTGTCTACTCCAAACTATCAAGTCGCAATGCTTTCCTAAAGTTATTGGTTTTTATCAAAATTTGTGATTTTTTTTAAAAATCGCTTCAAAGCTTCTAGTCTATAGTATCTTATCTCCTACAGGTCATAAAGTAACCAAATAAAACACCCTGAATTTGAACGCCAGGGGTCCACTGAACAGTTTGATGCCCAATATGTATAGGTTTACCTAAGTATGTGGCATGTAGGGGCCCCAATGTGAACATACCCCCATATGAACTGTCATTTCTGTCATTTCAGCTCCTGCAAAATCAACACATTTACATTATTATATGTGGGATAAAGCTACAAAAAAGTACGCTCACCCCAGAAAGTCATATATTTTTGGAAAGTACACATTCCCCCGAATCTAAAATGGGTACCCATGTCTTTCTACTCCAAAGTACCAAGCCGCACAGCTTTTCTAAAGTTAGCAATTTTGATGACATTTCCAAAAATCCCCTCAAAGCTTCCAATTTGAAGCATCTTATCTCCCACATAGCATTAGGTACCAAGATAAAACACCCTGAATTTGAACACCAGGGGTCCACTGAACAGTTTGATGCCCAATATGTATAGGTTTACCCAAGTATGTGGCATGTAGGGGCCCGAATGTGAACATACCCCCATATATACTGTCATTTCTGTCATTTCAGCTTCTGCAAAATCAACACATTTACATCATTATATGTGGGATAAAGCTAGTAAAAAGTATGCTCACCCCAGAAAGTCATATATTTTTGGAAAGTACACATTCCCCCGAATCTAAAATGGGTACCTATGTCTTTCTACTCCAAAGTACCAAGCCGCACAGCTTTTCTAAAGTTAGCAATTTTGATGACATTTCCAAAAATCCCCTCAAAGCTTCCACTTTGAAGCATCTTATCTCCCACATAGCATTAGGTACCAAGATAAAACACCCTGAATTTGAACGCCAGGGGTCCACTAAACAGTTTGATGCCCAATATGTATAGGTTTACCTAAGTATGTGGCATGTAGGGGCCCCAATGTGAACATACCCCCATATGAACTGTCATTTCTGTCATTTCAGCTCCTGCAAAATCAACACATTTACATTATTATATGTGGGATAAAGCTACAAAAAAGTACGCTCACCCCAGAAAGTCATATATTTTTGGAAAGTACACATTCCCCCGAATCTAAAATGGGTACCCATGTCTTTCTACTCCAAAGTACCAAGCCGCACAGCTTTTCTAAAGTTAGCAATTTTGATGACATTTCCAAAAATCCCCTCAAAGCTTCCACTTTGAAGCATCTTATCTCCCACATAGCATTAGGTACCAAGATAAAACACCCTGAATTTGAACACCAGGGGTCCACTGAACAGTTTGATGCCCAATATGTATAGGTTTACCCAAGTATGTGGCATGTAGGGGCCCGAATGTGAACATACCCCCATATATACTGTCATTTCTGTCATTTCAGCTCCTGCAAAATCAACACATTTACATCATTATATGTGAGATAAAGCTACAAAAAAGTACGCTCACCCCAGAAAGCCATATATTTTTGGAAAGTACACATTCCCCCGAATCTAAAATGGGTACCCATGTCTTTCTACTCCAAAGTACCAAGCCGCACAGCTTTTCTAAAGTTAGCAATTTTGATGACATTTCCAAAAATCCCCTCAAAGCTTCCATTTTGAAGCATCTTATCTCCCACATAGCATTAGGTACCAAGATAAAACACCCTGAATTTGAACGCCAGGGGTCCACTGAACAGTTTGATGCCCAATATGTATAGGTTTACCTAAGTATGTGGCATGTAGGGGCCCCAATGTGAACATACCCCCATATATACTGTCATTTCTGTCATTTCAGCTCCTGCAAAATCAACACATTTACATCATTATATGTGGGATAAAGCTACAAAAAAGTACGCTCACCCCAGAAAGCCATATATTTTTGGAAAGTACACATTCCCCCGAATCTAAAATGGGTACCCATGTCTTTCTACTCCAAAGTACCAAGCCGCACAGCTTTTCTAAAGTTAGCAATTTTGATGACATTTCCAAAAATCCCCTCAAAGCTTCCATTTTGAAGCATCTTATCTCCCACATAGCATTAGGTACCAAGATAAAACACCCTGAATTTGAACGCCAGGGGTCCACTGAACAGTTTGATGCCCAATATGTATAGGTTTACCTAAGTATGTGGCATGTAGGGGCCCCAATGTGAACATACCCCCATATATACTGTCATTTCTGTCATTTCAGCTCATGCAAAATCAACACATTTACATCATTATATGTGGGATAAAGCTACAAAAAAGTACGCTCACCCCAGAAAGTCATATATTTTTGGAAAGTACACATTCCCCCGAATCTAAAATGGGTACCCATGTCTTTCTACTCCAAAGTACCAAGCCGCACAGCTTTTCTAAAGTTAGCAATTTTGATGACATTTCCAAAAATCCCCTCAAAGCTTCCACTTTGCAGCATCTTATCTCCCACATAGTGTTAGGTACCAAGATAAAACACCCTAAATTTGAACGCCAGGGGTCCACTGAACAGTTTGATGCCCAATATGTATAGGTTTACCTAAGTATGTGGCATGTAGGGGCCCCAATGGGAACATACCCCCATATGATCTATCATTTCAGCTCCTGCAAAATCAACACATTTACATCCTTTATGTGGGATAATGCTACAAAAAAAGTACATTCACCCCAGAAAGCCATATATTTTTGGAAAATACACATCCCCCCGAATCTATAATGGGTAAATATTTCTTATTGCTACAAAGTACCAAGCTGTAAAGCTTTCCTAAGTTTGCAGATTTATATGACATTTTCGAAAATCGCATAAAAATGTTGCAATTTGCCGCATTTATCTCTCACAATTTCTTGATAAAGATCAGATAAAGACAAATCACCCCAAAAAGGAACACCGGAGGTCTACTGAACAGTTTGATGCCCAATATGCATAGATATACCAAAGTCTGCGGTATGTACTGAACCCAAAATGAAAATAGCGCATAAGGATTTCTCGCCTGCCAGCTCAGCTTTTGCACACAGAGCCCCCTGTCAGTGTATTATGTGCCAAAACTTCCCCTAACCATACAGTGACCCCCACAAAACCATATATTTTTGGAAAGTACACATTCTGACAAATCCAACAAGGGTAAAGAGTCCTTTCTACACCAAAGTACCAATCTGCAGAGCTTTCCTAAAGTTATTGGTTTTTATGACATTTCAGAAAATCGCCTAAAAATGTTGCAATTTGTCGCATTTATCTCACACAATTTCTTGCGTACAAAGGCAAGTCACCCCAAATAGGAACACCAGAGGCCTACTGAACAGTTTGATGCCCAATATGCATAGATATACCAAAGTCTGCAGTATGTACTGAACCCTAAATGAAAATAGCGCATAAGGATTTCTCGCCTGCCAGCTCAGCTTTTGCACACAGAGCCCCCTGTCAGTGTATTATGTGCCAAAACTTCCCCTAACTATACAGAGACCCCCACAAAACCATATATTTTTGGAAAGTACACATTCTGACAAATCCAACAAAGGTAAAGAGTCCTTTCTACACCAAAGTACCAAGCCGCAAAGCTTTCCTAAAGTTATCGGTTTTTATGACATTTCAGAAAATCGCCTAAAAATGTTGCAATTTGCCGCATTTATCTCACACAATTTCTTGCGTACAAAGGCAAGTCACCCCAAATAGGAACACCAGAGGCCTACTGAACAGTTTGATGCCCAATATGCATAGATATACCAAAGTCTGCGGTATGTACTGAACCCTAAATGAAAATAGCGCATAAGGATTTCTCGCCTGCCAGCTCAGCTTTTGCACACAGAGCCCCCTGTCAGTGTATTATGTGCCAAAACTTCCCCTAACTATACAGATCCCCCACAAAACCATATATTTTTGGAAAGTACACATTCTGACAAATCCAACAAGGGTAAAGAGTCCTTTCTACACCAAAGTACCAATCTGCAGAGCTTTCCTAAAGTTATTGGTTTTTATGACATTTCAGAAAATTGCCTAAAAATGTTGCAATTTGTCACATTTATCTCACACAATTTCTTGCGTACAAAGGCAAATCACCCCCAATAGGAACACCAGAGGCCTACTGAACAGTTTGATGCCCAATATGCATAGATATACCAAAGTCTGCGGTATGTACTGAACCCTAAATGAAAATAGCGCATAAGGATTTCTCGCCTGCCAGCTCAGCTTTTGCACACAGAGCCCCGTCAGTGTATTATGTGCAGTAACCCCCCCCTAACTATACAGTGACCCCCAGAAAACCATATATTTTTGGAAAGTACACATTCTGATGAATTCAAAATAGGTAAAGTTATTTTTGTACACCAAAGTTACACCTGGCAAAGCTACGCTAAAAACAGATCAGGAACACTTATATAGGGATAAAATGTGATAAAACCACAAAAATTGTGCAAATCAGTGAAACAACAAAATAAGTTACATGACAGTGTAATTAGTGGCCAGAATATCTGATCCAATAGTTACGCTGTCAAAATAAACAGTTTTTAGGTAAAAGAAAATAAAAACAAAGTGGTAATATGAAAAAAAAAAAAAAAAAAAGCAAAACAAAAAAAAACCAAAGTGTTTGTGTATACATGTGTGTACATGTGTAAAAGTTGTGTGATAGTGTGTAAGTGTGTATATGAGTGTAAATAAGTGTATAAAAGTGTGAAAAATGAAAAAAAAAAAAAATAAAATAAAAAAATGCTAAAATGTGTGCTGTAAGTGTGTGTAAATGTATGTAAGTGTGTATAAATGTATGTAAATGTGTGTATAAGTGTGTAAAAGTGTGTAAATGCAATAAAAAAAAAAAGTCCTTACCTGTTCCTGAAGACCGATCGCCTCCTTCGTCATTTGGGCCGGCGCTGGGGGAGAGGGAGGAAGCAGGAAGCAGCAGATGCGATGCGATCGCATCTGCTGCTTCCTGGAGGGTCCTGCGAGCGATCGGTTCGCAGGACCCTGATGACAGCCCCCCTGGCACATTGCCCAGGGGGGCTGTCATTGTTAGAAGCCCTCTGCAGCGGCGGCACATGCCGCCGCTGCAGAGGGCAGCGCTTAAACGCCAACGGCGTATGAGACACGTCGTTGGCGTTTAAGCCCTTTTACTGCCAGCACGTATGCCATACGTGCTTGGCAGTAAAAGAGTTAAAGGCAGCTTGCTAAAAATTTTCTCATTCTTGATTTAGGTATTTTTACTTCGTACCTCTAAATTATACTTTGCATTAAATTATTATTAAACTTTCTGATTATATTTATTTTTAAACTGCTCTTTGGTAAAATCCTTTCTGCTTTTTTCTGCATTGAGGTGGTTAACTTAGCACAGATGTCCAACTAAATGTGTTATTTGTAGATACTTTTTCTGTTATTAAAGGGGACAAAAATGTATTTGGTGTTTTACAGTCAAACATGAAATCTTCAATTTCGTTCATAAAATATCTACAACGAATGTGTAAAAAGGTAGTGAAAGAATGCAGAGACGTGCAACTAAACTGTTAAAGGGGATGGAATATTTAAACTATGGGGTTACACCAAGGTTGGGGTTGTTTTCTCTGGAAAAAAGGCACTTGCGAGGGGACAAGAGTACTCTGTACAAGTACATTAGAGAGGGTTAGACAGATAGGGGATGTTCGTTTTTTTTTTTTTTTTTTCCCCTCATAAAAACCACTAGCGCACTAGAGGCCACCCCTTTAGATTAGAGGAAAGAAACTTTCATTTGAAGCAGCGTAGGTGGTTTTTCCTGGTGAGGGCAGTGAGATTGTGGAATGCCCCTCCTAGTGATGTTGTGATGGCAGATTCTGTTAATGCCTTTAAGAGGGGCCTGGGTGAGTTGTTGAACAAGCATAGTATCCAAGGCAATTGTGATACTAAAATCTACAGTTAGTATTGATGTTTGTATATATGGTTTATGTATGTGAGTGTATAGATAGGTCAGTATAGGTTTGTGTGTGTGCCTGGTTAACTTGGAAAGGTTAAACTGATGGACCCAACTTTACTATGTAACTTATATAACCAGCACCTTCTTTGCCTAACTTATTATATACAGATAATCCTGCATAGGGACTTTTGTTTATCTGTGCACTGCTAATCTAATTATTTACCTCGATGGAACCAAATATAGATTTTCTCTTTTACAATTTGGGCTGATGTCATATAGGGATGATCTCAGCCTGTGAAAAAACAGAGGCTGAGAATAAGCGCATGTGCTGGCATCAGCTTTCTGCAACCACTGCTTCAGCCTGGGCGCAGGCACATGCAGCAGATATCTGTGCTGTGGAGCATTTGTGTTTCAAAGATGAAATCTGCAACGTGTGCCTGCACCTGCGCCGACACAGTGGTTTTGGGTGCAGGCAAGGAAGAATGCTGATGCATTTTTTTGCAGGCTGAGAATCGGACCCATGTGACATCAGCCTTAAAACAATAGAATGTTCAGCACAAGCCCTGTTTTATTGCACAATTATTGAAAAAGGGTATATTGCCGTTTCTGTGCAGTGGCAGGCAAGCAGAAGTTTGTGAAGATTGTCCTGGATTCCATAGAGTTACAGACGACATATTTTTCAACCAGGAAGGCTTGACATGGTTGACATGAAAGACAGAATAGGCTTTTTCCTCTGCATCAGTGATTACACTTTGTATTGCTTTTTGAATATGTATACATAGAAATTGCAATTTAGCAGTTTATAGATAAGCCCTTAAAGACAAAATATATACCCCATTTTTGACACGAGTTCATTTAGTTTGGGCTTATGTAGAAAAGGTGCATAAACACTAATTGGAGTTCAAGAAATAAATGGAGATTTTTTTTTCCTTTACAAAACATTCCTGATTCCACAGGTAAAAAAAAATGTATACAAAAAGTTTCCCAACATCCTTTAGAGACACAGTATAATGCAACCCCAGTCATATCTTGTTCCATTCAAAATGAAAATTTTCTACATAAGCCTAACTGAATGAGCTCATGTCAGAAAGGAGAGTATATGTTCTCTTATGTAACTCTTCGTTTAAGCATGAGCCATATGGCCATTCGACAGGTTAACCTGTTGTAACATTTCCTAAACTGCCATCGTCTTTTAGACTGTCCGGTCATGAGCTGTTTTAGTGTTGTGTAGATGAACTACAGGCAAATTTGTGTGTATAATGGACCTTTTAGTCCACTTGTCTATATACTGAATCATGATTTTTCCCCACATTTTTGGGATAATAAAGTTCCAAATCTGGCAGCTCACAAGTAAGCGTGAATTTGTTGTTCATGTGTGCTAGATGGTGCAAAAAAAAAAAAACCCCACAAACTGGACTAGTAGATTTAGTTTGACATACTACCTACAGGGGCAGGTTGTGGGCCAAAAAAACCCTCTACTCACAATCTCTCCTGCCTACTGCCTTCACAGTCTTCTCCATTGGCTAAGCCACAGGAGAAACTCATATCTCTATGTCATGCAGGTTTTAAAAGACACTTTTCAACTTGGGTTGCAGCAGGTTTAAAATTACAGGTATAGGATCTGTTATCCAGAAACACTTTATCCAGAAAGTTCCGAATTACAAAAAGGCCATCTCCCATAGAATCCATTTTAAAGTATTGATTCTAATTTTTAGATGGTTTGAAGACAGAGGGTCAGGTAGGAGCTTCATGTACTGCATTTGTTTTAAAGAGCAAAACAGAGTTGTGCAGTTTGTATAAATAACATGTATTTCAGGTACAGGTGACAGATGAAGCTTTAAAAATATCATAGCACCGATGACAGTTACTTTCTTTCTGTCTCCAGTGAGGGAACATTCCCTGCTCTCTCCAACAGTTATGCCAGCTGATCTCCAAATGTTAATCTGTTTTTTAGGCTTTTAAAACCAGTCTTTCATGTTTCTGCCACACACATGCTGACTGCCATATCCCACGCAGCAGCCGTCTTCCATTTAGCAGGAGAACCAGGAAGGATCTGTGCTGTACAGTCACCATGAGATCAGCAGCAATGATTTATTACCACTTTATTTCCTACATTTAACCCATTACTAGATCTGCTTATTATTGTGCTCTTTGTGAATGCATAAAACCAGGGGTGCTCATAATGCAGTCTTAGCTTTGCCAATGTGAAGCTAAAGGAATATTTTTATAATTATAGCTTTCTGATCTGCCAAACCTACTTTTGCAGTTTATTAAAGTGTATTATTCATTCCTTACAAGTATTCCTGTTTTCTCTTAAAGGGGAAGGAAAGGCTAAGTCACTTGGGGGTGCTAAAATGTTAAGCACCCCCAAGTGACTTGAATCGCTTACCTCGTGCCCCGGGCTGGTGCCCCTGTTAGGAGAAAACAGCACCAGCCCGGGGCACCTGGGGCGATGCGCTTCCTCCTTCCGGCTTCGTTTCCGTGAGACTTCAAGTCCGGCGCATGCGCAGTAGAGTGAAAACGCCGACTTCTCTGTTAAAGTTCGGCTTTTCACTCTACTGCGCGCAGCGAAGCAGGAAGGAGGAAGCGATCGCTGCTACCCCGGGCTGGTGCTGTTCTCTCCGTACAGGGGCACCAGCCCGGGGTAGAAGGTAAGCGATTCAAGTCACTTGGGGGTGCCTAACATTTTGGCACCCCCAAGTGACTTAGTTTTTCCTTTCCCTTTAAGATCCAAAACCATACAAAAAGCTTATCATACACATTTTCTGTTACAATGTGTATGATAAGGGCCTTACACTGTAAGCTACACTGGGACAAGGAGTGCTGTGAGTGAGGCATAATTTCTGTAAAGTGCTGTGGAATATATCAGTGGTATATAAATTAAAGGAGGATAATAAAAATAAAGTGATACTGACTGAACATCACTTTCATTCTTTTTTAAATTACACCAACCCACTCCCTAGTGCTTAAAGTTCTGCCACTCTAAGGGCTCTGGCACACGGGGAGATTAGTCGCCCGTGACAAATCTCCCTTGTCATGGGCGACTAATCTCCCGAACTACCATCCCACCGGCGAAAATGTAAGTCGCCGGTGGGATGGCATACGGTGCGCAGGCGATTTTGGTAAATCGCCGAAGTTGCCTCGCGAGGCATTTCTTCTCTAGAAGGCATTTCTTCACTAGATCTTCTCTAACTGCCTCCTGGCCATCTCTAACTGGATGAACCAAAGCCACCTCAAACTCAACCTAACAAAAACTGAACTAATGATCTTTCCGCCTAAGCCTGGTCCTACCCCCCTCCTTTTCTATCTCTATTGATGGCACCCTCATCAACCCCGTCGATTCGGCGCGTTGTTTGGGGGTGATCTTCAGTCTCTCCTTTTCTAACCACATTAACACCACTGTCAAAACCTGTCACTTTTTCTTACGCAATATTGCCAAAATTCGTCCCTTTCTTTCTACTGCAACAGCTAAGCTGCTCATGCATGCTCTCATCCTGTCACGACTGGACTACTGCAACCTGCTATTAACCGGCCTCCCTAACTCCCATCTTTCCCCCCTACAGTCTATATTAAACACTGCTGCCAGAATTCTCCTCCTCTCATCCAGGAGAGTTCAGGCCCTTCCCCTGCTAAAGGCCTTATCGTGGCTTCCTATTAAACAAAGAATAACTTACAAACTTCTTCTCCTAACCTTCAAAGCCCTCCATTCCTCTGCTCCTCACTACATCTCGTCCCTTGTGTCTCTGTATGTTCCCGGCCGACTCCTTCGTTCCTCGCAGAGCAATCGTTTGGTTGTGTCCCCCACTACTACTGCGGTTTCCCGCCTTAAACCTTTCTGCCTTGCTGCCCCTTACATTTGGAATGCCCTCCCTGATTTCCTCCGGAGAGAATCCTCCCCCAGTCTTTTTAAAACTAAGGTTAAAGACTACCTTTTGGAGCACTCACCCAGCACCTAATCTGGGAACTGGCACTTATATTGTAGTGTCACCCACTGTGACCTACAGCACTTATATTTGTCTATTTGTGTCTGTTAGTTACAGACTCCCATATAGATTGTAAGCTCTACGGGGCAGGGACCTCCTTCCTCTTGTGTCCTCTACTCTTAGGGCTCTGGCACACGGGGAAGATTAGTCGCCCGCGAACAGGGAGTTAATCGCGGGCGACTAATCTTCCCCGTGTGCCAGAGCCCTTAACTTATTGCAGCTGTATTTATCTGTATTTATTGTTATACTTTGTATTTATCTATTATCTTATTAACACCCTGTTTGTATTAATGTATTCTACTGTACAGCACTGCGGACATAAGTAGCGCTTTATAAATAAAGATATACATACATACATAGGTTAATTCACTCATCAGGTGATTATCACTTGCTAGGGTCAGAATATCTCTCAGTGCTCTCTACACACCTATAGGATGGAAAAATCTGACTGTTGCTGCCAAGAAATATTTTATGTGCAGGTGTTGGGCAAAAGTGACACCAATGCTGCCCCCAGGACCCCATCATCATGACATTTTTTTCAAATTTCTATTTTCAGGGTTAAATGTTCCAAACCTGACTGGGCTCAAAAGTACTAACCCGATTGCCTGAGAAATGCTTTGGTTTAAGACAGTTGTATCTGAAATCTTCTAGGCTGTCTATTTAGTGCTAAGTATAACATTTGACATAGATCTCTCTTTGACCTCAGTGAATGAGTTTTATAGTTACATGTTATCTGTAGCCATAAAGCTGTCCTTGCATTGCTATTAGCAATTTTTAATGAAAGTATGAGGTTGATAGCAATAATCTGAACCTTGACACTCGGATAATCTGTGGGCAGTGACATACAAAGTTGTTGGACACACATCTTTTGTATATAATTTTTCACCTTTTAATACAGTAGTGTAAAAAGACTATAGAATAAAATGACTTTAAAAAAAAAAAAAATGGCTTTTGATTGGAATACTCAGTTTGTTCATTTTATTATGAATGTTTTTTATCCAACCTAAAAAAAAAAACTCTTAAACCTTAATGAAATAATTTCTTGACCAATGTAACCTAACTTGTGTTTGGTATGTGTGTGATCATTGTGCCTCACAAACACAATGATCACGTATACCAAACATACATGTTAGGTTACACTGGCCAAGGAAGTAATTCTTGTCGTGTAATCAATGACTTCACTTCTTAAAATGGCAGTTTTTCTATATGGGCACACACCACTAGAAAGTATGTTTTCATGATAAATGTTTTATTAATATGTTTATGTGCTCTTTTACATACTTTATTTTTATAGAGACCAGAAAAGTTTAACTGTATAGTTAAAGGGTTACTTTAACTGTTCTTTTAAGAAGAAATCTGTTATGAAAGAAAAAGAAAAGAAAAATTTGTAGTTTATAAGTGACTTTCAAAGAATCTTTCTAGACTGGCATATACTTCTAAGTTTTGTGATATTGATGTTTTGCATGCTCTGTCAGTGATCATCTGACAGGAAGAAAAGGTAGGATCCAAGAAGCATGAGCGTAAAAGGAGTGTGGACCGGAATTCTACTAAAATATGAAAGTCATTGTTGTAGTAAAATATAGATTAGGCAAATTTTATTTTTAGTGTAACCAGATAATAAACTTTAGCAGACAATGTTCTCTGAGGCCAGGGTGAATTTCAATAAAGACAACAGCTTGAAGGTTTGGAAAACTCATCATCTGTAGGGTAATATGTAATGAAATATGATAATGTCTTTCCAGTTAAGACAGCGAGGTGTTTGACTTTTTAAATATTTTTCTAAGAAACGGCTGTTTTTATTATAGTTGCTTATGTTAGCATGTCTGTTTGATATTTGCACTAGTTTATAATCATTTCCTTTGTTTGTCCCAGACTAAAACAAATCTAAATGTAACCCCCCAGTATTTTGAATGAGTAACCCACAGTTAAAGCTTAGGCATTTAGTACATTTTCATGTCCAAACTGATTCAAAGTAGACCCTGGCATTTCAACTACACAGAGGCCCAAAAATGCCCCACAAGTCCAAGAAAAAGTGATGGTCTCTTGTATGTTACAGCAGCCCCTATTGCATTTGCCCAAATGCAGATTTCCAGTCCAGGACTGCTCATGGGGAAAGTCACTGCTATCTAAAAGAACAGAAAACGGCAACAGCCAAATTGCTTCTCTCATGCATAGTGTGAAGTGCTATATGTGTAGCATCAGGAGCAGTGGATAGGCCTACACTCAAAAAAAACAAAACAAAAAAAAAACACATGGTTGAGCAATTTTGGGCTGTCTTCCTGCTCCTTGTGCTTTAGAGAGCACGTTCCTTAGAATCTTGGTGGTGGTCAAAACACCTTTATGCCATTACTGTAAAGATTGTGTAACTCTTGACAGAACTGTTTGTCCTGAACTTACTGCATTGTTGCTGTTATTATCCAAAGCACTGTGATATATTAACTAAGCAATTGTGGGTGCTTTTCGCTGTGTACTGCATATTCTGCTCACTGACATTTACATTCATTGAACTTTTTCGCTTAATTAGTTAGGAATGCTTTAATGTATTTTTTCTGGATGTAGACCAGTGTAACATTCAAAGATATGTATGTTAAAGATTGCTTTGTTGGCAAAAGTTCAGGGGCAACTAAAGCTTTAAACCAAGGCTGTAAATTTCCACTAGTACTATACTTGCACCAGTACTGTACACCTGCTGTATACAAGTATTTTCAATTAGAAATGGTGCTCAATTATGCTGTACTTTGCCAATTGTAGTGTCGATGTGCCAGCCAGCAAAAGTTTGCTTTCGTTAAGAACACTTTAGGTGTAATGTAATAAATCTATTTCAATGGTGGTGCCTTTTTTTTTGGCACCCCCCAGTGAAAAACACTTTACATGTCCTTTAAAAGTACACATCTGATTGGCTGCTATGATTTACAAGTTATGTGCAAAGACAAATTACCCAATTTGTGTTGTGGGCAGTATAGGTTCATTCTCTTTTAGAAATTTTCCTTTCCTATATCCAGAAGTGTGGAACTTTTTCTATAATGTATGGCAATGATAAATACAAACATTAAGCTCATTGTTTAGGTTCACTGTTCCATAACCAGACTTTATAACTGTATGCAGTGAATATTTAATCATATGGTAAGAAACATCCTGCAAGCATGGAAATACCAAATCATTCTGAGGGGCAGCTTTATTTATAATGTATGAACAGAGATGAACACAGCAGTTGTAGATCTTCCCTTCTAGTCAGATTAACATTCCTGATTTTATTTTCCTGTCTCTTTATTTCATTCTTACAAAGCCATTCTTTTGTTTAGAGCAATTTAGCTGTTTTCTTGGCGACAGTTGTGGAGAGAAACTGAGCTACACAGACGCCATCAGGTCTTAAATTAATAATAAAATGCAGTCCTTATAGAGCAAAAAAAAAAACCTTTCTGTCTCTTTATTGGAAAAAAAAGTATATTCTTTTCAGTTTTACCATTTTGAACAACTCTTCCTTTACATTATCTGAGTCCTGAAATTAACTTTAAAATGATATTTTATAATGATATAGGGCAGAGCTATCCAACCGAAGGCTGGGTGTTCCCCCCAGTCTGTTCAAATGGTCCATGAAGTTTTGTGTACAACAGGATTATTTTAAAATCTTGCCCTTAAACACACCATATGACCAATGACAAATGTATGGAAGGCTATGGAATTTCTAATTTAAATATATTTTTTCTCCATGTAGGGTCCTACCTTTCTGGTCATTGTGCAAGGGTAGGACTCTTGTAGCAGTATCTACTTTACAACATTAGTTTGCATATGCAACTGTAACAGCATAGAGCATTGCTAACTGTAATGCTACAGTGGTGATCCACTGGTATAAACCTTTTTACTGTTCATACAGTGCAAATTCGCCCCAGAAATTAGTAACTGCATTTTCTGGCCAAAATACACCTTGGGTGTGCCCTGACAGGCAGATGCCATGTCTGTCAGTCCTTGCAGAACACAAGGTGGGTTGAAGTGGATTGGCAGGTTCTCCATTGCCATATTTAGGCATGACATTAGCTTTATTTTAAACCAGGGATCCACAACCTTTTCTTTTACCAGTGAGCCACATTCAAATGTAAAAAGACTTGTGGAGCAACACAAGCATAAAAAAATTATTTTGGGGTGCCAAATAAGGGCTGTGATTAGCTATTTGGTAGCTCCTATATAGACTGAATGCCTAAAGGATGTTCTGTTTGTCAGTACATCTGGTTTTTATGCAACCAAAACTTGCCTCCAAGCCAAGAATTAAAAAATATGCACCTGCTTTAAGGCCACTGGGAGCAACATCAAAGGGGCTGGGGAGCAACATGTTGCTCACGAGCTACTTTACTGGTTGGGGACCACTGGGCTAAACACAGGAGATGAGTAATTAGAACGTAGGTATGTGATCTATCATCTGCAAGCTCTTTTACCGATGCACAAATAATCTCCCTGCATAATGGGCTTGTGCTTATGTGTAAGCAACATCAAAAGGTAATGTGAGGGTTGTTTATACAAAGCTCATTATCTGTATTTGAACTAAGTTAATTAGGGCTCTGGCACACGGGGAGATTAGTCGCCCGCGACAAATCTCCCGTGTCTCGGGCGACTAATCTCCCCGAATTGCCATCCCACCGGCGAAAAGCCTAAACAGATCTCAATCTTTTTTCCCAGCCCCTTCTGTTATTTCCTCTCGAGGCAACTTTCGCGATCTCACTGAAATCGCGCCGCCGCGTGTGCCATCCCACCGGCGACTTACACTTTCGCCGGTGGGATGGCAGGTGATGGCAACTCGGGGAGATTAGTCGCCTGAGACACGGGAGATTTGTCGCGGGCGACTAATCTCCCCATGTGCCAGAGCCCTTAATGGTAAAGTATGAAAGTGAACAAAATAATGCTCTGTTACTGCTTTATAATTAAAAACACAATGAAATATGCAATTTTTAAATAGCCAAAATAAATGCTATATGTTTTACTTATAGTTTGACTTATAGGTGTTTACTGTCTAGCACCACACAGGGCAGATTCTTGGCCTGCGGATAAACACAGGCTTAGAATCGGCCTTTATGCTGCACCCAGGCTGATGAAGTGGCTCTGGGTAAAGGCACATCAGAAAGCAGTTAGAGGCATAGGGCCGAGAATCCACTTGCCTAAGACAGCGCCTTGTACTTGATGGTTATTAAACTAGCAAAAATCAAAACCAAAAAAAAAAAAAAAAAAAAATTAATTCCCACACCCAAATAACAAGGAGGAGCCCATAAGTGGTGCACAATATAGATGAAATTTAATATAGCAAAAATAAGGACTTTAATCAAAATGCAAATGTCACTAATCAACATCAAAAGATATTTAATATAAGTTGCAGCACCTTCCCACTTGTACATCATAAAGAGCAAACTAAGAGAGGGATAGAAGTTAGCATTAATTTTAAATAAGTTAATAAGTTAATAGTTAAAACTAGCAAGAGTTGTATGCGTCTCTCCTAAGGGCACCTCTGTCACCATGCTTAGAAAAGGCTAATTGGTTTAATAAAAAAAAAAAAAAAAAAAAGCCATGCCCATGGGGTAAAGGAATTCTATTGCAATGGCCACGAGGGTTCATTAGCTGACTGAATTAGAGGAAGTACCTTATTCAATACCTAAATTGGCCAGATGTCTCACAGTCCCTCAAGTGAATTACTGCCATTTATACCCCTTGGGAATGCTAATACTTTGCCCAAAAAATAACAGTAGGTTAAGAACAAAAAAATATACCTCTTAGGAACCCAAACTCTGGCAGACTTAAATTAAAAGACTGCCTGACATGCATTTACTTTAGATCTTTATTGAATTAAAGTTATTACTATGTGTGATATCTTTTGGAGGACTTTTCTCTGATGTCTTTATATTTGTTGTCATGTCAACTTACCTATCACTTAAAGGGTAATGTAACATTTTGAAGCATGATGAAACGCAAAACTTTTTTTCCGCCAAAATTTTCAAGAAGAATTTGAGGTTTGGCAGTATCCCTATTGAAAAGGGACAGTCAGGTTTAGGAACTTCAAATAACAACTAGCAGCCCTATATTGAAAAGTGATCAACATGACCTATAGGTAACTGTTTATGTACATTTATATTTTAAAGAGTAGTTTTTTAGTGTCATAAAAACGGCAGTTTTAGGGCTGTGGCACACGGGGAGATTAGTTGCCCGCAACAAATCTACCTTGTCGCAGGCGACTAATCTCCCCGAAATGCCATCCCACTGGCGAAAATGTAAATAGCCGGTGGAATGGCATATGCAGCGCCGAGATTTCCCCAAAATCGTGGAAGTTGCCTTGAGAGGAATCCATCCCACCGGCGATTTACATTTTCGCCAGTGGGATGGCATTTTGAGGAGACTAATCTCCCCATGTGCCGCAGCCCTTAAGAAAAAGTGTTTGAAATAACAGAAGGGGCTGGGAAAAAAGATTGAGATCTGTTTAGGCTTCTCAAAAAAACATGTGAACAAAGCTTCTCAGTGTGAGTAAAGTTAATAACTGTCACAAGTAGGGACTGCCCACTGTTTCCATGTATAGCAGGTTTTAGGTTGCAAGCTTTGAAATGCAGGGCCCTCCCCCATCTAGATGCTTGTCCTTTGTGCATGCACAAATGTAAGCTCTGTAAAGATATGTAGTCTTTTTAAAGATAGCTGCAGCTAAGGTTTCATTAAAAATGGGCTCATATTCTTTTCTGACTAGCCAATCCTTGTTGCCTTTTACATTTGCGTAGGTGTGCTGCAGTAATGGGAAATTGATTGGCCTTTTCTAATGGTATTGATTAAAAGCTTTGCTAATTATTTACAGAGTTTGTATTTAGTCATTTTTTATCAGTGCAGATTAATTGCTGCACTCCTCTACTACTGATGACCTTGTCTCTAATGACATGGTTTGAGGCTCGGCAAAGCTAAAATACTTTTTGTTGTGCCTTCCAAATGTGTAAACCATAATAAATGAAAACCTTGGTTCCCATACTTAACTGTCATAATTTTCCTCTGTAACTTTTCCCACCCCTCAGTGACCTTGCAATTCATACGCATTTGTCTTTCATTGTATACGGTTATTAATATTTGTTTTCAAGGTAATGGTTGCTTTCTCAAATTGTCCCTAGCAGCACAGGTACCTAAGGGGTTAATGTTTGGTTTATTTTTTTGTTAAAAAAAATTAACAACTGTCAATGGCTGTCATGGTCAAGTCAAAATGCACTCAAATCTAGTTTGGCATCTCTGACATTATGAGGCAGGCTGTAGTGCTTGATCTTAAAATGACAGACATGCTTGTGCCTTACAAATATATATTGACTTAATACTATGAATTTACTCTTTAAGCATCCTATCTGTCTGCCCTCCTCTGGTATCCTCATTATCAGAATTCCCAAACATGTCAGAAGCAAAAACTTGGAAATGTCTGCTCAGATCCGACCTCCTGTCTCTCAGGGACAGTGGCTCTTGAAACTGCCATTTAGTCCACCAAATGCTTCTCAGAAAGAGAAGTCGGCACACTGTTACAAGCTAGGCAGAGGGTCACAGCCCACTCCTATCACAAACTATTGAAACTCTTCACAAGATAAGATGCTGCTTTACAAACTGGATATAGTCAGGGCATTGAAGTATTATTCAACGAGGGCTCAAAAACTGTCTCATTCTTTTTGCTGTTTGTTCCCCCTCACTAGGGAAACAGGCAACCAAGGCCACTATCAGCAGATGGATCAGAGAAACTATTAATCTAGCATACATACATAAGAAACCAAACCCGTTTTCTCTCTGCACACTAAAATCTTGACTACCTCATGGGCCCAAGCTAATTAGGCTAGAACAAAACTGATGATGTTGCCTCCTTTCAAGCTGCCTTTGTTCAGAAGTCGTTGCAGACTTTTCCACCCTACTTTTTTAAGACACAGATTTTGGTACCTGTTGTAATATGTTGGCGCTTTATAAATAAATGTTGATAATAATAATAATAATTGAACTCTGAGGATAAGCTATAACAACAAGTACAATGTTAAATTAAATAATCTGCATATCTTAGACCTCGAAGCCTACATATTGACTAGTTGTGCGAAACACATAAATATTAAAATAAAAAAATAAAATAAAAAAAAAAAATTCATTAAGTGGCATATTTATCGTAGTATATATCCAACATCACTGGTGAGGTGAAGTTACAGGAGCAAAGATCTGATTGGGTTCTATACACACTATAATAAATATGGCCCTTAGATGACTGTTAATATTTTAGGCCCTGCATTCTAGGACCTGCATAGGCAGTGTAGTGTCATTAAGGACACGGTCATTAACTCCTTAAAAGGGGACTATGCACAAAATTAAAATACTGAAATAAGATAATTTCTAAATACAATCAATCAAAAATTCTGTACCATTTATGAAATAATCAAGTTTATCTGTACTATCCCTCTCTCAACATCTGTAACTCTTCATTCTCTCTTCATGAAGGGTTGGGTGTCAGTTGGATCCAATATATGTTTTAAGGTATTACTGACAAGTACTGGGAGCAGCCTGTTAGACCAGAGAAAATCTGTTGGCATTCCCGGTATAGCCTGAAAACAACTGCAAAAAGAAATTTACTTTAGTGAAATAAGTTCATTACAATTTGTTGTACTTTTATATTATAATGACTGTCCCATTTTAATATATTTTCTAAATAGAAAGCTGTAAAGAACACAGGCAGTGCCGTACTGCTCAGGACAAAGCAGCTAAATTGTCAGGGGTTTTGGGGTGTTTTTTTGACTCTGCACTGTATTACGGTGTTTGTTTCTTTTCATAGTCAGGGGCAGTATATTCTGTTGATTAACATAAGTGCCGTGAATAGGGCTTCTGCTGACCATACTTTTGCCTTTTGTTTCAATCCTGAATATGGATTTCGTGATTTTTTTTTTTAGCTTATCAGGGAAACTAAAGCTACATCATGTTTTGGTTCTTACAAAGTAGATAATTATATTGCCCAGATATACCCCACACATTATGGAGGTTTTTATATCTATAAGCCAAAACAGTTGCAACACAATGTAAATGGAGGAGGAGTTTATATAGAGCTCAGTATCTCCAGTTTAATTCAACCAAATAATGGTAGGATAGAGACTATGAAAAAAAAAAAAAATAAGAAATATGCATTTTTTTTTAATTTAAAGGATCTGTTTTTTAGATAGTTCATCAGAAATAGACATCTTTTAATTGCTACATAAATGTTAAAGTTTCCTCTCTTTGGTGTATCAGTCTTTAGTAATTCACATGCAAACGCTGAACTGTTACAGTTCGCTACATTAGTTGATACAGAGGTTGTGGTACATTAGCAATTATTGTATCAATTATATAACAGCTATATATAAAAAATATAAAACTCTGGGATTCTGATAAGCAGGGCCAAAGATAAGAAATGTAGGAAGAATGCACCCATCAATATTAGTCTAATGTTGCTGAATAGGCACGTATTTAATATTATCTATAGCTACATCATTATCATTGTGCATAATTCATGTATTAAAATAGTATCAGCAAGCCATGCAGTGCTTTACATGCTGGATGTGCAAAAATTGAAACCTGAGTTTTTTAGGGTTATGCCCTGTTTTGTTGGGTTACAGGTGCTCTTAACATATACTATAAATTTGTTTTAAAAAAAAAATTATTGTAAGAAACACACTGGCTAGTTGCATTCTGTGTAATGTAAGACACTGAGATATATCACAGAACATAATATATAATTTGATCATCTAACTTGCAAGGTTCAAACATGGAGTATTTTAAATTTCCTTGTTTAGCTGAAGAAATATCAAAAGCCATAGGTTTTGATTAAAGGAGACAGGATAAATAGGGAAAAAAACTCTAATCTTGTAGGCAATTAAAAACATATGGTGTTGGTCTCACTTTGGTGTTAAAATTAATGGCCCCTTTATTGGAACTCCCCATAGATCCTCTCAGGTTCCGGTCTGTATTTCAAACAAGGTGTGGGCGTGACCTATCAGCCCCTGCCAGAAGCACAAAAGAGGGGTATAACCAATCACAGCCCAGCAGTCACGCATGCAAAGACAGGTTGCAGTTCCCTATCAGGTCAGCCTAGCTGCTGGTTGGTTCCTATCCTACAGTACAGTGTGCTAAGTGACACCAGCCCCCCGATTACAGGCTGGTAAAGGAGGGAGCAGAAAGTGAAACAGATGGGTAGGACTAGTGGTGTTTTTGAAAAATGTTCAATAAATCAGCATTAAAAACACTACTTTTTAAAGCACTTATATTTAGAGGAGTACAGTTCATTGGTGCAATATTGATTTTCACACAATATGTCCCATTTAATACAATAGACATAAAGTATGTTCAGCCCAAGTTCCTTTTCATTGCACTCATGTTGGACAAAGGGTTTACTGGCCCTGCTAGTTTTTAAAATGATTTATTTTATTCCAGATTTATTAAGTAAGATTTATTAGTTGTAATATATTATCAGTTGTCCTAAAACACAATGAAGTTTCTTTTAGATATTGTTTTTGGAAGTTTGTGTGGCTTGCAAAACATCAAGTGGAAAGGCAATTGCATTGGTAAATATATGCACACAGATTTATACATTGTTTACATTTAAAAGTAGCCATGAGCTATTTAAAGTGGAATAGCCAAGGGTAAAAACAGTACAAGTGAGATATACTGCCTGTGGTATATAGGAGGGCTCTCTGAGGTGATGGCTTGAATAGTTAATAAAACATTAGAGATGGCTGCAGGCCAAGTCCTGTGCTGTTACTGAAAAGTGTAAAGTTGCATCTGAGTGACATCTTGTGGCTGCTAGATGTTTTTCTGTGCTGAAGCACTAATAAGACATTACCAATACTATGCTTATCATAGTCAACAGCTATATTTATTTATATTTATTTATGTTATTACAGTTTAGGTTACAAGCAGTGTTCCCTCTGATTCCTTTTTGGCTGTGTTAAAATTATTATTTTAACCTGAAAGCAGTTCTAATGTGTAAAATTATCCCTAGTTGCTAAAAACACAAGGGCAGAAGGCTTACTTGATTTTAACAGCTCCCAGACATGGCAGTGCAACTGTTGTACCAAAGCAAAGCACCATATGAAACTATCATAACCAAAATTCACATATGGTCGGTAGAATTTTTTTAATTAAGATTGAAAAATAACAAACATAGTTGGAAGGCTACAAATCAACAATCTTGTAGTAATGAGTTACTTTTGATATAGTCTTGCATTTTTACTTCTAGTATATTTATTGATAGAACATACGCTAATTGCATACATTTATTAATTTACTGTACGTTTGGGTTCAAATCTATACCTGTCATGTTTGAAGTCTCTAAAAGCTTACCCCGAATCAAAGTTGAACAAATATGACATTTTAGAAGTTGCTAAGACAAGAATGAACTTATTTTAACACAGTACGGTAATTCTTAACCTATGAGCCAATAGAAAATTTAATGTACATGCAACAACGCAGCACATTATTTTGTTTTATATGTAAACTTGTAATAAAAAAAGATTAATATATTACAGGGCAAACACTGCCAGTTATTGTGCATAAAGACAAGACTGACAGATACAGTTCCTTAGCACTGTCAACCTATACTAAACCTAAAAATTCACAGAATAAAGTGGTAACAGGGGCGCATCTACATGTTTTTATTTATACAGAACCATTGTAACAGTACACATTGTAACAGTTTTTTTTTCATATTAATGGTGGTAGTACAGCAAAAACCTGCCATACTCAGCCTTCCCTACCCTGCATGTGTGTGCCATACTCTGCCTGCCCTATGTTGCATGTGTGCCATACTCTGCCTGGCCTGCCCTACGCTGCCTGTGTGTGCCATACTCTGCTTGCCCTATGTTGCATGTGTGCCATACTCTGCCTGCCCTATGCTGCCTGTGTGTGCACTATACTCTGCCTTCCCTACCCTGCCTGTGTGTGCCATACTCTGCCTGCCCTATGTTGCATGTGTGCCATACTCTGCCTGGCCTGCCCTACACTGCCTGTGTGTGCCATACTCTGCTTGCCCTGTGTTGCATTTGTGCCGTACTCTGCCTGGCCTGCCCTACCCTGCCTGTGTGTGCCACAATGCTTTCACTGCTCCTACAGTCTGCACAATAACTATATATTAAAAAACTTTTTTAATTGCAGAACCACCTCAGTATATGTTCTTTTTGTAGTGTGCAGGGTTTATTTGTGGGTTTCTACTGCTCCTACGGTCTGTCTGAGGTGTGAAAAGGTGAACAATGCAGAGGGTGAACAATGCAGGGATTAAACGGTGTGAACAACACAATTGTTTTAAAACTTTTTATATGGCCTGGTGGGTGCTTTACAGAAGAACTCTCTGCATCTTGTATTGACTTTGTATTTGTTTTTACATTAAAAATACTGTACTCTAGAATTTGCTGTTTGGGCTTAATAGATATGCATCAGCACACAGTTTAGTGGAATAGTTTCTAATAACCAAGTAGGTAGGAACCTATTCTGTGCTGAGCCAGTGTGTTGCAATAATACAATTCTATTCAATTTAATTTGTACCATTTTGTCTTGCTTTGTAGGTATTGCTATCCTGATATCTTGGGCTATTGTTAGATGTGGCATGTAACCGTTCTATGTACACATTTACATGTATTTGATTATGATTGACATCAAAGTTATTTTCAAGGTTACCTGTGGGAGCAGAAAAGTAGAGGGAGGTGTGAAACTTTGTAAATTACCCCTTGAACATAGATTTTTCTCAGCCTTGTCTAAAGTATTGACTTCCAGAGAATGAATGAGTCATTGTTATAAGGTGTTGATAAGACACTGGGCAGATACTACGAGTAGAGCAAGGGGAAATTGTAGGTATGTTGCATGAAAGGAGGGGCTTGATAGTTTTTCTTTCACAAGGGATATGACTGGGGAGCAGAGTCCTGCCAGATCTTGAAACATTAGCTCTGTGAGCCACTGACTTTTGTAAAGTGTAGTTTCTGTTCACAGTTGGAAAGCAAAGGTGGGGGCCGAGTCCCTTTATAAGCTCCTTGACTGACTTGCAGTAGATTTGGCAGCCCTTTTCAGAACGCAGCTTTTCCCAAACATACCAAGAGTTGTCTCTCCTTAGCTTGAGGACAATCATTTTGCAGGTGAAGAAATGGAAAGAACGGAAAGTACACAAGATACCACTGCATTCAACGTGCCAGACTGGATGGTAAGAATATGCCCATTATTGCTTGTCTTAAAAAAATAACAAATTACACCCCACATTATTAACAATTAGCCTAATTGCTTATCTAAGGGAATCCATGTCTGAGCACAGGGGAAATTTTTATAACTGCCAGAGTCTCTAGACTTAAAAGCTTAGATAAAGTGTATACCTGTGCTTTTTGTGGGTTGAGACCCTGGGATATATTATACGGTTGAATGAGTGATTGTTATAAGATGTGCAGGGGGTCATTCACAAATGCCTGTAGACAAAATCCTATAAAGTTGTTTGCATTTGCGCACTTACAGACAATAGTTACACACCATTTCCTTGTAACATAAACAGAAAGCTATTTTTTTAGTTAGTACGTTATGCGTTAGAAAGGCTGCTTGAATTCAGGTATATTTGTAAATGCACAAGTTACAGTAACATTTTTATTGTTGATATCTAGCCAAGTTTCAAGCACCGTTTTTCAGTTAGTGTGTACTGTTACAATGGTTCTGTATAAATAAAAACATGTAGATGCGCCCCTGTTACCACTTTATTCTGTGAATTTTTAGGTTTAGTATAGGTTGACAGTGCTAAGGAACTGTATCTGTCAGTCTTGTCTTTATGCACAATAACTGGCAGTGTTTGCCCTGTAATATATTAATCTTTTTTTTATTACAAGTTTACATATAAAACAAAATAATGTGCTGCGTTGTTGCATGTACATTAAATTTTCTATTGGCTCATAGGTTAAGAATTACCGTACTGTGTTAAAATAAGTTCATTCTTGTCTTAGCAACTTCTAAAATGTCATATTTGTTCAACTTTGATTCGGGGTAAGCTTTTAGAGACTTCAAAAATGACAGGTATAGATTTGAACCCAAACGTACAGTAAATTAATAAATGTATGCAATTAGCGTATGTTCTATCAATAAATATACTAGAAGTAAAAATGCAAGACTATATCAAAAGTAACTCATTACTACAAGATTGTTGATTTGTAGCCTTCCAACTATGTTTGTTATTTTTCAATCTTAATTAAAAAAATTCTACCGACCATATGTGAATTTTGGTTATGATAGTTTCATATGGTGCTTTGCTTTGGTACAACAGTTGCACTGCCATGTCTGGGAGCTGTTAAAATCAAGTAAGCCTTCTGCCCTTGTGTTTTTAGCAACTAGGGATAATTTTACACAGTATCTTAGATCAGTGGTCCCCAACCTTTTTTGCACCAAGGACCGGTTTCAAGTAAGACAATTTTTCCAAGGACCGGGAGTGGGGGGGTGGCGCAACTAGTGCATGGTATATAATTTAATTATTACATATATAATGTAAATGTAATTATTTCATTTTATATTATGCACTTTATTTTTATTATTATTACTACTACTACATTATAAAGTATGATACAGCTCAGTGGGAGACCTGAGCTTGATGTGCCCCAGCTCCTTTGCTCTTCTTACTCCCACCTAAGTGGTGACATCCCCTGCCAGTTAGTATGGAGCTTTAAGTACTTTGGTCCTTGTCGCAATCAGTAGAAAGCTCCCTGGGCTTCACTTAGCTGTTGTCATGGCTGTGTAACACATCGGGGAATTTGGATCACAGGTGATTGGGACCAGATGTGGCCCGATTCAGAACAGCCCACGGCCCGGCATTGGTCCCCCGACCGGTGGTTGGGGACCCATGTGTTAGATGTTCAGATTGTACCATTTTAATGGCATGCACTATTACAAAGTTTATCTTATTGGGATAGAATTCTGGACACTAACAGTTATAATCACAAGCCTGTTAATAGCTGTGCAGACCTATATGATGGATTGATGTAAAAGCTTAGAAGGACCACTTGCCCATGACCATTGCATTTTTATTGCTGGGGTGGGGTGCATACTACCACTCAACTACCACACAAGCACCCAGGTAGTTCTTGCATAAGTTTGAGGGCAGTTTTGAGGAATTTTATAGAAGGGGCACAAAACACATACAGGTTTCAAAGGTTAGAGTTTTTGCTCCCTGCCTGCACCTCAGCCCCCTCCCTCCCACTTCTATAAGCTTCCCTTGTTCTTTTAAGGACACGTTAATTTATTCCATTAGACAAAACTAAATCTTTTAGCTCAGGGTTTTGAATAACTCCACTAAGCAAAATTCCATACAGATTTCAATGGTATGTGCTCACATGGGCTAGGTGTAGGGTGGTCTGTTACATAATACCCTTGTTTTTCTATATCTGAAGCAAATAGTTCTTTGTACAACAAAGCTAGCATTCAGCCCTAGGCAGCTTTGTTTGGAACACCAGGTACAAGGTTGTTAGGTCTGAAGCGAACTACTAGCTTGCTTCAAATTTATCTCAGAGAGAATGACCACACTATACTTGCTTTCAGTGGATATTGTTAATACACAAAGGTTAACCCTTTTAGTGTTGTAGGTTGTAGAGTCTGAGGTTCTGACTATAAAGTACCACTGTGATTGTGACAAAGATGTTATATATTTGATTTGCCTTTGATTTAGGTGGCAACATGATGCATGGCAGATTGCATTGCTGCTCACATTAATGGGTTACAGGTATAGTGCAAGCGGATGTTTTTGACTTATTCAGTGCGAAAACATTAACATTTATTAATATGTCCTGGTAGATTTATAAAAGTGTTTAAAATATTTTACACAACCTTAGACCTGACATAACTCATGGTGTAGAGCAGGGATCCCCAACCTTTTAAACCTGTGAGTCACATTCAAATGGAAAAAAGATTTGGAGAGCAACACAAGCATAAAAAAATTTCCTGGAGGTGCCAATAATGTTGACTGGAAGCCTACAAAAGGATCTGTTTGCCAATTACACTGTGTTTTAATGCATCCAAAGCTTGCCTCCTAAAGATCCCCATACATGGGCCGATAGTAGCTGCCGATATCGGTCCCTTGGACAGATTCGGCAGCTAATCAGCCCATGTATGGGGACTTCCGATGGGCCTGCCCGACCAATATCTGGCCTGAAATCGTCCAGATCTCGATCGGGCAGGTTAGAAAATCTAGTCTGATCGGGGACCGCATAATTGGCCCAAACGATCGAATTACCCTGGGCCAAACGATCGAATTAGCCTGGATTCTCCCGATATCGCCCACCTGTAGGTGGGGAATATCGGGAGAAGATCCGCTCGCTTGGCGACATCGCCAAGCGAGCAGATCTGCCAGTGTATGGGGACCTTAAGGGCCGTGGTAAACAGGGAGATTAGTCGCGGGCAACTAATCTCCCTGTCTACAAGCTTTGCTTTGAGGCCACAGAGAGTAAAATCCAAAGGGCAGGCGACCAACATGTTGCTGAAATGCCACTGTTTGGGGATCACTGGTGTAGTGTGGTGGCACTCAGCTTTTGGTTAAAATGCTCCACTTTTTCTTTAACCATCATTTTATGCTTGGCTACAGATTTACATAAAATAATTACACAGGCTGATAAATAAGTGCAGCTCTACATATTGCACCATAGTGTTAACGTGGTAATGTTCTGAATCATTTTGTCATCCACCTTCTCAAGTGTGTCCACATATGTACTGTAGTATAGCTGCCTGTTCTTGTATACAATTTTGATGTAATATCATCTTATATTAAAACAACCCCCGTTAAAAATAATAAAGATTAAAATATTTATACCAGATATTGTAAAGAAAACCGGCTTCCACCTGCATGTGATTCCTTCTTATGTGAAGGTCTTTGTGGGCCCAGTGCAATACTTCATTCATTGCAATAGACAGTAACTTATATATATATATCCGTATAAGCATATACATTGTTTAAAAACATATTGCTTAAGTTTCAACCCTCAAGTTTCACAGAAAGATTTCACTCACTAACTAAATTGAAGGTAGTTGACCAGCAGATTGAGAAGGCTACAAAATCCTGTTGGGCAGTGTTGGGTTAGGATGCGATATGCCATGTGTTCTCAGATTTACTTAACCTCCATGCGTAGTGACTTCTCTAGCAAAAACAGTCTGTGCTGGGCGTCAAACAGCTAACACAAAAAATTATAGATTGTGTTTTTTTGGGTGCTGTTTTGGTGGACTAGCTATTAAACAAAAGTAATGGGATCCCTTATCCAGACTTATGCTTGAATTCTGTGCCTTATCTACAAAGCACAGAATTCAAAGGCCATCTCCAATAGACTCCATTTTAAGCAAATAATCTAATTTTTAAAGGGACAGAATACACCTATTTTCAGCATTCGCTAAATGAACAGGGCTTGTGCTAAACTTTTTGTCTTACTTAGTTTTTGTTTCTTAATGTTTAAGAAATATCTGTGGTTTCTGTCATTTATAAAACAAATGTTTTTGGTGGGAACCCCTGATAAAGGGCGGGTGTACCCAAAATAAATGGGCTAGGTTTCCCAGGCAGAAACAAACAGTTAGGAACGGATTTATCAAAATGTGAGATTAGGGCTCACCAAAGAAAACTTCACCCACTGTGAACAACTGGGACATTGTTACAATTTAGTAAACATAGCCCAACGTTTAAATTATTAATTTATAATTGCAAAAAAAAAAAATTAAAACAATAGGCAGAAAGTAATTTAGAGCATTTAACACTATTTATTGTGCTCATCTCTTAGCGAAGGTGTTTAGTTGTATACTGTCCCTTTAAGAATGATTCCCCTTTTCTATGTAATATTAAAATATTAGCAATCCTACTGGATTACTTTAAATGGTATTTATTAAACCTTAAGGCAGTGATCCCCAACCAGCAGCTCATGAGCAACATGTTGCTCACCTGTCCCTTGGATGTTGCTCCCAGCTCCATATAAGCAGGTGCTTATTTTTGAACTCCTGGCTTTTGGGCAAGTTTTAGTTGCATAACAACCAGGTTTACTGACAAACAGAGCCTCCTGTAGGCTGCCAGTCCACATAGGGGCTACCAAATAGCCAATCAGAGCCCCTATTTGTAACCCCAGGAATATTTTTTATGCTTCGGTATGATTATCCAAATTAAGGATAGATTCATTTTGTGGAACAACTTAGGTCCAAAGCAATCTGGATTATAGATCCCATATCTGTGCCACAGCCATAATTTCATATTCATTTGGTACAGACCTTTATCTGGTAGGTGCATTTGTAACATTGTCGCTACAACATTACTGGCAAAATATTCCTATTGGGTTTACTTAATGTTTAAATAATTTTTAGCAGGCTTAAGTTATGGAGATCTAAATTATGGAAATATCCAAACTTCATGTCCTGAGCATTCCAGTTAATAGATCCTATACCTGTACTATATGAAGGAACATTTTTCTTTAAAGGAGACATATCCTATAAAAATTAAGAATGTACCAGAGAATTATACTCCTCTAGATATAGAAGAATTGTGCTTAAAAAAGTTGTATTTCAGACTGATTTATTGAGAAATTCCACCAAAGTCCCGCCCATCAGTTCCAGTTCCTGCTGGCTGGATTTTCTGGATGTGTAGGGGAGCCGGCGGCCCTCGGTACACTGCACTATAAGATAGGAACCAATCAGCAGCTAGGCTGACCTGATAGAGAACTGAAGCCTGTCTTTGCTTGTGGGAGTGCAGGGCTGTGATTGGCTTTCCCCCTCATACTGTGCTTCTGGCAGGGACCGTTAGGACACGCCCACTCTCCATTTCAAACTCGGACAGAGAAGTGATAGGATCTATAGGGAGCTCCAATAAAGGGACAATTTTTACAGATAGGATTAATTTTTAGCACAAAGTGAAACTAGCACCTTATATTATTCATAATTGCCTACAAAATTAGGGTTTACCCATTTATCCTAATGTCCCCTTTAAACAAAAACCTTGTTTCGTACGATATTCGGTGCATGTATTGCGGCTCGTCGAGACAACCAATATTGCAAAGGCTGCGGATAACGGTTGTCTCATCAATCAGGCAGGTTAAAAGATTTTGATCGGGCGCGGTTAAAGGCACCCAAGCAAAAAATAGGTTTAGGGCTGAATCGGCAGGTGGAGGTAGAATTTCTATTGTTTCTGCCTTCATATCTTCATATCTATTCAGCCCTGAACGTCAATGGAGGGTGGGAACGATCATTTGTCCTACCAGTAGTCACATGAAAGATTGTTATTGCTATGTACATGGCCACCTAAAGCTGGCCATACACGTGGCGATCTCACGATGTTTCGTACGACCGTCGGTCGCACGAAACATCGTCAGATCCGCCACACACCATTCAGGGCTGAATCGGCAGGTAAGGAGGTAGAAACAATAGGATTTCTACCTCCTTCTGCCGATTCAGCTCTGAAGGGAGAATTTTGGTCAGGCGCCTTCTATGGCGCCCGATCAAAATTTTCTAACTTGGCCGATCGGCGAGCCGACCAATTTCAGCAGCTTCCTGCGATATCGGTCGGCTCGCTGACATGCCATACACGCACCGATTATCGTACGAAACGAGGTTTCGTACGATAATATCGGTGCGTGTATGGCCACCTTTAGGGGTATATTTATCATGCTGTGTAAAAAGTGGAGTGAAGCTTTACTGGTGATGTTGCCCAGAGCAACCAATCAGCAATTAAATTTCCAAAGCAAAGCATCCAATAGGCTGCTATGAGCAACATCACGAGTAATGTTTCACTCTACTTTTTAAGAAAACCAGAGACCTTCCTCGCACACCCTTAGCTCTTCAACTCAAATTATGCGCCCGATGCACACTGCTGGGGGGATCGGCACCCTCCAAAAATCCAAAGTAACCACAAATGCAATGGCACTCAGAGCTGTAATAGGGACAAGCCCTTTAATTCAAACTTTATTCAATTGAATAAAGTTTGAATTAAAGGGCTTGTCCCTATTACAGCTCTGAGTGCCATTGCATTTGTGGTCACTCCACTTTTTACACAGCATGATAAATATATCCCTTAGAATCATACAATTTTATATAAGTTATTGCTCTATTTAAACTTGCAAACATTTATAATCATATAAGACCCTGTCCCCTTCACCTTTTTATAATAATGTTTTTTTTTTACTTTATATATGCAATGCATCTATTCATGAATATACTGCTATACTGTAAATTCTGTATGACAGTTTTCTGTAGAGCACATTTAAAATTCTCTTGCAAATAACTTTTAGAATGTTTCAGATATAAGCAACCTAATCATCTTTGTTTTTTTTTTGTTTTTTTTGTTTAATTTTCTGAATTTTTATTTAATATTTTACCTCTCTCTAAAATAAAAGCAGAGAGCAGACTGATAGGTGTGAAGTTTATTGCTTTCTTTTTACTGCTTCTTTTGTTGTAACAATTCCTTTCTGTTTAAAATTGTTTTAATCCCACTTTTATTTAAACCTAAATGGATTTGTTAGCTCTGCCTCAGCAAGATTAAATAAGTTAGCACTTGGCACCAGAAGAGAAACTGGGTGAGTGGTAAAACACATGATTGACAGAGAATGCAGAAATTAGAAGGAACGCTGGGATTAGAACATCAGTTCTTGGAGCAGACAGTCCCAGGAAAAATACATTTTCTTGTGAAAGAACATTTTGTTACTATCTTAGATTTCCGTAGAAAGTTTATTGTTTTACCATAGCTTCCCTTCTGGGACAGGTGACAAATGCAGTTCCTTGTTTCTCCCTTTTTACAATAAGAATATACAATAAATAAGAGATAAGAAGTTGATTCATTTGGTTTATATAGTTTACTTAAAGTGTTACTGTAATCCATTGTAAATGTACATTTTCCAGAATTTGATTGTCTTGAAATTCACTTATGCAATATGATCTTTCATTGAAGGTAGGTTAATCGGTATAGTCCGACTTCTAGGAGGGTGCAGAGTGGCATTAATAGGCATAGCCTGGGGGAGGGCAAAACACTTTAAAAATGATTGTAATTGACAAGTTAATTATATAGAGTGCTGCTTACTTAAATAAGCTGTTGTTGGTTAGGCCATGTTAGAGACTGCTGTTAACAGTTTAGAGGTCATTACAAGTCTGTGTAATTAGGTATTAAAAACTAGCTCTGTGGCACTGAATTCTGGAATGCCTCATTAACTTGGGGGTCAACCCTTCCTAAGTCAGGGAACCAAGAGAACACTGATAAGGCAGGTTAGAACCAGAGCTGGCTGGACTGAATATATAAAAACATGGAGTGGTTGCTCTGAAGCCTTATGTGGGGATGACTGAAGGCTTGTTATCTATCAGCATGCTTAATAACACAAAGAAATGCGACATGAATGGTGGCTCAGAGTTGAAATCACAGGTGAGACCCATGTTCATAGGTGGTAAATTGTATCTCAAGAATGTTGATAGCTGTATAAATCAATACTGTTTATTTTCCATTTCGTATCTTTCTACTGTAGATATCTATCGTTTCAGTAAAATATCTGCCAGCACTTTGATTCTTTTTCTGCCATTTATGTCAAGCATTTTGGTCCAGTTAGAGATTTTGCTTGTATGTTTTAAGTGTAAGTCACACTTTACTTTTAATGATAAACCTAAATGGATTTGTTAGCTCTGCCTCAGCAAGATTAAATAAGTTAGCACTTGGCACCAGAAGAGGTAGCAAGAATTCTTTTGAGAAAGAATAGCATGGACTTCAAAAGCATGTGCCTATGTACTCATGTTTATATATACTGAACTGTTCATGTTACACAAATAAGCTTTGCCTTGTCATATCTGCTAAAGTTTGGGGAAGAGACATTACATTTCCTTTGTTATTTATTTAGTAGAGCGCATGTGTTGCAGCCATAATTTAATATTTCCCTCTGGAACAGGTCTTTATTTGGCATGTGCGTTTAGAACATTTATACTACAACACCTGGTTGGGGCTAAACTGAGTAGGCACAGAGTCTTTTTACTTTGGCAAAGCCAAATGGATAAATTTGTGTTTATGGCTTTTGGTGTTAGTACATTAATGTTGTTGATGTTGCCTGCAAGTTTCCAAAAAGTGTTGGGAACAGTGTAAAGATAGCCCTATGGATGTACGCTTATAGCAAGTGTTGTAAAGCATTTCTATCATTTGTTACATGCAGAAGAAAAATACGTCCAGTCTTCTGCATTGCCGAATAGAGTCCAGACATATCTAATTTAAACTGTTCCTCGTAAAGGGATAATAGTATTGCTTTGCGTCTCAAGGTCATGTAACTGAAATGATTTAAGCAATTTAATGCATAATGAGATGATTTTCTAATATCTCATATGGGATGTTTTGTCTAATTCTTTTTAAGGGTGGAAATCTTTATTTTATTATGAATATATTGAACCTCTGTGTAGTTTAAACATTTACATTTATGAATCTATGATCATTGTGTAATCATCGTATACACTGATACAGATCCTTAAGATGTCTCATGAACCAGAACATTTCTATTTATAATGCTATTTATAATGTAGTCCATTACTTGATGTAAAAAACATTATTTTTAAAGAGAAAGGTAACCATCCATATTAAAAAAAACCCGACCCAAGAGGAAACATTCTTATTTAGTTGTTATGCATTCAACTTGTAATAATTATGAACAAATTACATGCTGCTAAAGTGAACTTTCTGTAACTTGGATCTCCATAACTTAAGTCTGCAAAAAATCATTCAAATATTGAATAAATCCAATAGGATTGTTTTGCCTCCAATAAGGATTATTTTATTATTATTTTATAATTCTATTTTAGTTGGGATCAAATACAAGGTTCTGTTTTATAATTACAGACAAAAAGGAAATCAATTTTTAAAAGTTAGAATAATTTGCTTATAATGGAGTCTATGGGAGATGGCCTTTCTGTAATTCGGAACTTTCTGGATAACTGGTTTCCGGATAAGGGATCCCATGCATGTACTTAAGAATAAAAGCTGCTCTGATGGTAAGAGCTTACAACCAATGCGCAGGTTCATTCCGTCATAATTTTTTTTTTTTTTTTTTTTAAAAAAAGCTTACTGAATTTTAATTGAGGCACTAACTTTAAATATAAACTGTTATCGCACTTTTTACAAGCAGGTTTTACAATTTACATTTCTTGTAACTCAAATGGTTGGCCGTGAACTTTTTACTGTTGAGTTCAGTTTTATTGGTTTTGTGCTAATTACTAGTTTATTACCCTTTGTCGTCTATATCTGTACATATAATGCTAGAGAACTTGAGTACAGGCTGCTTATGAAAAGCTCCTGGCAGCACATGACTATTTCAGATCTGTGCCTTCTTATTGAAATTCAGAACCTTTAGGCACATGATCCCTGAAAAATGTTGTGTCTGCAAGTATTGGCTTGCATATGCTGGAAAGCACAATTATAGAATGAAATTGTGCCTATGTCAGATGGCATTGATCATAGGAAGACATGGCCATCTATTCTCCCCTAAAGTAGACCATCCTTTACAGGTGTGTTTTAGGAAGTGAAAAGGAGGGATGTGGGATATAAAGAATGGAATGCCAAGTTAAGGTAAAATGCTAAAGCAGTTATTTTTTTCTGCTTTGTTTTGTGTATTAATATAATAGATATACAGCTGTTGTTCAATTTTTTGCTGTTTTTGCTCCTCTTTGCTACTTAGTCCTTATGTGGCAGTGTAGAACTTCTAAACATTTAGGCATGCTAAAGCACAAGAAATATGGCTTTAGTTCAGTTATTCTCAATATGTTTAGCTTTGGCCCCATCGGTCCCACCAGAAAGTGTTTGTCTACTATGCAGAGTCACAGCCAGACTCTCAAAACTTCCAATTTACAGCATCTTATGTACAACATTTTCTTGGGTATTAAACCATTGTGTTTCATCCTATTTATAATGCAATTAAGGAATCTTCTGATCAGTATGCAAAGGATTACCAAAGTATGTGTCATGAAGACACCCCAACATTAAAACGTGTTTTATGTGTTTTGAATCATACTAAAAAGTAAATTTACAGTAGAAAACAATATATGTTTGGAAAGGACACATTCTGACAAATGCCAGTGGTTCTTTCTCTGCTAAATGTCTTAAAGTCACTAATTTACAGCACATCTGCCACATGATCTGTGCTGAATGCCAGGAGTCCATGTGAAAAGTTGTATAGGATTAGACACCCCAAACATTTTTACAGGACAAAAAAAAACAAACAGTACATACATTACTAAATATTCAATAAAACCAACAGATAAAAAAATGTTGCAACTTGAGATCAGTGTCCAAAATATCAGCCACAACCCCTTTCCTATTCCCTGAGGAAGCCACATAGCTGACACAATGGGGGGAATTCACAAAAGTGGTGAGATTGAGACAAAATAAAAGTGGAGATAGATTTGTCGGATTTTCCACTGTATTCACAAACCTCTATCTCCACTTTTGTGAATTTGTCTTTTATACAGACAGTTTTCAGATTTTGTAATTTTCCCGACATTTTTTTAATGAATTTGCCTTTAGCTCTTAGTAAATCTTAGTAAAGCCTTGGGATAAGGATTTTACCAGCAGGATTTGGCATTTTATATGCCATTTGTCATTTCACTTTGGGGCATTTCCTGAGGGGTAATTTTAGTTTGCCCAGGGAAACTATACATAATTTTTTTCAGGGCAATCTGAGTTTTTTAATGGTCTCTATATTTCTGTGTAATTCCACTTCTGTAACAAGATTTAAGGGTCTAAATACCTTCTTCTCTAGCCCCTACTCATTACTGGTCAGCCCCCACACCAACATGCCTGGTGGATAGAGGTCCAACAGGACTAGGGCCCAGCGGGTTTTAATCCAGTGCCCTGTTGGGCCAGTCCAACCCTGTACCCCAATATCCCAGTTTGGGTGCCAGTGTGTATGTGCTGTTTGCTGATCACCAAGATGGCTGCTGGGAACAGGTGGGGACCAATGCTGTCAGGCAGCTCTGTAGTTCTGGACATGCTATGGGGGCACAGATAAATTGGGGCAGTTGTGTCAGTGAAGAGATTAAAGAGGGGGAACTGCTGCTTAAACTAAAAATTTAAATAAAAATGTTTACAATATATTCACACAAAATGTTATTATTGCCTCACTGATTAAGCTAAAACTAGCATAATCATGCAAATGTGAGGTAAAAACTTTTTATATATAAGATATAAATTAAACTTTTTTTAATCAGTGCTTTACTTGTTTATAAAATGTTAATGAGGCTTTTTGCACCTATTGTTCTAGGGTTAGACAGAAACTTGTCCCCTAACAATAGGCTGCTAATCCCAATAATATGTTAATGATCCCCCAATGGGGCCCCTAGCTTAAGTGTGAAATGGAGTCTGGGTGAAACCAAACAAAACAGAAGAGCTTAGAATTGATCTAACAGAGTTACACTGAGCTTTACTCCATTTTAAAAATGTCTGGAAAAAATGTCGTTAAAATGTCGTATAAATGTTGTTTAAACGACAGATTCACAAAAGTGTCTGTAAAACGGAAAATTGGCGGTTGAGTCGGAATTTAGGCGGATTTCTGTTTGTGAATCTGGAGAAAGTGTTTTCCACCACTTTAACTCCAAATAAGGGCTATCTCCACTTTTGTGAATTCCCCCCCAAAATGTTCAACATTTCAGGGGGAATAACTGACCCTTTGTCAGGTGTACATGTGACAAAAATCTAAAGGCTGTGTAGCCCTTCTACAAATCCAAACAGAGACTTACAATTACCATACAAGTAGTTATACAAGTATAGTCTTTATATTTTGAATGTGTTAAAATGTGTTTGTCATGGGAAAGTAATATGGACCTAGATTTAAAGGTTTCCTCTGATTTTGTTTTTGTTTTGACTTTGTCCCCGGGAAACATAAAATCAGGGTTCAACTGTAACAGTTTGCTAAGTGTTCACACTATTGACACTGGGCAATTTTAGGAGGAAAAAAAAGTAAAATGCATGTGTGTATACTTGCCAATTTGTCCTAGTGTATTTGTTTTTATGTGAGGGTGCAATTCCTGAATAAGCAAGTATGTATGAATAAGCAAGTGTGTTAATTGTGCATATTATCATAATTTGTCTTTGCATTGCATCTATGTCTTTGCATATGTGTGTGAAGCTTACCTGAAGGTCTACTTCTACAAAAAGAGGGCAACTGTGTGGTCCAAGATACCTGGGCATCACTGGGCTAAAATCTAAATGTGTGCCCAATCTTCGTATAGTGTACACTTTTTCTTTAGTGAAGAGTGAAAGGCAAAATGATCTGCGTCAAGTGCCAGACTGTCTTTTCCCAATACAAGTTAGAGCAGAATCATACCTGTATCTGTCAGATTGTTTCTCATAATACTAGTTACAGAACCTACATTACATGGGCAGTTATTACTTAAGAACTTGAGTTGCAAATAAAATATGCCATACTTTTGTATGGCCCACGAGAGAGACTGCTAAAGCTGATATTTTGATTACCCACCACTGATAACTAAATAAAACTGTAGGAGACCTCGGCGAAAGGAGTTTTAATAAATTATTTAAATGGAGAATTTATCACCTTTTTAACTTATGGTAACATTACCCCTGTTTAAGTGAATGCCTTGTAATGCACTGTATGCCTTGTAATGCACTGCATACATTTGATTCGCCTTAGAGTATGGCTACATGTTTCATGGTGAAAGAAAGAGGGGTAATACCTTTTGTATTTACGGTTTCCTAGCAAACTTTCCACAATTTTTATTTCTTTCCGTCACTACTTGTTTTTCTCTCAGCAGATCCAGTTTGCAGACCAGAAGCGAGAGTTTAATAAGCGTCCTACAAAAATTGGTCGCCGATCTTTATCTCGTTCCATTTCTCAGTCTTCAACTGATAGTTACAGTTCAGGTGAGTAAAGAATCTAGAGGGATGGTGTACTTTCCTCATTGTTTTACCTCTTTTTAAAGCATCTAAACCCCCCAAAAATGATCTACTGTGAACATAATCTTGGTGCTTCATTAGAACTTTTGCGGTTTACATTAAACACAGGCCTAGAGTCCACCCCTACACTTAAAAAAAAAATAATAAAAAAAAAAAATTCTGATGGTTGTGGCTGCGCTCAAAGTCATTGCATCATCCCTGGTGCAGCCACACCAAGTGAAATCTGGTGCAAAACTGCATGCGCAAGAAGTTTCTGGCCAATTTCTGCTTAGTATGTGGCACTAGCCTTAGTAGATAAAGTAAATTGGAAAAGATGGAAGGACTGAATACAGGTCAAAGCTGTTTTTCTAGACTTAGTTTTATTTTTTATTCCAGTGAATCAAATGCTGCATAATAAAATCCTATGGGGTCTGGGAAAGCAGTTGTAATTCTTGCTTTCAGTGGCAGAACGCAGTCTGTTGGTTGTGTCAAATGGTAGCTAATGGTAAAAGTGTGATTTAAAGGGGTGGTTCATCTTCAGGTTAACTTTTAGTATGTAATAGTATTGTCTATTTTTAGCATGTTTTCATTTGGTCGTCATTTTTTATTTGTTATAGTTTTGAGTTATTTGCCGCCTTCTTCTGACTATTCCTAGCTTTTAAATGGGGGTCACTGACCCCAACAGCAAAGAAACTATTACTCTGTGAGGCTATAATTTTATTGTTGTTGTTAATTTTTATTACTTATCTTTCTATTTAGGGCATCCTCTATTTATATTCCTATCTCTTTCAAACCACTGCCTGGTTGCTAGGTTAAAATGGACCCTAGTAACCAGTTTGCTGCTGAAATTCCAAACTGGAGAGCTGCTAAACAAAAAGCTAAATAACTCAAAACCCACAAATAATAAAAAAATAAAAAACAATTGCAAATTGTCTCAGAATAGCACTCTCTACATCATACTTAAAGTCAATTTAAAGGTGAACAACCCCTTTAAGGAATAACCAGCAAATAGTTTATGTATTGTAAATATATTTGTTTGTTGTTTATTATGTGTTGCAGTCCATTATTAGAGAGATTGAGTGTAAATATGTTTCATACTGGGCAGTTCATAATAAGGTTGCTATATATGCATGAGAGGAATGTCAGTTACTATGAAAGGGACTCTCAAGCCTCCATACTTGCCTCCCATGCTGTCTGTCTGTTTTGGTCTGTTCTGTCATTAGAATATAGTTATTTATTGTCTGTCTGGCCCATGTGCAGTGCTTTCTTATGTGCAGGAGTTTTTAATTCTAATACTCTGTTTATTTATATATTACTCTATTTATAATGCCCCTATGTGTTCATGGTTTATTACAATGCCTGTCTCAGTTGGGCCAGTTAGTTTTCTAATGCATTTGCACAACACACACTAGGGTCAGTTTTAACAGGAGCCAGTTAACCTGGTTGTATGGTGTCAGGGTGTAAGGAAGTATAGGAGTAAATTCTGGTACCTAAAGGAAACATGTTCAGGGAGAAACTCCAGATAATTCTCATGGCAGGATCAATAACTCAATAACCCCACACTGCAAGGCAACAGTGTTAGCTGCTAAGCCAATATACTGCCAGTGTCCATCTGTTCTCTCTTGCGAAGCTATTCAGATCCATAACCAAATCTGTGTGATGCTGCTCATATTTGCCCAGTATTGATGGGAGGGAGGAGTACATTGTCTCTGCTCTCACCCATTTCCTGTGTTACATGCCCTCCCCTTTTCTTTTCCCCTTCTATTCTGTTAACCTATTTTTTCCAGTTCTTTGTTTTCACACAGAGCTCATTTACTACTCTTCCCTTTATTTGCTCTCTTCCCTTCTTATTTTTATACTGCATTCCCTTTGTCTTTTCACTTCACCTTGGCCTCTATCTCCCCATTCACCTTATGTTCTTCCTATTTTTTTTCCCTTACTCTGTTTAGTCCCTCTCTCTAGTTTTAGTTTGTAGTGCAGGACGAGTTTCTCAGGTCCAGAGCATTTCGAATCCAAACCCTCACTTTTCTATGTATGAATTCTGCCTTAATCTTGCTTTATTTACATAGCACCAACAAATGCCCCCTCCCTAGAATATCTGTGGTGTGGGGGGAGGGGGCAGATAGGAGAGAGGTTGTGTGTGTTTGGCGATAGGAAAAGGGGGATTCCAGGGTGAGGGCTGTATGCACAACATTTTTTTTTTTTTAGTTTAAGCTGGTCAGCAGAAGCAGATTAATTTTAGTATTCAGATTGCAGTTTGGCATTGAGTTAAGAAGCATTTGACACATTTTGTTAAAAACTAAATTTGACAATGAGGGTTCTACTACTGGATTACATTAAATTATTTAAGTCACGAGATCAACATTTTTGTGACTAAAATCCAGTTTAAACTGGTTGGTCTTTACTCCACATTCTCCTCTTGCTCTTGTGCAGACTTTGTCCGTGTCTTTTATATTACTCAGCTTTAGACCTGCAAATGCCAATCTCCTCCCTCACTGAGATTAATTTTTCTATATCATTTTACTGGTGGATGTGGATAGGGAAAAATTCCTATAGCACGAGCTGAAAAAACTGTTTGAAAGATAAACAACCCCTTTAGAACCTTATATGCATTAAGCTGGCCCTACACACACAGTTATTTTCGAAATGTGTGTGGGTTACAGGTTATGACGATAATGTGTGTGCGTGTTTTGCGTATCTGACAATATCCTTGGGTGACCTACAATGCATTTTCAGGACGTCCTTTTTGTACGATTGTTGTCTGGCAACTATTTTGTGTTCAGAACATCCTCAGATTTGTTAACTAATTTAGGGCGAAGACACACGGGGCGATTAGTCGCCACAACTTTTCATTAACCTGGTTGTGGTGACTAATCACAATGAATTTTAGCCCATAGTTTATAACTACGTCACTGCAACATATCGCGCACACATTTTCATCACCTGGATTAGTCACCACAACTTTTTTTAAAAGTCGCTGCAGCTAATCGCCTTGTGTGTCTTTGTCCTTAAGCTGGCCATACACGCACCGATACTATCGTACGAAACCTCGTTTCGTACGATATTCGGTGCGTGTATGGCATGTCGGCGAGTCGACCGGTATCGCAGGAAGCTGCTGATATCGGACGACTCGCCGATCGGCCAGGTTAGAAAATTTTGATCGGACGCCATAGAAGGCGCCTGACCCAAATCTGCCGTCAGGGCTGAATCAGCAGAAGGAGGTAGAAATCCTATTGTTTCTACCTCCTTATCTGCTGTTTCAGCCCTGACGGTGTGTGGCGGATCTGACGATGTTTAGTGCGACCGATGGTCGCACGAAACATTGTCAGATCGCCACGTGTATGGCCAGCTTTAGACAGATGCTAATTAATTAGAAAAAGAATAAGATAAGATCTGTAAAACAGTGGTTTGATTTAGTTCCACACGGGCTTGATTCTTTGCCTTTGGAGAAAAGCAGGCCGAGAATCAGCCCTACTGTTGGCACCAGCCTTCTACCTTGGCTGCACCCAGAAGCATTGTCTCTGGCCAGGCGCAGGCAGATGTTTTTAAATTAGCATTTTTTTCCCATCAGCTCTCTGCAATTAAATTTGCATATACTGCCTTGCTATTCTTTTTGTATAATAAGATAAACATTTAGTCTGACAAATTCTGAATTTATCACTGTAAAATTATTATGCTGTAAAAAAAATAGATAATATATCCGAAAGCAATATATTAATTCTTAAGATAAGACGGCTGCTTTGTTCCTGTACTTTGCCACTGTAACTTTTTTTTTTTTTTTTTTTTTTTTTTAACTCCTAGTGATGTCTGAGATTATTGAGCTCGGCTCTGCCACATTGTGCTCTTACAGAATTTATATGTAAAGTGCCTTTTGCTTTCTGCTATGGTACATTGCTAATGTGTTTCTTATTGTACTTTGTCATATATGCACTCTGATAAAAGTTGTTTTTTTAGCTAATGTTCTGCATGGTACCTACCGGGTTTATTCTTCTTTTAAACTTTGATTGTATATTTTTTATGGCAGTAGAAGAGCCATATTAAAATAAAGATATCTATATAACTAGAGGTGACTTTTTAGTGGTAAGCAAGATTGTTGGCAGCCAGCCACCCGGCTGTTTATGCAAGTAACATTCTTGATATATCTACAGTCATATGAAAAAGTTTGGGAACCCCTCTTAATGCTTTGGAGTTTTATCATTGGCTGAACTTTAAAAGTAGCAACTTCCTTTTAATATATAACATGCCTTATGGAAACAGTAGTATTTCAGCAGTGACATAAAGTTTATTGGATTAACAGAAAATATCCAATATGCATCATAACAAAATTAGACAGGTGCATAAATGTTGGCACCCCAACAGCGATATTACATCAATACTTAGTTGAGCCTCTAGACGCCTCCTATAGCCTTTGATGAGTGTCTGGATTCTGGATAGCGGTATTTTCGACAATTCGTCCATACAAAATCTCTCCAGTTCAGTTAAATTTGATGGCTGCCGAGCATGGACAGCCTGCTTCAAATCGTCCCCTATGATATTCAAGTCAGGGGACTCGATGGCCATTCCAGAATATTGTACTTCTTCCTCTACATAAATGCCTTTGCAGATTTTCAACTGTGTTTGTTTAGGGTCATTGTCTTGTTGGAATATCCAACCCCTGCGTAACTTCAACTTTGTGACTGAATCTTGAACATTATCCTGAAGAATTTGTTGATATTGGGTTGAATTCATCCGACCTTCGACTTTAACAAGGGACCCAGTCCATGAACTAGCCACACAGCCCCACAATATGATGGAACCTCCACCAAATTTCACAGTAGGTAGCAGGTGTTTTTCTTGGAATGTGGTGTTCTTCTGCCATGCAAAGCGCTTTTTTATTAAGATCAAATAACTCAATTTTTGTCTCATCAGTCCAAAGCACTTTGTTCCAAAATGACTGTAGCTTTTCTAAATGAGCTTTTGCATACAACAAGGGACTGTTTGTGGCGCGAATGCAGAAAGAGCTTCTTTCTCATCACCCTGCCATACAGATGTTCTTTGTGCAAATTGTGCTGAATTGTAGACCGATGTACAGATACTGCAGCAAGATGTTCTTGCAGGTCTTTGGAGGTGAACTTTGGCTTGTTTGTAACCATTCTCACAATCCTCTGCATATGCCGCTCATTATTATTATTATTATTATTATTAACATTTATTTATAAAGTGCCAACATATTCCGCAGCGCTGTACAATAAGTAGGTTTCATACATTGGACATACAGAGTAACCTATAAAGCAATCAATAATCGATACAAGAGGTGAAGAAGGCCCTGCCCAAAAGAGCTTACAATCTACAAGGAAAAAGGGTTGAGATACAAGGTGTGGGAATGGGCATGACCAGAGTTGTGAGAGGTGTGGCACAGGGTATTGCTAAACTAGATTAGGGTAAACTTCTCTAAATAAATGTGTTTTTAGAGATCTCTTGAAGGCAAAGAGATTGGGAGAAAGTCTGATAGTTTGTGGGAGCGAATTCCAGAGAAGGGGGGCAGCCCTTGCAAAGTCTTGAATGCGAGCGTGTGAGGATGGAATGAGAGAGGAGTTGAGGAGCAGGTCAGTAGAGGAGCATAACAAGCGGGTTGGATGGTACCTAGAGATGAGTTCAGAGATGTAGGGTGGGGCAGAATTATGAACTGCTTTGTATGTGAGAGTCATTAGTTTGAATTTTATCCTGGATGGTAGGGGAAGCAAGTGCAGGGATTGGCAGAGTGGCACGGCAGAGGAGGAGCGGTTGGAGAGGTGTATGAGCCTGGCAGCAGTATTCATTATGGACTGGAGAGGGGACAGTCTTTGGAGGGGAAGGCCAATTAATAGGGAGTTACAGTAGTCCAGGCGAGATATTATAAGAGAGTGAATACGAATTTTGGCAGCATCTTGGGTGATAAATGATCGTATTTTGGAGATATTTCTTAGGTGAAAGTGACATGATTTGATAAGTGATTGGATATGAGGAGTGAAGGACAGGGCAGAATCAAGGATAACTCCAAAGCACCGGGCCTGGGAAGATGGGGTGATGGTAGAATTGTTAACCGTTATAGATACCTCGGGAACAATGTGGGCGTTGGATGGGGGAAAGAGAAGCAGTTCAGTCTTGGAGAGGTTTAATTTAAGGTAACTTTGGGACATCCAAGTGGAGATAGCGGACAGGCAGGAAGAGACAAGAGTTAGAAGCTCTGGGTTGAGATCAGGAGGGGAAAGATAGATCTGAGTATCGTCAGCATAGAGGTGGTACTGAAAGCCAAAAGAATTGATTAGTGAGGAGGTATAGAGAGAAAATAGTAAGGGGCCCAGCACAGAGCCTTGAGGAACCCCGACAGAAAGAGGCAAGGGAGAAGATGATTCCCCATTGTAAGAGACACTGAATGATCGATCTGAGCGATATGAAAACCAGGATAAGGCAGTGTCACTAAGGCCAAGAGAGCGGAGAGTCTGAAGGAGAAGAGGGTGATCCACAGTGTCAAAAGCAGCAGAGAGATCGAGAAGTATTAGTAGCGAGTAGTGTTTTTTGGCTTAAGCCGAAAGGAGGTCATTTGTTAGTCGGGTTAGAGCAGTTTCGGTGGAGTGTTGTTGTCCAGATTGTAGGGGATCCAGGAGGTTATTGTCAGAGAGGAATAGCGTCGGTCGGTTGTAAACTAGGTGCTCAAGCAGTTTGGAGATGAATGGGAGCAGAGAGATTGATTGGAGGGATCAAGGGAGGGTTTTTTCAGAATATGGGTTACAAGTGCATGTTTCAGTTGGGAGGGAAAGATTCCAGTAGAGAGCGAGAGATTGAATAGATGAGTTGAGGCTTTCTGAAGACGGGTTGGCATTACGTAGAAGTTTGGTAGGAATGGGATCAAGTGGGCAGGTAGTAAGGCTAGAGGAAGACAACAGTTTTCAGTCACTGGGGAGAAGGAGCCAAGAAGAGACTGGGTAGCATGTAGGGAGGGAGGGGAATGGTTATGGGGATTAAGTTGTGCAATGTCACTTCGGATGGTGTCAATTTTATTTTTAAAGTGCTCTGCAATAGCTTGAGCAGTGACTGAAGCACACGTTGGGGGTGGAGGAGGGGACAGCAAAAGGTAGAGAAGAGTTGTGCAGATTTTTTAGAGAGGGAGTTAATAAGTGCAGTGAAGTAGGTTTGTTTAGCTTGGCGGAGGGTGGTATTATAGGAGAGCAGAGCAGCTTTGTAGCTGCAGAAATCTGACTCCGACCTTGATTTGCGCCAGTGGCGCTCAAGTGTACGTGACGTTTTTGGATGGTTTTGGTATGAGCAGTGTGCCAGGGTTGGAGTGGTTTGGGCCTCATGCGTTTTGTCTTGGCAGGAGCAAGCTCATTTAAGGGCAGTGGCGAGTGTGCTGTAGTAGACAGAGGTAGCCTGATTAGGACAAGAGACAGGATGTTAGAATGAAGAGAGTCAAAGGAAGAAGAGAGGTGTGACGTGTTTAGGGATTGCAGGTCTTGGTATGTGTATGTTTGGGGGACAGCAGAGGGTGTAGAGGGAGTTAGCGAGAGTTGAAATGTGAGCAGATTGTGATTAGAGAGGGGGAAAGGGGAGTTAGTGAAGTTGGAGGTAGAACAACATTTTGTAAATATAAGATCCAGGGAGTTTCCATTAGAGTGAGAGGGGGAGTCAGAGCACAGAGATAACCCAAAGGAGGATGTTAGTGAAAGGAGTTTAGAGGCAGCAGGGGCATTAGGATTGTTAACAGGTATGTTAAAGTCACCTAGTACAATGGATGGGGAATCAGAGGAAAGGAAGTAAGGAAGCCAGGCAGAAAAGTTGTCAAAGAATTGTGAGGTCGGTCCAGGAGGTCGGTATATGACCGCAAAGCAGGGGAGAAGAGCCTAATAGAGTGAACCTCAAATTAGGAAAATGAAAGAGAAGGAGGAGGTGGAAGGACTTTAAATGAATAGCGGGGGGAGAGAAGGAGTCCTACCCCACTCCCTACCCTGTTTCCAGGTCTGGGAGTGTGAGTAAGGTGTAGCCCCCCAAAGGACAGAGCAGCAGGTGAGGCAGTGTCAGTTGAGGAAAGCCAGGTCTCAGTTATTGCAAATAAGTTAAGTGATTTAGCGATTAAAAGGTCATGGATGGAGGTGAGTTTGTTGCAGACGGAGCGGGAATTCCAGAGGGCACAGGAAATTTGAATAGAGGCTTTGGGTATAGGGGTAAGGGTTCTGTACTTTAAAGGGGTACAGGGTGGATTTGGTGAACGTGTCCCTAACAAAACAGGGATGGGGTAAGGGCCAGGGATGGGGGAAATGTCACCAGCAGCAAGTAACAGGAAGGAGAGGAATGCAAGGTGAGAGTGGGATTTGTATGTTTTTGTTTTATTTGTATTTTTCTTGACCTGCCAGACCTGGGTTTTACAGCAACTGTGCTTTGTGACCTTCCATTTCCTGATTACATTCCTTACAGCAGCGTTTTTCAACCACTGTTCCGTGGCACACTAGAAATGTTGCCTGGTGTGCCGTAGGCAGGGCCGCAATTTTTACTTTAAAAAAAAAAATCCGGGCCCTGTCATTGGTGTGTGTACGGGTGACGTCAGTACGCACGGGGCGCAACGTTATAAAAGGGCCTGTGTGCGGTCGCGTGTAGGCAGAAGTGCAGAGGCGGCGCGCGTGAGGGGAAGATGCTGCTGAAGCCGCCGAAGAGTAAAATGCTGCTGGGCACCAATGTATTAGGGGGGGGCCACGGGGCACACTGACTTATGGGGGCACTGCTGCTGGGCACCAATGTACTAGGGGGGCACTGCTCTTGGCACCAATGTACTAGGGGGGCACTGCTGCTGGGCACCAATGTACTAGGGGGGCACTGCTCTTGGCACCAATGTACTAGGGGGGCACTGCTGCTGGGCACCAATGTACTAGGGGGGCACTGCTGCTGGGCACCAATGTACTAGGGGGGCACTGCTCTTGGCACCAATGTACTAGGGGGGCACTGCTGCTGGGCACCAATGTACTAGGGGGGCACTGCTCTTGGCACCAATGTACTAGGGGGGCACTGCTGCTGGGCACCAATGTACTAGGGGGGCACTGCTCTTGGCACCAATGTACTAGGGGGGCACTGCTGCTGGGAACCAGTGTACTAGGGGGGCACTGCTGCTGGGCACAGAGTTAAATTTTTTAACGTTTTCTAACGGTGGTGTGCCTCGTGATTTTTTTCATGAAACAAGTGTGCCTTTGCCCAAAAAAGGTTGAAAAACACTGCCTTACAGATGAAGTGGACCGTTAAAACTTCTCAGATAAATTTTTGTAGCCTTCCCCTAAACCATGATACTGAACAATCTTGGTTTTCAGATCTTTTGAGCGTTGCTTTGAGGATCCCATTCTGTCACTCTTCAGAGGAGAGTCAAACAGAAGCACCATTTGCAATTGGCCACCTTAAATACCTTTTCTCATGATTGGACAAACCTGCCTATGAAGTTCAAGGCTTAACAAGCTAATCCAACCAATTTGGTTTTGCCAGTAATCACTATTAATTGGTATTACATGCATTTAAATTAGCATAATTACAAGGGTACCCAAATCTTTTCACAGCCAGATTTTCACATTTGATTTAATTTCATACAGCTAAATACTGCTTCACTAAAAATCTTTGTTCAGAAAACACCCCAGTACTCAGATGTTCCTGGTAAATAAGACATACCACTGTTATCTTTTTTTGTTGTTGAAAGTGGAGTAAATATTTATGCAGGGTGAGAGGGGTTCCCAAACTTTTTCATATGACTGTATGTACTACGGATATATGACTGCTGATTGGGCATGTTAGAAAATGTAATCTGAGCTGCATGGTACCTGTCAGTGGTTCACAGCTCCTCTTCACTTCCTGCTTCTCTGATGATTTAGGCTGTCATCCCAGATGAGCAGAGCAATAGAAAGGGCCTTATTACTTTGTAGGGTGCTTTGTGCATTAACTGTCCGTTCAGCATTCAGTATGATTGGTGAATGTAACAGCAAGGTGAACCATGAAAAGTTGAGTTACACTAGGAAAAAGAAAATAAATGAATGTTTACATTTAAAAGGTTCTATTAGAAAAACACATATGGATAACTATATGTATAGTGGCCCTTGGGCTCCAGTGGGTCCTGCTCCACATGCTCTCAAAGTCATAATGCCAAACATTCTCTGAATTTGAGGTGAAGTTTGTAGATCTCGGGTCATTTTAATTAAATGGATATTTTAAAAAGCCAATATGTCTAACATATGCAGAAATTTACTTCTCCTTTGGATAAAATTTATTTAAACAAAGGCTTTAACATTAGCAGAGTTTCAAATGGGTCATTAATAGCAAATATTTTTTTTATTTGGCAGCTTAAATGTTATTTATCTTTATAGTACACAATTCACTATTCCCGTTACACAGGGCATTTACTCAGGGCAAGGCTACTATGAAAAAACTGAAGTTTGTATTCCTTAGCAATTTCTGTATCTTTACATCAAGAGCATACTGTACATTATAGTTAATTTTAGGGATGCACCAAATACAGGTGCCCCTGGCCACCCCAAATCCAAATTATTATATATAAATCCAATTCTTAATGTCACATGACTTTTTGTCACATAAACACAAAAGTTTTTCACCATACGTAAAGTGCACAGTTCTCTTCAACCCTTCCTTAACCAAATTAGGTCTCCGATCGGTGTTCGGCCGAATCTTTCACAAATCTGGGGTTCAGATGGAACCTAAAATAGTGAATTTGGTGCATCTCTAGTTATTTTGTCTTAATCACACTGCATTGCCACCTGGAAGGTGATCTGAATTTAGTCATTGGCAAGGCATTTTCAGGAGATTTGTTGCTGTGGTTGACAAATATGTGTGCCATTTGCCTAAAGGTGCCCATACACCTTACAATTCCCACCCTCCACTGATGTTCAGAGCTGAATCATCAGATATGGGGATAGAAACAATAGGGATTTGGCCTTAAATGCAGATTTTGCTCTGGCGCCTTCAACGATGAGTGCGTGGTGGGACTGACTAAAGGTGCTTCTTTGCTAGATAAATAACACAGCACATATAACAGTCTTTCACAGGCTTACAAAGCCAGTGAGGAAAAGGCAGCAAGAGCCCAACCAAATGTGTACTCGTTCTTCACAACTTTTCTAAACCATAACAACTCCATTATAATATACTGTATGGGAAAAAGAAGAACTACAACCTGAAAATGGCTTGAAATGTATTTTATGTACTAAACTTCTCTCCGCCTTCATGGCTGAAGGAAGCGGATCTACACTAAGGGGCACATTTACTAACCCACGAACGGGCCGAATGCGTCAGATTGCGTTTTTTTCGTAATGATCGGTAATTTTGCGATTTTTTTCGGCGTCTTTACGATTTTTGCGTAAAAACGCGAGTTTTTCGTAGCCATTACGAAAGTTGCGCAAAGTCGCGCTTTTTTTGTAGCGTTAAAACTTGCGCGAAACGTCGCGCCTTTTAAGTTTTAACGCTACGAAAAAGGCGCGACTTTGCGCGTAAGTGTTAACGCTACGAAAAAATCGCGACTTTGCGCAACTTTCGTAATGGCTACGAAAAACTCGCGTTTTTACGCAAAAATCGTAAAGACGCCGAAAAAAAATTGCAAAAAATACGAAAAAGTCGCAAAATGTTCGTTTCCAATCGGAATTTTTCCAATTCGAAATCGTGTCTTAGTAAATCAGCCCCTAAGTGTGACCTTGCCCTAAGGGTGTACACAGGAGTGCCCAATATTCTTTTCCTGTTAGGTCATTTCTTAGAGCTCTGGCACACGGGGAGATTAGTCGCCCGCGACAAATCTCCCTGTTCGCGTGCGACTAATCTCCCTGAGTTGCCATCCCACCGGCAAAAATGTAAGTCGCCGGTGGGATGGCACACGCGGCGGCGCGATTTCGGCAAATCGCTGAAAATGCCCCGCGAGGCAACTTCGGCGATTTGCCGAAATCGCCTGCGCAGCGTGTGCCATCCCACCGGCGACTTACATTTTCGCCGGTGGGATGGCAATTCGGGGAGATTAGTCGCACGCGAACAGGGAGATTTGTCGCGGCCGACTAATCTCCCCGTGTGCCAGAGCCCTTAAGGTTGAAGACACACAGAGCTACTAGTAGTCATGGCTACAATAAAAGACAATGCTGATCGTTTACTGATAATTGTCTGTGTTTTTTTACCAGAAGCTATTCGCAGTATTGTCTATGGCAGGGTATTTTCTGGTGTTTTAAGGCTGTGACAAGTAGCTGCTACTTAATAGCTCTGTGTGTCAGTGACAATGCTCATGCTGCAGTTGAAAACTATGCTTAGGAGATTTTAGAAATCAGCTTTGTATTGTGACTTTACACTGTATATTGTGCCAGTCCCTAAGCTTGTGTAAGGGCAGGGGTACACAGGGATATTAGTTGCCCAGCAACAAATCTTCGTTGTCGCAGGCGACTAATCTTCCTGCAATGCCATCCCACCTTCTAGAATGTAAATCACCTATGGGATGCCATACGCGTTGCTGCAATGTCTCGCAGTCGCCCAAAGTTGCCTTGAGAGGAAACTTTGAGCAACTGCGAGACATCGCAGTGACACATATGCCATCCCACTGACAATTTACATTCTAGCCAGTGGGGTGGCATTGTGGGGAGATTAGTTGCCCGCGACAACAAAGATTTGTTGCAGGGCAACTAATCTGCCCTTGTGCCCCTGCCCTAACTGACAGCAGCCTAAATCATGTTGAGAAAAAAAAATAGAGATGCATTCAAGTATTTTCTTGAGCTTTAAGGCTCTTTAAGGCTTACGCTGATCATGAAAGCTCCAAGCACAGCCTCTTGACAAAGCAGTAAACTTATTGTTGCATGGTCAGGCATTCTGATTGTAAAGAACTAAAGGGCCTGATGACTGGATCATTGAATGGAAGGTCATTATGTACCACAGGTTAACAATTAACTGATGAATATATACATACTTATCATGAATATTATGTCATGAAACCTGCAGCAAACTAAGTAACAAAATCCCTTTGCCTTTGCTGATTTATATCCTTTATCACTAGCTGCTTCCTACACAGATAGCTCGGATGATGAGACCTCCCCAAGGGACAAGCAACAGAAAAACTCAAAGGGTAGCAGTGACTTCTGTGTGAAGAACATAAAGCAGGCAGAGTTTGGACGTCGGGAGATAGAAATTGCTGAGCAAGGTATTTATGTGAGATGAAAGTTTTGTAAAATAACTATTAATACTTAAGTTGTCTGTGAATGTATATTTGGGGGCTTGGTTAGCCTCATGGTATAACGACAATAAGACTGTGTTATGTCAAAATTAATAGCATACCGATGTGCTATTTATTATAATATATTCCAATTCACCTGGAATCCAGTGGGCGCTAGATGATTGTGTTTTTTTTGTGGTCACTTTTCATGAGACAATTTTATTTGGGTTCCAGCCCTCAAATGTGGTTTAAGTCATGTGTGTAACTGGTCAACTACATGCAAATCTGTAAGGCTCATTTACTAGCATAGGAATTTTAAATGCACCAGTGTAGCTGCTAAAAGCAATGAGGGTACAGTTATCTTTGAACAGTCCTCTGCAGTTAGAAAACGAAAACAAATATCCGACTGAATAAAATAGCTGTGCGTAGCATTGGTGCACTCTAAATCAGCAGCTCTGACTCCTAGTACAAACTCTCCTACATCTAAAAAAGAAAACACTGTTTTAGCAAATTTAGTGACACAGTAAGTTAGGTTGAAGTTCAGTCTTTTATGCCTATATATAACTTGCCTAACTGCTAGTTGATCCAGAGGAAGGCAAAAAACCCTTACTTGCTAAACAGCCATCCAACCCCTTCTTGAAGCTATGTATCAGCCAGTACAACTGATTGAGGGAGAGAATTTCACATCTCTCACAGTAAAAAACCCTGAAAAACATGTGGTGAGGTCAGAAAGAAATTGGAAATAAGCTTTAAATTAGATTTTATGAAGACCTGTACGGAAATAGAACATTTTTGGCAAAAGATTTTGTCTATGTATATCTGAAAATAGTACCCTGCTCTCTTATCTACACACATTAATTCTATCGCCACTCTCCTTAGTAGATTATCATGCCTATTTATTTAACTAGTTTCATTGTGTTTGCAGATGTTAAACTAAACAGGTAAAATAAAGAAACACTTGTTGATGTTCAGTGTTCAGATGGGTATCTTTTTAAGCAGTCTTTATGCAGTACTAAGATGAGGTACAGGAAATCAAATGCTTATTAAACAACCCAATAGGTCAAAACAATGGCATCATTGACCAATATCTGATCATGCCTTTGTCAGCAAGTATGGAAAATGCCATTGAGGGATATATTAGACCATGGATGTGGTTTGCCTAGGAGCGGTAACTGATAGCAACCAATCAGCAGGTAGAATTTACTAGTCGCTTGTTTAAAAGCAAGCATCTTATTGGTTGCTATGGGTTACTGCTCCTGGGCAAATTTGTGCCTTTTATTATGTATGGGATTTAATCTTCCAATTTGTTTCCTATTCTAGAAACATGCATAAGCTTGAGAGAAATCTTAATGCTTACAGATTATATTATGTTTAGTGCTTTAATTTATGGCAAGATGTCTATCTTCTAATTTGATCTCTTATATATTATAGAGATGCCTGCTCTTATGGCTCTACGGAAGAGAGCACAGGGTGAAAAGCCGCTGGCGGGTGCTAAGATTGTAGGCTGTACCCATATCACAGCACAGACTGCAGTGAGTTGGATCCTAATAAATAAAACCGTGCATGATTTATTGTTACCTAAATCTATTAATTTGATACACATTGTGAAGTATCCTCTGGATTTTTTTACTTGAACACACAATTTTAACATTTCAGTTATTATTCAGTCTAATAATCGTATACTGTGGGTTAGGGTATGGCCCCAAAAGGCGGATTGTCAGCCTGCGTATGAGCACAGGCTGACAATCCGGCCATAGGCTTGAAAAATCTTCATGGTGCCTGCACCCAGAAGCATTAAATACGCCCAGGTGCAGGCACATGCAGCCAATATGCGCCCACAAATGCAAAGTCTAGTGTTAGTTGGTGGATATTGGCTGCATGTACATGCACCCTGCACCTATATGGTATACATTGTATTTCTTAGGCTTTCCACCTCCAAAGACATATAAAAATGCCCAAAAACATGCGCTCTATCGGTGGACAACCTTTTATTAGACAAGAAATGTCAGACGTACAGGTTCTGGGGGAATTGGGTGGTTTGAAGTGAATTTAGGCAGGAAAAATGATGAGAGCAAAATGCCCATAAGTTTCCTAATAAACCATAGTCCTATCAAATGTACAGTCTGGCTAATAAATATACAGTTTGAACTGTAGAGTTTGTACTCGTGCAAAACAAATGTATAGCTAAAGGTAGCCATACATGGTAAGAGGTTGCCAAACGAACGGATCGTCTCCCAATATGTCCACCTATGGTGGAAGATATTGGGCTAATTTGATCTTTTGACCCTAGGGCCAAATGGTTAAATTACAACAGCGGCATACGCGCCATCAGATCAGGGGCCTCATCTGCTCGTTGACGGAAAATTAAACCTGCAAAATTGAGCTCTGGGCAATTTTATGCCAGATACTGATCAGGTATGTCTGGCGGGGGGTGCCCAAACACAGGCAGATAAGCTGCCGAATTGGTCTGAAGGACCCAAATTAGCAGCTGAAATTTGCCTGTGTATAGCCACCTTAAAGCTGGCCATGCAGGTACCGATAAATTGTTGGACCATGTGTGGTTATTTTCATGCCATGGCAATCAGTCTTTAGTCGATCGGACGGGTTAAAAATTTTCGGTTGGCTAACGAAAAAATCTGTGAATATATTGTGTCGTCGGGCCCGGATTTGTGGCAAAGCCGCAAAGGCCCGGGCCTGGGGCGGCACAAATCTGGGGGTGGCATGCTGCCCAAGCCGCACTGAAATTTTGCTCACATACGGAGCAACGGGGACCTCTCCCCACTGCTCCGTATGTGAGTTTAAATGGACGCGCGCATTTGCATATAGAGGTTGCCTTCACTAATAAAATGATTGCATCATATAAAAATGGGAAACACTGGGCAAAATTGCACCTGGGCAGTGACCAATAGCAATCAATCAGTTACATTTTTCCAGCTGCTGCAGGTTGAACACTGAAAGCAATCATCACTGGGCATACATCAAGTTGCCCAGTGCTTATAAATGACCCCAGTGTATTTTTAAGTTTAGCCTGAATACACAGCGTTCCTTTTCACTGTGCCCTTGAACTAGTAAACCCCCTTAACCAACATACAGTTGTTCCACAGACAAGCAGGCCAGGGGTTGTCCACATTACCTGCCTATGCTTATTCTCATGTTCTTCCACTTGTTCTTCTGTTAAGGTGGCCATACACCTTCAGATCTGCTCGCTTGACGATGTTGCCACGGGTATAGGGGAAGTCGGATTGGGGACCGCATCAACAAGCCAATGTAGTCCCCGATCTGACTAAACTTTTTAACCTGCCCGATTTCAGGCCAGATATCGGTCGGCAGGCCTGTCGTTGGTGCCCCTACACTGGCTGATTAACTGCCGAGTAGGTCTAAGGGACTGATATCGGCAGCTAGAATCGGCCTGTGTATGGCCACCTTAAGACCAAGGGATTCACCTTGGTTCTTCTCCTGCCTTCAGACAGATGGCATGCCTTTCCAACTATAAAACTGTTTACACTGACAATAAAATAGATTACCCTTAGACCTTCAGACAAAGAAGGGACCTATCACTAAGATTGGAAAAAGCTTTAAATGTGTGAATAGATGTAAAATTTTGCTTACCATATATACTCGAGTATAAGCCAATCCGAATATAAGCCGAGGTACCTAATTTTACCTAAGAAAACTGGAAAAACTTATTGACTTGAGTATAAGCCTAGGGTGTTTTTTTTTTTTTTTTTTTTTTTTTTTTTTTTTAACTGTCAGGCAAGTTTGGGAAGGCTAAGGAAACTGCCATACTAAGTATCAAGTACTTGCCATCCCAGCACAACTGACAGCAAAGCTTCTATCATCTATCTATCTATCTATCTATCTATCCTGCAAACGCAAAACGCAACATCTAAATCTGCTATACTTCTACTTAAATTCATGGGTATAGTAACATAAATGATATGGAAATTAGTCACATAAACCCCTGAGTTCTTAGTCCCAGGAATGTTTGGGTTATACTTTTATACAATATACATGTGGGTGTGGATATGTGTTTCTGCAATTCTGCAAAGTGTGTATATGTATGTCTCCTTATGTGTATATGTATCTGTGTACTTATAGATAGATAGATACATATGCACATATGCATGTCTGTGTGTAACTTTATGTGTTTGCTTATATTTGTGTGTATATGTATGCCTGTGTGTGCTAATGATTGTGCTCAGGCATTTGCTCTGTAATTCAATGGAGGAGTGTGACTGCTAAAAACCTATATGCAGGTATGTGCCTCTCCTATGCCCATGTATAGTGCATATGTATGGGCAGGTGGTGTACGCAAGAGAAATGCCTTGCCGTACCTCTTGTATAAGCTGCTGCAGCGGGACCCGTCCGTCCACGGGAGGAGGGCTGGGAGTGCTGCTGTAACATGCATGCACAAGTTCCCTGTGCTCTATCCCGAAGCCGCGCATCTAAGAGTGTGCGTGCGCTTGCATATGCACGCCGACGCGAGCCGCTGACGTGACGCGTCGGCCCCCGGGGGGGTGGGGTGCGGGGGTGCTGCCGTATATACACGACGCGAGCCGCCTGCTCCCTAGCCCTAAGCAGTGCGTGTAAGAGTGAGCCCATGCGAGCCGCCGGCGGGACCCGTCCGTCCACGGGAGGGGGGGGATGCTGCTGTATATACTCGAGTATAAGCCGAGGGTGTCTTTTTAAGCCCATTTTTGGAGCTCAAAAACTCGGCTTATACTCGAGTATATACGGTAATTGCCTTTTACCTGGTTTTCTTGGAGTTAGTTTTTTTTTTTTTTTTTTAATTTAAAACAAAGTTTATAAAAACATATCAAGGTTTAAGAAATGCTGCGATTTCTTCTGGGTTATTCCTAGTTAGTCTTTTGTGTGTTTGATCGAAACAGAACAGTCTACAGTTTATTACTTTCTTTGTAGCTCTTTTGCAGCAGAAGCAAGTGATAGGCGCTAAGATTGTTTTTCATGCTGTTCTGCAGGTTCTGATTGAAACTTTAGGAGCCTTAGGTGCACAGTGTCGTTGGGCAGCCTGCAACATTTATTCAACACTCAACGAAGTGGCCGCTGCTTTGGCTGAAAGTGGTATGTTATATCTTGATCCTCTAAACCTTAATCTAGTTTCATAAACATTTTGGTTATGTTTTTACATGTCTTCAGGCAGTGAGCTGACACATGTAGATATCGTCCTCCAATTTCTTCAACCCATTAATGTATTAACACTTTTTACCCAATGTGTCACTGCTAACACTGGAACAATGTATGGTTGTGCACCAGCAACTTTTGTCTTTATTACATCTGTAAAATATAGGTTGCCATTGTGTTAAAGCTCCCTTCTGATCCAGTACAATTATTTTACAGGTCCTCAATTCTTCACAAGTTAAAATTAATTTAGACTGAGTGTTAATTTGCCAGGTTTCTGTATGTCATGTAATTTCCCTTGTTACAGTTAGTTTTTTCAATCTCCATAGTTGTGGTTATTTTACCTCCTTTAATGCATTGTACCCTGAGCATGTTTAAACACATGTAACTCTTGCTTAAGAAAAATATCATGTTGAAATTAATAATTTCTTTTATTTTTTTTATCACAAGGGGTACCTGTGTTCTCCTGGAAGGGGGAGTCTGAAGATGATTTCTGGTGGTGCATTGACCGCTGTGTGAATGTGGAAGGTTGGCAGCCTAATATGGTGAGTCTTAACTTTTGAGGTTTAATAAGTGACACACAATAGTGGTTTTCATACAAATATAGAGAAAGCCAAATAGTAATTTATTTATTTTTTCCTGGAAATGTAGTTTTACTTTAATCAAAAGAATTGTTTCCTACTCAAGCTACATATTCTAGCCACACTTCTGTTTTGTGTGTATTTAGCATTTGAAATGTTGTAGTATTATAATTTCCTGATAATAATAATGCAACTTTTTCTGCAGTGTTGTACAATAAATTGGTGCATACATTAAACAGACAAATATACATTTAAATTCAACCAATAACCAATGCAAGAGGTAAAGTGGGCCCTGCCCAAAATAGCTTACAATCCTTAAAGAGGCTAGAACACAGGGTGTGAGGATAGGCAACTTAGCACTGCATTTAGGAGCATAGAGTGCTCACTGAAACTATGCTAACTTGGATGATGGTAAGCTTCTCTAAAGAAACTTAAGAGATCTTTTGAAGGCAGATAGACTGGAAGAAAGTCAGACTGAATGTGGGCGAGAGATCCAGAGAAGGGGTGCAGCTTCTGCTTAGTCTTGAATGCAAGCGTGTGAGCAGGTAATGAGTAGAGGAGCGTAACAAGCGCTTTGGTGAGTATCTGGAGATACGTTCAGAGATGGTGGAGGAGTTTTGGACTGCTTTGAATGCCAGGGTCATTAGTTGAATTTTCTAGATGGTAGTTGAAGTCAGTGCAGGCAGTGGCATGGCAGAAAAGGAGTGGATTCTGAGGTGTGATGAGCCTAGCAAGATTGATTGTAGACTAGAGAGGTGACCGTCTTTGGAGGGGAAGGCCAATTAATAGTTAAAGTAATCAATGCATGATATACTAGGAAAGTGAATCAGAATTTTAGTGTCATCTTGGGTGATAAATGATCGCTGCAGGTCAGTAGTGGAGCCTAACAAGTTTTCATTAGGTAAAAGTGACATGATTTAGTTACTGACTGGATATAAGAAGTAAAGGACAGGGCAGAATCAAGGATAATCCCAAGGCACCAGCCTTAGGGTTGCATATACTTCATTAGCATCAAGTCTTTTCAGCTTTAGTCTTTATTGTTCATTGTAACCTATGCACTAAATAGCTCTTTATTGCAGCCTTGTTTTGAACTGCAAATTGCTCAAAACCAATCCAATTTCACTACCTAACATTTTCTAGTGTTCACAATATTGTTATAATATGGTTCTCTTTTTTTTCAGTTAGCTTTATTTAATTTAGAGATGCACCAAATCCATCATTTTGGGTTCCGGAGAACATTAGTGGAAAGTAAGGTTACATCTTAGCTGATGCTACAGGAATGATTAATAAAGGGAATGAAAGTAGTTTATCTACCCTAGGCCCCTTGCCAATTTATGGCCGCCTTAAGTAATTTACCTTGATGGGTAATGAGCTTATTGCTCAGATCTGGGCTGCTGGCAGATGGGCTATTGCATCCAGTTAGTTAATTCAAGCTTGCCTTTGCAAAAAGTTATATCTAGATTAAGTTTTTCTCATAATGTTACTCATTGCTGCAAACTTTGATGCTAAGTTTGACCATCACAGAACAATGAAGGACCCATGTATTCAGTATAAAGAGGTCACTTAAATGTTGCAAAATTGTGTTCTTTTGACGAGATAAGCATTTATAAGCTGTGTATCCCAGCTGTGGACATTTTAGTATACCATGGCCCTTTAATGCTGATGTTTTATGGTGACGTAACCTTATTTAAACTTCATTTAAGAATAATTTAAGTCTTAAAGCAGAAGGAAAGGTACAATCACTAGGGGGTGATTGTAATCACTTCCAGGTACCCTGGGCCGGTGCTCCTGTTTGCAGAAAACTGCACTTGCCCGGGGTACCTGCAAGCAAGCAATCATCTTGTTTACTTCTTTTTTTTCTTTGCAATCCTGGGGCCGACACATGCACAGTAGAATGAAAAAGACGGCTTTTTTTGTTAAAGTTTGGCTTTTCACTCTACTGCGCATGTGCAGGTTCAAAGAAGGAAGAGTATCACTCATTCACCCAGACCAGTTTTTATTACAATCTCTGAGGGTGGTTAACATTTTGGCCCTTTCCTTTCCTTGTACCTTTCCTTCTCCTTTAAGGTGACTATGCATGGGCAGATTTAAGCTGCCGATTCGGGACCTTGAGACCAATTCGGCAGCTTATCTGCCTGTGTATGCCCCTCTGATAGGCCTACCTGATGATAACTGACCAAAAATCGGGCAGCTCCGATTCTGTGAGGGCTCGTATTCCCGTCATTGTAGTCCAAACGTTTGGCTCTATGGACCTATCATATGGCATATCAAGGAAAACATTTGACAACTTTTAACAAAAAAGCGGAACTTATAGTGTGAAACCAGCTTTACTTATAGGCATTTTGAGTCATTTAACATAGTTTTACATTCTGATTATTTGTGACATTTTTCTGTAAAATCTTGTAGAGATGTGCCTTTTCTTTGTTTAAGTATGGAAACCAGTATCTACCCCCTCCCCCTGACTACGTCATTTGCAATGTAGCCATATTGTATTTTTATAACAGGCATATTTTGTTTAAATAAGTAGATAATAAATATCTAAAGCAGATGGAAAGGTAAAAACTAAGTAAGATTTATCAGAAAGGTCTATGTAAATACAGCCATAAGCACTCACAAACTATGCACTGAGTTCCCTGACAAAAGATTAGTTGTGTCTATTTTCCTCTGCCAGAGGCATTCAGCTCTTTGCTTTCTGCTCTCTCCTGTTCGCCCCTCCCTCAAGAATGCTAAGAACTCACCCCCCCCTTAGGAATGTGGATCTGAGCCAATCAGCAGGAAGCTGACTCATAGTCTTACTAACTGAGCATGTTCACTTGGTCTGGGTGTCTGTGCAGGAGTGAGGCATTATGGGAACTTTCTTTACACAGCTCAGGGTTTTTTCTTCCTGTTTGGCTTCTGATAATCTGAACGGGAGAAATATGGGGAGACTTAAGGGCACTACTGAGATAACTGAAGGTATGCCTGCAGCTCTTTATTAGCCTTTCCTTCTCCTTTAAGTACTCAAAGTGACTAGCAGAGCAATACAGACAACATGGTAGAAAAAAATAGATAACCTAGTTGATCATCAAATCAAAGCAAAATATGAACATTTTTTAAGGGCCTTTCCATTGCCAGGGGCAGTTTTTGTTCTGTATTTATGTTTGTTCTACAGAGACTTAAAGGAAGGAATCTCACAATAACCTTCAAGAGCTGTTTTTAAAATTCCTGGGGCAGCTTAGTAGGGCTGAGGAAACAGTGAACAAAGAAACAGATCTTTGCTGTAGTGAATATGCTGTTGCATCTTAATGAGATGTGCTAGTCTGGAAAGACATTCTCTGCTTGTGAGCTATTGTAGAATATCTAGCTACACTATTTAATGTGCAATATACTGTAATTGTGAGCAAAAATTAAGTAGTCTAATTTTTTTTCGTGCAAAACCTCTAACTTTTTTTTTTTTTTTTAATAACCCTTTGAGTTTTGTACTTTATGTACATACCGTATATACTCGAGTATAAGGCAATCCAAATATAAGCTGAGGTACCTAATTTTACCTAAGAAAACTGGAAAAACTTATTGACTCAAGTATAAGGCTAGGGTTGGAAATGCAGCAGCTACTGCTAATTTTTTTTTTTTTTTTTTTTTTAACTGTTAGGCAAGTTTGGGAAGGCTAAGGAAGCTGCCATACTAAGTATCAAGTACTTGCCATCCTGCTGTGTGTGCTCCCATCGCAATGCAGCATGTTTCCCAGCACAACTGCCGGGGGCCTACTATGCACAACAGCCTAGCAAACAAAAGGGAAATCTTTTCCATACACCCTGCACAACAGCCTAGAACACCCAACACATATTCTGTAACAGCACTGGGTAGCAGGCATGCAAAGAAGCATACATGAAGGGCAGAGCCTTGGCAACCACCAATCTGTAGATTACAGCAAATGCCAGAGGGGCTGCTGTATGATGAACAGACAATCACTATTTATTTTGGTAAGTGGGGTTAGTTTTGGATTTCCTGTCTGGACCTTGCAGCAGGAGAAGGGACCCCATTGCACACCATAGGTATGGAATTATGAATGTTCAGGGGGGGTATTCTTGCCAAATAAAATGGAATAAAGTGGAAATCCACTTTTTTATAATATTCACAGTGGCTTGCAAAAGTATTCGGCCCCCTTGAACTTTTCCACATTTTGTCACATTACAGCCACAAACATGAATCAATTTTATTGAAATTCCACGTGAAAGACCAATACAAAGTGGTGTACATGTGAGAAGTGGAACGAAAATCATACATGATTCCAAACATTTTTTACAAATAAATAACTGCAAAGTGGGGTGTGCGTAATTATTCAACCCCCCCATTGTTAACAGAAAACCATAAGAAGTCCCGTTTGCAGTTTGCCACAAGCCATGTGGGGGACACAGCAAACATGTGGAAGAAGGTGTTCTGGTCAGATGAGACCAAAATGGAACTTTTTGGCCAAAATGCAAAATGCTATGTGTGGCGGAAAACTAACACTGCACATCACTCTGAACACAAATATGGTGGTGGCAGCATCATGCTCTGGGGGTGCTTCTCTTCAGCAGGGACAGGGAAGCTGGTCAGAGTTGATGGGAAGATGGATGGAGCCAAATACAGGGAAATCTTGGAAGAAAACCTCTTGGAGTCTGCAAAAGACTTGAGACTGGGGCGGAGGTTCACCTTCCAGCAGGACAACGACCCTAAACATAAAGCCAGGGCAACAATGGAATGGTTTAAAACAAAACATGTCCATGTGTTAGAATGGCCCAGTCAAAGTCCAGATCTAAATCCAATCGAGAATCTGTGGCAAGATCTGAAAACTGCTGTTCACAAACACTGTCCATCTAATCTGACTGAGCTGGAGCTGTTTTGCAAAGAAGAATGGGCAAGGATTTCAGTCTCTAGATGTGCAAAGCTGGTAGAGACATACCCTAAAAAACTGGCAGCTGTAATTGCAGCAAAAGGTGGTTCTACAAAGTATTGACTCGGGGGGCTGAATAATTACGCACACCCCACTTTGCAGTTATTTATTTGTAAAAAATGTTTGGAATCATGTATGATTTTCGTTCCACTTCTCACGTGTACACCACTTTGTATTGGTCTTTCACTTGGAATTCCAATAAAATTGATTCATGTTCGTGGCTGTAATGTGACAAAATGTGGAAAATACTTTTGCAAGCCACTGTATCAAAAAGATTTGTCTTGTATGTATAAATGTATAACTGATTTGGAAAGTTTAATATCTTCTGAGCATGGCAATACTAAATATGTAAGTTTATTTAGGCAGGGCCCTCTTTAACTCTTGTATTGGTAGTTTTTGTGTATATATAAATATATATATATAATATATATTATCTGTATTCTTAATGTGTACACCCATTTTCAACACTGAAGAATGTGTTACTGCTTTATAAATACATTAATAATATTAATAAAATGTTTGAAGATGGCTTATATAAACCAAAAACCCACAGCAGCACACTACTACATTTTCACACAACTGCACTAGAATACTTTACATTGCAAGCCCAAAAATACCCCAAAATCTTTACCCTAGATAACTTTATACACATCCTAATGAATTTAATGTGGGTAAATGTGTCCTTCTTTCCAAACTCCCACATGGCAAGTCTTTGCTAAATATTGCAGTTATTATAATAGCTCTTAAAATCTCCTCAAACCTTATACAGAATGCCAGGGGTGAACAATCTGATGCTGATGTTAATATGCATGAGTTACCACCAGCTATGTGGCATGTTTACCTTGTTCATGCAAGAAGATTTCATTTATTTATTTAAAATGGTGTATTTGCCCAGATTTTTGTACATCATGCAACACACACCCATATGGCTGGTCTCACAAACTTTTAACCACATTGACTCTGTTGTTATTCCCTTCATCTGGGCCTTCATCTAATGGCCCCGCAAAACAAAGGGGGACTAGCCCTACTGCACCTCCACTTTTACTACTATGCTGCACAACTAATGTTTATACACATGTGGTTTAATCCTGATGTCGACCACCCTCTCACAGCCCCGCATTCCAACTGTGCAGGATCCATGGAAGTCTTACTTAAAACAACTGTCAAGTTAGTCTATATCTGTACTTCCATTTGCGTTATGCACACAATACTACCCCACGTACACAGGTTATGGGACGAAAACCCCAAAAAACTTCTATCCGATCTGTACAAGATGATTATAACAATACTAGAAGCTCCATTTGAGGCAGCCAAATTCAAATGGCAGGGTGATATCCCCCAACTAGATGATATGTGGGGAGGAATGTGACCTGTACAGCCACTTGATCTCCACAAAAGACAGATTGGTTTCATTCGGAATAATTCATAGGGCATATATTATGCTACTGAGGTTAAAAACAATGGGTAGAAACCCAAATGCTAATATGCTTAATATGGGCATGGCCGGCAATTCATAAATACTGGTCAGAAGTGACAAAATACCTGATCGACCACATCCTTCTAGCAGGCATCCTGTTACCAGAAGTGTGCCTGTTCAGTTTAGTTGATGAGTTGGTACCCCTGAATAAAACTAGAACCCTCCTGAGAACACTATTTCTATGCTAAGAATTGGAGGCAATGAAGTGGATGAGCTCACATGCACCTGCCACTTAACAGTGGATACAACTGGTTAGTAGCAGACTCCCACTTATTGAACTGACAAAGTGTGGGAACCCTGGCTAGAGGCATGTCCTGAAGCTGACACCTCGATATAATTGCACCGCAATAAACTGCTTTGCTTCACTTCCGCAATACTTTGTCTCAAATTGTTTATAAGGTGCTTGTACTCTACCTATTCACTTCTTGTATAATGTTTGCTATTCTTAATTATTGCAACTCTGCATCGTAACACCCACTCTGTACTGCCATAGCACTGTCTGTATGTTGTGTTTTGTTGTTTGAACAAAAATAAAACCCTTAAAAAATATATATAATGTGATCATTAATAGATCTGTCTAATAAACCTTTTATCTGCTTCTTTCAGATACTGGATGACGGTGGTGATCTCACTCACTGGATTTACAAGAAGTATCCAAATATGTTCAAAAAAATAAAAGGAATTGTAGAGGAAAGTGTTACTGGTGTACATCGGTAAGTAACAATCTTTTTATATACAATTTTATGGAAATTTAAATGAGTGATTCACTTTTAGGTTAACTTTTAGTATGTTATAAAATCATATATAATATAATATAATCATAATATAGAATCTTAAGTGGTCTTCATTTTTATTCTTGTTTTTGAATTATTTACGTTCCTCTTCTGACTCTTTCCAGCTATAAGTTGGGGTCACTAACCCAAAGCTAGTATAAGGAAGGATTTCTTTATACAAAGCTCATTATCTCCATTTAAACAAACTCTGCTGATTACAGGGGTAAGAAGTGGTAGACTCAAAAATATAACCCATTAGTGCTGTATAATACAAAAATTAGTCAAATGTGAATACTTCTTGTAAATTAAGAATATGCCTATATTGTTATATCAAGTACATAGATGGAAATACATTAATTCATTAGATAGAGGCCAAATAAAGTAGCTGCAGTATCAATACAGATAGGAGATGTTATTGCATCTAAATCAAAGTAAACAGTGTTATCGTCTCCCCAGCCTTCCCAACATAATGTTTCAGATTTTATAATTTTGTCCTAGGGCAACGGGGGCCTTCTCACCACAACATTTTTCTCCTTCAGTTGCAATTAGCCATTCTCTACCCTTTCTTTATTCTTTTATCTCTTCAAAGATGATTATTCTGTTTCTTTTGGCCATTTTCTTGCCATTTTAACAGCACTGTCCTAGGGAGCCAAATTCTGTTGCCACTAATTGGCAACTGGAAAGGGCTGAATAATAATCTACTAGCACCAACCCATCTAATGGTTCCTATTAGGTCTCACCAATTCTCAACCTGGCTATTTGCATTGTTATAAATTATAACTAATCTTTTAATTTGCCCCCCTTCAGCCTTTACCAGTTATCAAAAGCTGGAAAATTGTGTGTTCCTGCAATGAACGTCAATGATTCTGTCACAAAACAAAAATTCGACAACCTCTACTGCTGCAGGGAATCCATCTTAGATGGGTAAGATGCATTTTTTATATTGATATCTGAAGTATTTTTAGGGGAAACAACAACAAATAGTTGTCTGAGGTTTAAGTAGGGTGACCAAATCACTTGAAAATTCAGGTACAGGTATGGTACCCATTATCCAGAATGCTCGGGACCTGGGGTTTTCCTGATAAGGGGTCTTTCCTTAATTCGGATCTCCTACCTTAAGTCTACAAAAAAAAATATTTAAACCCAATAGTATTGTTTTGCCTCCAATAAGGGGTAATTATATCTTAGTTGAGATCAAGTACAGGTACTGTTTTACTATTACAGAGAAAAAGGAAACCATTTTTAAAAATGTGAATTATTTGATTATAATGGAGTCTATGGGAGGTAGCCTTTCCGTAATTCGGAACTTTCTGGATAATGGGTTTTCGGATAAGGGGTCCGATACCTGTACCATCTAATGAATACATGTTGCAGGGCAACATTTTAAATTGCAATCAGTTCGGCTTGAAAATTCCACCTCCCTTTAGGGCTCTGGCACACGGGGAGATTAGTTGCCCGCGGCAAAACTCCCTGTTCGCGGGCGACTAATCTCCCCGAGTTGCCTTCCCCTGCCATCCCACCGGCGAACATGTAAGTCGCCGGCGGGATGGTAGACGCGGCGGCTCGATTTCGCGCAAATCGCCCCGTCGCGTCTACCATCTACATTGTCGCCAGTGGGCCTTAGGCGACCAATCTCCCCGTGTGCCAGAGCCCTAAAATAACATGTCCTCAGTTGGAGCACTGACTGCTTTGTTCCAAACTGGATCTGGATATCCGAACAAGAACTATTTGTAGGGAACATAGGGATTTTATGGGTAATCGGAAATGGACAAGCCTAATGTGCAATGCCAAGAATCGATTAAAGTTACTGCTATTAGACAGCCAATAACCATCTTGCACCATCTGCTTACATGCATAATGCCAATGGTTTTAGATTGAGCATTGCCCTCTTTACCTTGTATCCATTACTGGTTGTTGTTGTTTTTTGTATGCAATCTGTATGTTTAATGTATACTCCGGTTTATTGTACAACACAGTGGAATATGTTGTCCCTTTACCACAATTATTAACACATATTTGTAAAGTTTGGTGGAGGGGAAACTGGAGCTGTTTTCATAGTTTGTACTGGGGCATCTGGTTCCTCTGAAAACAAGCCTTAAAGCTACAGCATACAATGACATTCTTGACATATCTGAACTTCTTACTTAGTGGTAACAATTTAAATGAGGGAAATTTAAAGGGAAGCTACTCAGGCATTATATTGCCAATTCATTAGTCACAGTAGTGCAAGCTAGAAGGCTATATCTATGGCAAAGACACACGGGGCAATTAATCGCAGCAACATTTAAAAAGTCACAGAAGATCATGTATACAGAATAGAATGAAAGAAATGCAGTCTTTCTTTTCACTGAGGGCAGAACAGCAATGCTTATAGCTGTAGTTACATTGATCTTTCTGATAAAGCTTACTTAATTTTTATCTTTCCTTCTCCTTTAATGAAGGCTCTTAGTTGTTTCAGTACAATAATGCCCCATGGTCGAAGCAAGGTCTGTACAGAATAGTTTCCTGTGGTGGGGGTTGAGGAATTTGACTGACCTGCAAGTATTTTATGTTGGCTAATTTATTTTCCTCCCTCTATTAATTGTGGGGGAAATTGGTTAATTCGTGATACCCACTTTTAATGCTGGGACTTTAGACAAAAATTCAGGGAAATATCATCTGACTCCTGATTAATACCTGACCATCTACCAGATCTTTATGCAGGTCGGTCATGCTTGAATGGCCAAAGTGCTTTTTATATAGGTTGGCCCATCATTCAATATCCACTCTGAGCCAGTGAGTTATTAGCTGGACAAGTTTCTGTATTTAGTGTAATTACACCAGTCTTAACCCAAATAAAGTATCATCAGTCAAACTATTCACTTTAAAGGACAAGGAAAGTCTATAAAGGATATTGTCATCCTACGGGCATACCTGTAGTGTGTTCTGCAGCACTGTACAGTCTCTTGTATCTGCAACTATTCAGCTGTTTAAACCCCATAGGGATACTTACCATGGAGACACAAGCCGAAAGTAGGAAGACAGACACTGATCAGGAGGCACTTAGTTCTAGTAGTTTATTTCTGTGCCGATCAGTGTGTCTGTCTGCTCCTCCTGGCTCCTTTCTCTGCAGTCTTGGCAATACAATAGCGCTAGAGGCAGTGGACATTTTACTGCCAATAGATTTGCCACATTAGTGCAAGCTAGAATACTATATTTATTCTGCAGAAAACTTTACCATACCTGAGTAAACAGCCCTAGAAGCTCCCTCTGTTTAAGATAACAGCTGCCATTTTAGCTTGGTCTCAGTAGCTGCCGTGTTGCAGCTCTAGAGGCTGGTAGCTCAGATCACACATTCTGATGGGAGGGGTAGTGAATTCTTATGAATTCTTGTGGGAGAAGGGAGCAAGAAAAAGCTCTTGAGAGAGGAAGTCAGATATCGAAGTACATGTGTACACAAAAGAAGACAAGAAATCCTGTGTTTCTTTTGGTAGAGAGTGCAGCTTTTCTGTGAGTGCTTATGGCTGTATTTACATAGACCTTTCTGATAAAGCTTACTTAGTTTGTACCTTTCCTTCTCCTTTAAGGCTATAAGTGTATTGCATATAAATGAAAAAATGAATAGATCCACTGTTTATAAGGTTATAAACTATGGATATATTTGGCATATACATATAAAGCTTTAAAGCTGTAGCTAGATGTACATATTACTTGCCTATATGCCCTCACTTAGTTATAAGTTCTGTCATAGGTCCATTGCTTATTGCCTTATAGGTACCTGCCTATTAATTCATACACACATCATTTCTCAAGATCTTGGATTTTGTCATCTGAATGCATTTCAGATTATCTAGTTGCCTGTGTGGCCCTGGTCTAATAGGGCCGTTCTTTTAACGGGGTATGTTGTAAATTTATAAAATGCTGTGAAATATGTAATTCAGTTGCAGTTATATACACATGTTCAACTAGTATGGTTTATTAAGGCAGTGTTTCCTCCAAATCACAAGTCTTAACAAAATGTTGGCTATTTCCCCTTTAGCCTTAAGCGGACAACAGATATGATGTTTGGTGGAAAGCAGGTCGTGGTGTGTGGATATGGAGAGGTACGTATGTATATTTACTGAATTAATTTAAAGTCTACCATAAGAAAGAGGCACTGCAAATTTGATGTACATTGGTGTTGTGCCAATGAAAAATGTGGAAAATGTGCTAGATGAGGTAAAGAAATCTTAATTTCACTTGAGATGCTGTGGGGGTGGGGGTTGATTCCACTTAGGCTGTGGCATGCAAGGAACCCCTAAAACATCACAAAACTAAAAAAATCATTGATGTCAAAGACTAGTAGACAGTTATCAGAAATGCCTACTAATAGGAGCACCAGCCTGGGGTATCAGGTAAGCGATCTTAAAGGGATACTGTCATGATTTTTAGGGTGTACTTTTTATTTCTAAATTTACATAGCACATATTTCACTCTAGCATTTAAAATTGTATTCTTGAACCAACATACATAATTTTTTTCAGTTTTAATATTGGTGTGTATGCAGCCATCTCAGTGCATTGTACCTGAGTCTGAGCCTTCAGAAAGAGCCAGCGCTACACACCAGAACTCCTCACAGCTAACCTATTGTTTCTTCTACTCCTATGTTACTGGAGGAGTCCCAAGCCAGACTTGAATTTCTTACTATTGGGTGCTGTTCTGATATCTACTGAGAGCTGTTATCTTGCTCCCTTCCCATTGTTCTGTTGATCAACTTGGGGGGGGGGGGGGGGGTAGGCGGGGGGTGGTATCAGTTTATCAGAGCACAGGTCACATGGTTACAATATGGTACCCCCATATTAAATTTCAAAATTAAAATATAAAAAATCTGTGTTTTTGAAAAAAAAAAAAAAGGATTTCAATGCAGGATTCTGCTGGCGAAGCTCTATTAACTGATGCATTTTGAAAAAAACATGTTTTCCCATGACAGTATTCCTTTAATCACTGGGGGTGCCTAACATTTTGGCACCCCCCCCCCCCTTCCCCCCAGTGATTCCACCTTTCCTTCTCCTTTAAAAGGAAACTGGTTTCCGAACCAAAATTTGTTTGAGATGCACACAACACAGAAAACCCTAATATACAAATCACTGTAACCTATTCCTTCAAAAAGTATGAATAAATACCATTTTATTTTCTGAAATCCAGCTGCAAAACAGTTTAACTGTTAGTGTGTTATAGAATGGCCAGTTCTAAGCAACTTTTCAATTGGTCTTCATTATTTATTTATTTTTTGTAGTTTTTAAATGATTTGCCGCCTTCTTCTAACTCTTTGCAGCTTTCAAATGGGGGTCACTGACCCCAGCAGCCAACTATTGCCCTGTGAGGCTACAGTTTTATTGTTATTGTTACTTTTTATAACTTTATTAGAGCCTGAGGTGTAATTAATTATTTTACAAAAGAAAATGGCATATGGGGTTACTTTGTTGAATAAATGATTGCAAAGTCAATTTTGCCCTTTTTCAACGATGTCACCCACTTACTTTTTTAATGTGATTGTATTTGTTGATTTTTTTGCTGCACATTGAGTCTATGTATTTAAACTTTATTTTTATCCTGATAAAGGTCTATTTGCTATGGAATTAGTGATGAGCGAATCTGTTTATCTCCCGTTTAGCAAATTTTTTCAAAATTTCGCAAATCTTTCAGCGAAACGGGAGAAAATTTGCAAAACCTGAAAAATGCTGTGCAGCAAAAAAAAGACACTGTTTTTTTTGACGCATGCAACAATATATATATTTTTATTTTTTTTTGCACATGGGACTTTTTTTTGTCTCGCGCCAAATTTTTCCACAGTGGATTTTTGCGTCTGTTTCAGGAAACAATCCGCCAACAGAGAAATGCGGAATTTTGGCTGAATCCATGCCTGGCAAAAAAATTTGCTCATCACTGCTATGAAATCACCCTTTTTCTCTGGAGCAAGTAGTCTCATATGACCACTAAGCCAAAAATTATGTTAACTCTTATTGTCAGTATAGTGGTTCATGCCCAGTGAATTACCTTCATTTTCTAGGAAGTCTAAATTGCCAAGCTAATTTTCCTTTTTTTTCTAGGTTGGTAAGGGATGCTGTGCTGCTCTTAAGGCAATGGGATCAATTGTGTACGTGACAGAAATTGACCCCATCTGTGCCTTGCAAGCATGGTAAGTCAAGTTTGGAAAAAAAAAAAAATTTTCAGTCATCTACAGAAGCACATTTAGCACACCTATTTTTTGCACTGAAAAGAGTCACCCGCATAAATCACAGTTCCAAGTGTTAGACAAATGTTAAGTTGTTATCCATACTTTTAATAAATTTTGAAATGAGAGATAATTGGTGGGATTGTCATTGTTGGTATGTGACAGCTTAAAATGTAATTTATGCAGCATTAGTTTGCAAATATAATGTCCAAGAATGTTTCAGAATTGTGGAACAATTTATATAACTTATGCGGTTTTGTGCCCTTGTGGTAAATTGTATATTGGTACAACAAAAAATTAAGAGTGAGAACTTGCGTTTCGGAACATGTAAGAAGTAAAACATGTAATGTTGAAAATCCTGGCTTCCCTGTACATTATCAGTAATTTCACAGTAGCCATAGTTAATCTTTTTTTGTTTGTTTTACTGTTAATTCCATTATATTGAAAATTACACAACACGACTGCTAGCGAAATTAGATATGCATAGCCAAAAGTGAGGGTAAAGCATAGGGCCCGATTTTGGTTTAATTTCATATTTATTTATATAAAGCATTTTCTATTTAGCAATTCTTCACTTTTTCTTCCTGTATCTTGCAGCATGGATGGATTTCGTCTTGTCAAACTGAATGAAGTAATCCGACAAGTAGATATTGTCATCACATGCACAGGTGAGACTTAAAACACTCAAATATTAAGATTTGCAGGCTATTATGTACATCTCTCCTTAAGAAACCTGCAGAATGAAGTCTGTGGATATTTTTTCTTCCTTGAAATAATTTTGATGATGAATCACGGTTTTTGTGTCTGTTTACTTTTCATTCTCCTGTGCTGTTTTTTTGTTTATAATATACTTTGAACAGAACTTTGTAACTGTGTCTGCCTCAGCATGGTGGATTTCTAGTGTAAGTGACCTTTTTGACATCTGTTTGTTGCTTTCTATTTATAGAAGCTGCCTCTGGGTAGTGAATTAATTTGTAATGTCTTAGATATTTTTTGAAGCTGAAGACGCGGTTAGACAGGCTGGCCTATGCCACTAAGAAGCAGCAGAATCACAATATCCACTTCTTATTCATTCACAAGTTAACACTGAATCATTTATTTGACTGGCCATTTGATAAATACTTTGTAACCAGAGCCATATTTTTTTGTATGTTCCTGTGTGCAAAGTTTTTGTGCCACTAAACAAAAGACTGAAAAAGGAACTATCCTGTTTCCTCTTTATCAAGATACAAACAAAAATACAATCTACCATTTCAAATAGGTTAAACGTAGGATTGAGTTGTCATTCTTCTACAATCCGAAATGTTCTTGGATCCATTCTCAATCCGCCATATGAATTGGGTGCAGAGCTTTTTTTGTTTTTGCTTTAATATATTTGTAGCCTTTCTGTTGTGGGGTCTTTGGGATCACTAATGGTTTTCCATTTTAATTTGCATGTTGGTTTAGCATTTTTTGACTATACTGGACCGCAAAAAACAGAATTCACATAAATGCTCCCCTAGCTGCTACCCTATCTTTTATTTCTGTTTTTTTACGGTTTGTTCCTGACTTTTATGTTAATTTCATGTGACCCATGGGTGTAAATATCTTGTGAAAAAATGCTACAGCCCTTGGTTGCTGGCAATATTCTGCTTGCATCCAATATTTATGATGGATCCCTGCTAATTGCTGAGTGATCCAAGACATTTCTTTGTGTTTTGTCACCAGTGTTTACACATTTAGTCAAAGACCCCTGGGTGGAGTTACATTAGCTTTAACGCCCAGTTTGCCTATCTATGATCATGAAACATGTGTAGGATGAATATAAAACATCATGATGACATAGCTTGTTGTTAATAAATACTACATCCCTATATACAACCACAGTATATGCAAACAGCCGTTTCCAAGCTATTAGGTTTTGACTTGATGTAAATATTTTAGGCAACAAGAATGTGGTGACAAGAGAACATTTGGACCGCATGAAGAATGGATGCATTGTCTGCAACATGGGGCATTCCAATACAGAGATTGATGTGGTTAGTAATGTGCAGATGCAGCTAAACTGGGAACTTATGTTTATGTTGTGCTTGTAGGAGATTCAAAACAGAAAGGGAATTAGTGCAGCATGTATGATTGCATTGGGTCATCATATAGCTCAGAACAGGATTAGGTAGCCTTCCTGAGTTCTGGCGTGTATATATGTCAGTGAGGGTCATAAGCCATAGTGCCTTATATTTCAGCCAATCATCTGTTTTTGTAAGCAAAGAAAGCCAATCAAAATTTAAAATTAGATAATCTAGTCATCATCAGGGGCACTGCTGCCATGGGGCGTGTTGAGAAACTCTCCTCTGGTGGCAACACTCTAGTAGTTATAAGGGGCAGCAAAAAGCTGCTCCTGGTATCTTTTAAGAGCCTAATTTCCAGTTATGGTTCTTCTAGTGCAGAGAGAATAGGTTGGTTAAAAGACTTTCCATTTTGTTTTTTTTTGTTTTTTCTGACATGAGCTCATTTAATTTGGCTTATATAGAAAAGGTATATAAACACTGCTTGAACAGATTAAACTTGAAATGTATTTTTTACAAAAAAATCTGATTCCACACATTGAAAAAACTATGATAAAGCTGGCCATACATATTCAGATTTTATATTCAGTCTTCTTCTGATGAATGTTCGGATATTGATCATACGTTTAAATGCAACAATCAAAAACTAACCTTCCGATTGAAATAAAAAAATAACAAATCAGAGGATGATCTGAGTATAAAGTAATTGGCAGACAACAATTGTATAGAAGTGACATCCCAGAAATGCATTGTAGGTCCCCCAAGGATTTCATCAGTTACACAATACATGCACAGATTTTATCATTATCTGACTTAAATTTTCTAACTTGTCTGATTGACTAAATGTCCGATCGCCATGGTAAGAAAATTATTGGGAAAATAAGTTGGAACTTACAGTCCAAAAATCATACAAAACAAAGTTTATTGTACGATTATATTGGTGCGTGTATGGCCAGCTTAAATCCAGTGAGCTATTTCCCAAGATCCCTTATGCCTACTGTGTAATGCAGGGATCCCCAATCTTTTTTACCCATGAGCCACATTCAAATGGAAAACGTTTTGGAGAGCAACACAAGCATGAACAAAGTTCCTGGATGTGCCAATGAGAGCTATAATTGCCTATTTGATAGCCCCTATGTTGAGTGAAAGCCTACAGAAGGCTCTTTTTGGCATTATACTTGTTTTTTATGCAATCAAAGCTTGCCTCTTAACCAAAAATTCAAAAATAAGCCCCTGCTTTGAGGCCACTGGGAGCAACATCCAAAGGGGTTGGTGAGCAACATGTTGCTCACAAGCCACTGGTTGGGGGTCAATGGTGTAATGCAACTCCCCTCTCCTACTTTGTTTCACTGTAAAGTGATAAATTATGGGACTTGCTTACTGCTTACCATAGTAGGTGCTCCATAGAGTCTCTGGAAAGCAAAGGGACTTCAGATCCCAGAATACACCACTTTGGAACATACTTAGCGAGGGGTTGCATTACAGTGAAAGTCTATGGAAACTGGCAAACACAGACCGAACATCAAGGTTTACTTGTCTGTGGAATTAGCTATGTCTGTGTAAAAAGTCCAACTACATGATCTCATGTCTAAATGGGCTTAATGAGCACTTGGTCTGACTTCATTATCTGCATTTTCTGGTAGTTAAATTACACCTAAAGACTTAATTCTTCTCTTGTTTATTTTCCAGGCCAGTCTTCGTACTCCCGAACTCACCTGGGAGCGTGTCCGATCTCAAGTTGATCATGTGATCTGGCCCGATGGCAAAAGGATAGTTCTCTTGGCAGAGGTATAAGTTTTGCTGGATCTAGTAGCTTTGCCTTATAGAACTGCACCAGACAGAGCTTTACTATGTAATTTGCTAAAAATATTCAATAAAACAATATTTAAGAGTGGGATCTGACATAATGCTTCTATTTGATGCTAAACTTAAAGCACAAGGAAATTCATTATGGCATTTTACTGCCAATAGATTTGCCACATTCGTGCCACCTAGAACAATATATTTATTCTGCAGAAAGCATCTCCATACCTGAGTAAAGAGCCCTAGAAGCTTTCTCACTTTGCTTAAAGGAACAGTAACACCAAAAAATGAAAGAGCTTTAAATTAATAAAAATATAATGCACTGTTGCCCTGCACTGGTAAAACTGGTGTGTTTGCTACAGTAACACTACTATAATTTATATAATAAGCTGCTGTGTAGCCACGGGGGCAGCCATTCAAGCTGGAAAAAAGGAGAAAAGGCACAGGTTACATAGCAGATAACAGATAAGTTCTGTAGAATACAATAGTGTTTTATCTGTTATCTGCTATGGGCCTGTGCCTGTGCCTTTTCTCCTTTGAATGGCTGCCTCCATGGCTACATAGCAGCTTATTTATATAAATTATAGTAGACTTTCTGAAGTAAACACACAACTTTTACCAGTGCAGGGCAGCAGCACATTATATTTTAGTTACTTTTATACACTTTCATTTTTTGGTGTTACTGTTCCTTTAAGACAGCAGCTGCCATTTAAAATAGCTTCCCCAACAACGTGTTTACAAAATGGAGACAAGAAATACTGTGTTTCTTTTGATAGAGGACTGTGAGTGCTTATGGCTGTATTTACATAGACCTTTCTGATAAAGCTTACTTAGTTTTTACCTTTCCATCTCCTTTAAGATACAAAAGCTTAAAACATCTTCACACTGCCTTGTCTCCAGTGAAGAGGGACATGCACATTTCACTTGTGCATTTAGCAGATTTGAGCAGGGGGAATTATACACTGCTGCATTCCAGTCACTTTATCTCGAAATGCGTGACAGCACTGGTTTTTGTGCTTTTTAGCCAGGCTCTAAATTAGTAGTGCCACTTCTGTCACCTGTCTTCATTCCAGTGAATGGGAGGTGGCAGTGGTAATTTCAGGAACTTCCCTGCCAGGTGAGCAAATAGTCCTAAGCATTAAGGAAAATAGTACAAATTAGCCAGTGTAGTTAAGTAGCTGCAACAAGAGGGGTTAAGGGACAACAAACTATGGTAGAGCTGAAAATGGCAGAAAAGCATATAATTAAATATTTCTTTTGACTGTTTACATTAAGAGGTAAAACTAATATTGGCGTTGTGTTTTCCCATAAAGGGTATATATGTCGTGCACTGACATGCACCTTTAATGCCTTTTTAACAGGGTCGTCTGCTAAATCTAAGCTGTTCAACTGTCCCAACATTTGTGCTGTCTATCACTGCAACTACACAGGTATGTTTATATCACTTTTGTGAATGTAATTGCTACCCTGTTTCCCCGAAAATAGGACATCCTCCGAAAGTAAGGCACCCCCCGAAAATAAGACACCCACCTAGGGTGTGCTATAAATCTCGCCCAAACGATGGAATAAATGTGTACTGTATTCTTCTTCATGGAAAAATAAGACATCCCCTGAAAATAAGACCTAGTGCATATTTTGGAGCTTAAAAAAATATAAGACAGTGTCTTATTTTCGGGGAAACACGGTAGTTAAAGTAGCATATGTCTGGCTGATTACAGTCTCTGCACTGCTGGCTCAAACTCTTAAACAATGTTGCCAGCCAGCAGATTAACAGACCTGACGTCTGTTACATTGTAAGGCCCAGAGAAAAGAAAGAGAAAAAATAGTTTTTTTCCCTGCAACTACATTTCTAAATGTCTTCATTATGCAAAATATAGTTTTGTTTGATGACTAATATAAAAATGTATGTAGACTTTAAGGACCAACATGTACTCTGCTCAAGGCAATGCCAGGTGCAACCACAAAAATGAGACTGCAAAAAGAATATCAGGTTTTACTTATCAGGTTTATGTTGATTTAAATTGCTTATTATGTCATGTGATTGATAAAGTACAAATGGATGTTTAATTCCTCTCAGGCACTGGCTCTAATTGAACTCTACAATGCTCCTGAAGGACGTTACAAGCAGGATGTGTACTTGCTTCCTAAGAAAATGGGTATGTTTTAAACATTTAACCACTGTGTACAAATTAGGGCAGTGCTATGTGTGACATTCTGTCTGCTGTTTGTTTCTGTACAAAAAAATCAGTAAAACAACGCCAGCATATTTCACAAGTTGCTTCCCTTGCTGTATATTTGTACTTGGAAGTATTAACCTCATGAATATGCAGATGTAATTTTGTTAGGTAATAGTTATTTAAAGGGCTAGTTCAACTTTCAATATGACCTAGATAAGTAGCATTGTAAGACCAACTTGCATTTGGTCTAAAAAAAATTTTTTTATATTTTGGTGTTTCTAAGTTAACTTTTTCAGCTGCTCTCCAGTTTGGACTTTCAACCTTGATCATTTTGCTAGGCTTTCATTAAGCAACCATGCCTCGATTTGACTGACAGACTGAAAAATGAATAAAAGAGTGGCTGATAAGAAATATAAGCATTTAAAAGTAACATTGTAGGCTGACAGGGTAGGACTACCTGCTGAATTAATGCAGTAACTGTTTGATGGAGACATAAGACAGCCTTGCACATCAAAGCAACATGCAGCTTCCTGGGGAGGCCCTGAGAATGTAGGGGTAGTGTTGGGTTCTTCATACAGTCAACAAGTGTATGTATGAAAAGTAAAAGGCTAAGTTTAATAACTGCTGTATCTCTTCTCAGGTAAATTCCTATATTGTTTTCCAGTCAAAATGTTTTTGCTTCAATTCTTCAATTCAATAAATCTGTTAATGTTAGTTTTTAAATCTTCTCTGCTGTGCCTTAGCTTTTACTCTCTAGCTTTAACTTTAATACTTATAGATGTAGCATTATATTGGTATGGTAGAATTAATAATGTTAGGTTGCCTCAAGCTTGATTACTTTGAAATCTAAAACCACTATCATCAATCAAACAATAACACATTAAGGTATTTTCATTCATATTTTTGAATTGTGCCAATGTACTGTAGAACTGAATAGATACTTATGTCATACTGGCAGAGCAATAATCTTCCTCTCTCTTTAGATGAGTATGTTGCCAGCCTTCATCTACCCACCTTTGATGCCCACCTAACAGAACTTTCAGATGAGCAGGCCAAATACCTTGGGCTTAACAAGAATGGGCCTTTCAAACCAAACTATTACAGGTGTGTTCTCTTTTAACTGTGCCATATGGTCAATGCCAGTTATTGAACAGGGCATTCTTACTGTTAAATGTGTAGGAGGTAAAAATGTAGACTTGCCTGTGTTTTTTGGTCACATTGATAGATCTGCACAGACTTCGTATTTGATATCACTGCTGATAAAGAAGAAATTCTGTGTGTGCAGATTCACCCACCCCTAACTCGGATGAGTTCTCAAGCTAGCCTTGGTTACGTCAACTTTGGCCTTGAAAACCGCTATTTGGCAAAAAGCTCTTTGTTTTCTGTGCTGTGAACAGATATTTCTATGCACGCACACTGGTAAACTGGTAACGCCTATGCTCATACGTTTCTTATGACATACAGTATGCTTCTATGTCACAAAGTCTATATAAACCCTGTGCTGTCTTTGTCCTGTAGTTCTGACTCTTTGCTTTGTTCAGAAGCCAAAAAAAATGTCAAATGCATCTTACCTATTTACCTCAAATGTCTTTCGGTATCTGATAATTCCATAACACTGATGTGATGGAATGCGTTTGATACCCAATTAGGTGTAGCTAAATAACTCCCCACTGTTAATGCAGCCCTGCTGATATTGTGGATTGCATCAGCAACTGTGAGCAGCTGCAACATTATGTTTTAGCACATTACCATTGTATGTGAGCTTAGATGGGGTGTATTTTAAAATATAATTAATAGGCATTTCCACAGATATGAGGTTGAATGATTGTATAAGTTAAATTAAAGTCCATGCCTTGGCTTATTTATATAATTGACAAAAATCTAAATGCCCAGAATTTTGGAATGCCATTGCCCTTAAGAAAACCTGTGTAATCATAATAATGTTACTGCACCTTGTATTGAAACTGAGGGGTAGATTTATTACATGTTTATAAAAACAAATCTATCACCAGTAAAAAACTTCAAATTGTCAGGATATTTTCCGATATTTATCATCTTCAAGACTTTTTAGTAGACTTAAGCTACTGTGGTCATATGCTTTAAATTAAGACTAATTAATTTGTGTATGCCAGTAAGAGTTAAAAAAAATACATGTGCAAGCCAAAGGGAATAAAATCTGTCTCCTCCTATTTTGATATCCTATTAAAGGAACCAGCAGCATTAAAAAAAAATTTGAATTGGCATACTGGATTTATAGACCGTAGATAAAAATGATTTCTTTAAAGAAGACAACTTTTTTTTCCCCCCAACTGCATTTTGTCAGTGCTGCTGTGTTCCACCATCTTTTATCTGCTGTCTCAGTATAGTCCCTTGTGGTCTGTTGTGGTCTGTGGTATGCTAGGCAAACAACTTTATTAATGCCTTCTCTGATTTTGTTCTCAGGTATTAATTGCAGATGGTCCCATAAACAAGGAGCAGTAAAAAGACTTGGATATGCCTGGAATAAAAAAAAAAAAACACTAAAAACAGAAAAAATGACTCTCAGCGACTGCTGTACAACTCCTCAAACAAAAACTGGATTTTCTGCCATATTAGCTAATTTTGCATTAAGATATTTATTGAACAGAAGATGTGTAAAACATGGGTTTTGTTGTCTCTTCTAGTCCTGTGACCCAGCCACAGAGAGAGAGAGAGAGAGAGAGAGAGAGAGAGCAAGGTGGTGGGAGGGGGGCCTGTATAAGTTTTACACAAGACTTCTTATATTCATATACTGTACCAATAGGCTTCTTAGAATCTGCTCACTGCTCATCCCATCACTAAATGGCAAGGGAAACCAGTTAACTAGTGTGAATTATGGGTTTTGAGTTGAATTTATAAATTGCTTTAACATTCACTTTTATTTTTTCTTTTAAATATTTGATTTTTCCAAAGACGGAATTTTGTGGACATCTTAAAGGAAGCCGTCTAGTGATCTAAAACTTTTACTGTGGTTTTTAATTGTGGTACAGATTTTTTTTATCAGTTATTTCCCTTTGTGTCTTGTTCTGAATAACATACCCTAAGTCTGCACCTCTTATGCTGCTGTAGTAGTTACTTAACCTTGTTTTTGACACTAAGGAATCCTTCACTAAACTGTGCTAGTGGTTTGAAGTAGTTAGCAAGCACTCAACTAAATTAACTGAAGTGTATAATTTTTCACCTGATGACAAATGTGCTGCAACAAAAGGAGTTTAACTCATTTAGTGCCATGCAACAAAAAAAAATAAGCAGTATTTGTGATTTGAGATATACTGCTTTGCTCAGGTAGCCTGGAATAAGGCATCTAAATTTATTTCAGCCATTATGGGCTGCTAACATGTTTATTGATCTTTATAATTCACATAATCCACTAAGCTTTTGCTTAGTACTGACCTGGCACTGCTAATGGTCAGTCAGTTTTAGTGCCCATAACAGTGACATGATTTTCTGTCACATGAGCCATATTGTGTTCCCCTCATATTTAAAGACCCCAAGAAAAAGAGCACCTTGCTGTATAAAACTAACCCTGCCTGTGTTTCTATAAGAATTTCATTAAATGTATGTAATGCCTAGAAGTGGTAGGTGTAAGATGTTCTTTAATGTTTTGTGCTCCTGTTACTGTGAGATTGTGCTCTGTAAGGCATACATTCCTTACATTTAATGCAAAACACTTGTGTAAAAATGCATATGGAAGGGTAATATTAAAAACCGTATATACCTGTGGTATGTGTTTTTCATAGGTGCCCTTTAATAAAGGAGAGGTTCAGCCTTCCCAGTACTCATCTGGGTAAACTTTGCAGCCTTTAATCATTTTTATTAGATCTCCTTTTGTTTTGTTTTGTTTTGTTTTTTTACCTATTAGTATGTTTGATATTTTAATGTTCATTAGATAGCAAATCTGAAATAGAAACAATACAGGAATAGCCTGTGCCTGTTAACATTCACTACTAATCGGCCATACTGATATGACAGTTAATATTCTTACCTGCAACCTTCCTCTGGTCCTGTCAGTCTTGCTGCAGTTCTTTACAAAGAATTGTAAAAACTGTCTTCCTTAATTGGGCTAACTTAATGTGGCCAGACATTGACATGTGTCAAACAAATGTTTGGAATATCATTCCTAGTTGATCTATCGGGGTTGGAAATTTGAGCTTACTATTACATCTATCCATGCACTGCCATTGTGAACATGGGACAACTGTGCAGGAAGTGATTTTATTTCATATTTGGAATTTAATTTTATCTGCAGTGTTTCATCTTGTGTGTAATCACTTTATAGAATTGTCTAGGCAAATCCAAAATGAAACCCAAGTTACTTGCTGCTGTTACAGAGTACCTTAGTACCTTATTTCTACCAGCTTTTCCAGCCACTGCAGTGGTATTATCACACTATGCTTTAATGTCCAATCACTGCATGTGGATTATTCTGTAACTTAGCCAATTAAAACCCATTTGTCTATTTTTTTTTTTTTAATTTGTTGTTTTTAAACCTTCTGCCTTACATGTGTAAAACATCTTTTCATTCTGTTTAGAGCTAGAATACATTAAGTCTTCCAGCCTTATATTCCCTGTTAATGCTGTGATGTCTCTCTGCCCATTAGTATAACCAACTAGTACAAGCTGTTAGTTGGCATTAATTTAAAGAGCTATAAACATTTTTAGAACCCATTGGATTTCCCAGTTTTCAATATTGCTAATGAGGAACTGTTGCTGTATTATTTACATGAATGCAGAGCTTTGCGGGGAGGGGGTCCATGTAATCAGCTATCCATGAGGTGATTCGGGATAAAATGGCAGCCATCGAGCCTGCTGCAGAACTCTTATTTTCTTGCCATTTCTACAGCAGCATAGTGAGGTATTTCAGCTTGGCAGTGATGCATTTTGAGGCAGAGGCTGGGCTCCTCTGAAAGGGGATAACATTTAGAAAAAGGAAGGGAAAGGTTTGGATAATAAGCACACAGTTTTCCAGGTAATTATGATGCTTAACCTTGGCTTAAGAGAAAGGTATTATGAAGGCCACTTCAAAAGAGCAAGAACTGAACTGTGTTTTTAAAGCAGACGTCTGCCTTTTTATTCCCACTTGTGACTTTGGTTATTGTTTTAGCACCTTCTTTTATTTGTTTTATTGCTATTTCATCGCGGCACCCAGCCCCCCATCTTCCAAACAAACAAAACAAATTTCCAACCCATTGTACTTACTGCTTATATAATCCTTCTCTTCAGTATATTGATATATTATACTGCTGCTACTACATTGTCATGGTTACTGTGAATACATGAGAATATTGTACATTTCCTGACAGAACAGAGAGCATCTGTTTACACTTTAAACACCTGCAATATTATGCACTTATTAAATAGTAGTTGTTAGAGTTTGGGTCACCCTTACATTAACTTTTAGTGTGATTTAAACCATGATAGTCTTGAAACAATTTGCAATTTTCAAATGGTCTTTTTTGAAAAAAAACACAACTTTTTTGTGGTTTTTGAATGTAGCTTTTTTTATTCAGCCTCTCTCCAGTTTGTAATTTTAGCAGCTATGGTTGCTAAGGTCCAATTTGCCTGGAAACCAGTCAGTGGTTTGGATGAAAAGCCTGAATAGGAGAGGGCCAAATTAAAAAGCTAATGTAATAAAAATGTATCATTACAAAAAAATGGCAGTGGAGAAAGGCAAAGAATAAAAATAAATATTAATTATGAAAACAAAGTACCATGGTGCTGAGAATAGATCATTCTGTAACATACTGAAACTTAACTTAAAGGTGATCTACACCTGTAACTTTTACTGCTAGAGGCGTAACCGCAAAATTCCACTTTATTCTGTGGCAGCAATAGAATCTATAGATAAGGATTCATTCCCATTGTTAAATATTTCTCCATGCAAATTTTCAGTGGATAGATGCTCTAAAATGTAATAGTTGATGACGAAACGCAAATGTGGGGGGGTTGCTAGAGAAGAGACTGCTGCAGACTAGTTACATACATGTATGTTTTTCTGCTCCTCACATTTCTTTACAAAAAACCTTGTTTATCACTGGAACTAGACTGCACTCCATATTAAATTATCTCTGGGTAGCTGTTATGTATCAGATACTTTTGTCTGTATATACTAAGACTTTCTTTTCCAGTAGGAAATGTGTGATACCAACCAAACTGTACTAAATCAAAATAATTTGGGCATTGATAGTTACTTAATCACACATACGCTATTGGGAAAGGTTGCAGTGCATTTATAATTGCACAGACAGCCGACTTTAAAATAATTTTATGTCTGTCTCCCTCTGTGAATGGATATGCAGTGTTCAGAAATTAGCATTCTCTAAAAGGATCTTTTAAATTTTTAAAATATGAGTGATTGTATTAGATCAGCAATAAGGAATCTGTAATGTCACAACGATAAATAAAATGATGTATAAATCTTGGTCATGTCATTACTTATTGTCATGCTAATGAATACCCCTTATCTTCCCTTCCTTTTCCCTTTTGTTTTAATTATGAAAGTGCAACATTATTACAAGTACTGTGTTCCAAATGGAGATTGTGGACCAGAGGCTACATGGATATTGATATCATTAAGATGCCATTAAAATATATTGTATATCCAAGAGAGTGCAAGTATTTGTAAACTGGCACAGCTCCTGCAATTACAGCAATTTTACAATAATAAGTCTGCGCTAATGAGCCTTTATGGTGAAGACAGATGGGGCGATTAGTTGCCGCGATTTTTAAAATTCAGTCGCAGCAGTCACCTGCAGCGACTAGTCCTGCGTGGTGCAATTTGAACAGGGTGACTTGTTTACTTTTGCATGGAAATTAGTTGCCACAACTGGGAATTTAAAAAAAAAAAAATTGCAGCAACTAATTACCCAGTAGCAGAGCTACTTAGTAGCAGCTACTTGAGGCCACAAAAAAACCCTGCCATAGACAATACTGAGAATTGCCTCTGCTAAAACACACATAGACAATTATCAGTAAATGATCAGCATTGTTAGGTTTTGTAGTCATGGCAAGTTGTTGCTACTAGTAGCTTTGTGTGTCTTTACCCTTAGACACCTATTGGTTTCATATGAATAAAGGATAACTGAGGCTTGTGTGCTTGACAGTAGGCTGTTAGTCTCCAACAGTATGCTAATAAATCAGATATGCTGCCGCAAAAAGTAAATGCAAACAAAGCCATAATAGTGCTTTCTTGCAACAACTCACATTTCACTGAAGTAACATGAACTAAACAAGTATGCCATGTTAAGAAGGCATGTTGATTACAGAATAATACTTATTACTTGTGAGGCTCACCAACACTCCCTGCCTTGTGATAAATATTACATTTTACCCTAAGATGGGCACTGGCTCTGGGAGCTGCTTGGGCTTTAGTCAGTAAATAATCTGAGCTACTTCCGCGCAGCTGGTCAGGCTGGACACAGGCAGTGTCATTGGAAATGAGGACATTTAGTCTAAACAGTATGTAGCACTTTCCATTAACCCTGCCATTACTTTTTTTTAGTGTTCCCTTTCCCCCTACTGCTGCCTATTTTTTTTCCTTTGCTATTTCCTGACCCACTTTCCCTTCTCAATATATCACAGCATTGCATTGCTTGCATGCTCATCAATAAACTAACACTACCGCCCCCACATGTAAGGCTGTGTTCCAGTCTGACAGTGTACACGCATTGTATGGCAGTTCCAGGCTGACAGTGTACACGCATTGTATGGCAGTTCCAGGCTGACAGTGTACACGCATTGTATGGCAGTTCCAGGCTGACAGTGTACACGCACTGTATGACAGTTCCAGCCTGACAGTGTATTCGCACTGTATGGCAGTTTCAAGCTTCCTCTCAGCAATATCTGTCTCACAAGGCACCTCCAGCACGAACCTTATGCTACTTTTGACTTTTCAAAACTCTAGAGGGCGTGTCCCTCAGGCTACCTCCCCCATCCCAGCTGTCAAACCCCAAGGTGCTTACAGGGAGTGCGTTCTGCCACGCCCCCAGCAGGCACGTGTTTGTCAGTGAGAGCTGGGAAGTGACAGCTGCGGAATCGACATGGAGGGGAACAGCAAGGGGAGAAGGAGAGAGTCTGAGGTGAGAAAGTTGGACGAGAAACAGTCAACAATTTAGAAGGGGAACAGAGGGGAGGGAGTGAAAAATGGGTAGGAGTGAGGCACCTCCCTGAGGCGTTTCAATAAAAAGAAAGATAGAGCACAGAGTTTAGGTGGTCACATAGTTTAGGAAGAAAACTTTAGGATTCGTGATCTAATCACGTCTTATTGCCTATCTAATGTATGTTATCACACGGATTCAAACACACATTTAGGGGGCTGCTCACATGAGAAAATGGCAGATTTAGGTGGTTCCAACACCAAAATGTGGTGGGGCCTTCTACTGTTGTTCAACTACACTTTTCAGAATTTAGTGGTTTGCTGAGGTTTGTAGTCCAACAACAGATAGGGTTGCAGGCTGGACATTCCTGAGGCAATATAGCAATGGAATGGAATATATAGGGTTGCCACATAGCTGGTATTTTATCAGCCTGGCTATTAAAATAATGTTTGTTTAAAGGAACAGTAACACCAAAAAATAAAAGAGCTTTAAAGTAATAAAAATATAATGCACTGTTGCCCTGCACTGGTAAAACTGGGGTGTTTGCTACAGTAACACTACTATAATTTATATAATAAGCTGCTGTGTAGCCACGGGGGCAGCCATTCAAGCTGGAAAAAAGGAGAAAAGGCACAGGTTACATAGCAGATAACAGATAAGTTCTGTAGAATACAATAGTGTTTTATCTGTTATCTGCCATGTGCCTGTGCCTTTTCTCCTTTGAATGGCTGCCTCCATGGCTACACAGCAGCTTATTTATATAGATTATAGTAGACTTTCTGAAGTAAACACACAACTTTTACCAGTGCAGGGCAGCAGCACATTATATTTTAGTTAGTTTTTTACACTTTCATGTTTTGGTGTTACTGTTAGGGAAAAACAGCAAAAAATATAGGAAGGCTGGTATTTTTTTCCAAAAAGGCAGGCAACCCTAACAATATAAAATCTTATTTGTTTATTCCAGCCCCCCCTCCTCTTAATGCTAGGGGCCTGGGGCAAATGCCATTTCGTGTTCTTTTACTTCACTTTTGCTAGAGGCTACCATAGGGGACAGGAAGCAATGCTTAGATCTGCAGTGCCTGGATAGCCCTAGTTGCACATTCATATAGGTATATGAGATTGTCTACATCACTGCCAATTCTGCACTCACTGGGTCACTACATTGGTTGTTTAACCTATGTCACATAGGAAAGAAAATCTAGTGAAAAGGAAACAAAAGCATCAAGCATGAAATATTCTGTGAGACGTATAGGAAGGTGCACTGTCTGTGCCTAACCTGTGTTTCTACAACATAAAACCATAGTGACAAGACTGCATATTCAGCGTTAATACTTATGAATATGATAACATAGCTCCAGAGGTGGCACCTACACAAATAAAACTGAAATCAGTTATAGACACACCATGTTTTGTAAAGTGAGTATCAATGCATCATATCCAAGAAAAACAGTATGACCAGTGTCACCTGAACTTCTTGGCTGTCTGTGTCACATTGATAGCTAGAGCTAAGTGCTCATTTGCAGGATAGAGACACAAAGGAATTTGCAGTCAGAGCCATTTTATTAAATTGACAAAAAGGGCATTTGCATTGGGCCCACCGCAATACCTGCTGAATTAAATTTCCCACAGTCCCTTCATTTTTTTTTTATTTTTCTTTCATTTAAATCAAGTTATTTATCAAATAAATGCTTATTTTTTTGAATGATCAAATACATGCTCTTAGAATAAAATTAGTCAGGGGCCTGGTGGGGGAATTAAAAGTGATTTAGACTAATATTCATAAAAGGTTTACTACTTCTTTAAAGGTGCTGAAAAAAACTTTGTCCATTAAACCTCAGGTCCCAAGCATTCCAAATAATAGAACTATTGGTGTTTATTTGTTTTCTTTTACCTGGTTGCACATAAATCCTACAAATGGCTGTTATTTGGCGTATTTGTGCTACTTTGACCAATATAGGAAACAGAATGGCACTGGTCTGGATCGAATAGGTAACAGACTGGAAGCAGTTATTCTCTTTACCTGAATTTAATTTAATTTTTACATCTTTAAACAAACATGCTAGTAGCCTTATGCATTTCATGCCATCTAAGGGCACTTTAAGGTGGCCATATTCAGGCAGATTTAAGCTGCCGATTTGGGTCCTTCAGACCGTTTCAGCAGCTTATCTGCCCATTTATGGGGACCCCTGCCAGGTCCTCCCCTGAGGCCCTGACCTATATCTGGCCAAAAATTGTCCAGATATTGATTGGACAGGCTTAATTTTTGCATAAGGCTACTAGCATGATTGTTTAAAGGTGTAAAAATAAAATTAAATTCAGGTAAAGTGAATACTTTTCCTGAATTTAATTTTATTTTTACATCTTTAAACAATCATGCTAGTAGCCTTATGCATTTCATGCCATCTAAGGGCAATTTAAGGTGGCCATACACAGGCAGATTTAAGCTACCAATTTGGGTCCTTCAGACCGTTTCAGCAGCTTATCTGCCCATTTATGGGCCCTGACCTATATCTGGCCAAAAATCGTCCAGATGTTGATTGGACAGGCTTAATTTTTCTGTCAGATCGAGGACCACATCAGCTCATTGATGCAGTCCTCACTTCAACTTTCATATCCCCTTCATTGTCACACTATCAGCGCTGAATTTGTCATTGCAGTGGCCAAAGATCAGGGAATCAGTGGGCATATCAGGGAAAAGATTTGTCATTTTTGTCGGTGTTATGTTTTTGTCTTGACTGACTAAAGTCTAGTGTGTCTAGTTTCACAAGTGTGTAAATGTGTCTTTCACCAGCATAAAGTATACATTTTATTATTCTATTAACAACAGCCTGTGAAGGAATGATCATTTATTTATTATATGGTGGAAGCCAGTATTTATGTGTTAGCTTTGGCTGTTGGCTTGTGGCCTTCATACTGGTAAGATATCTTGTAGGTGACTGGGATGTAAAGCCTACAGTTCTCTTACTATAAGAGAGAACCTTGCTCTTATGTTCTATTTATTTTTTATTCCTAATTCTAACCATGGGCCAACTCCAGCCACCACTTATATTAACTGACATGCTTAAGAGGGAAAAGTATTTTAAGTGTAAAAATTCACACAATATAAACACATTTTATTATAGTTAATAATAATATGTATTTATCTAAAAATGTCCATAATCTTTTTTCCTATTAGATTTTTTCTGTATTGCTTTCAGGTCCCTGAAGCAATTTGTTGTGCTGGTTTCTGTTTGCTGCAACAGTGCACTAGGATTGCCACCTGTATGGTTTCAAACCAGACAGTCCTGTTTTGGCTGTCCAGTTCTATAAATACTGTCCTTGTTTCAAAAGGTTTCAAAATCGGACTAAATAGCAATTAGCAAACTGACTTTTATGCCTATATAAAGTAACAGTGGTAGTCTTTGCACTTGTGTGTATACATTTTTGCAGCTTGAGCTCTTTCAGTTCCCAGAGGGAAGCAGTTTTTGCTGTGCTGTTTGTGCTTGTGGCCCCAGACCATATGATGTCTGCACACTGCAGCCTTCTTGTTATCTTACAGAGCTGCCTAAAACAATTGTAACATATAAGCAGTTCCCAACTTGGTATTCAAATCAGAAATGTTAGTTATTTTATCTGTAGTTCTGCCACTATTTCTATGGCTCTATTTAGTCATGGTCTCTGTAATTTCTATAATACTCTATTACAAGATTGTTGTATTTTGAAGAAAATACCACCCTTTGAGAAGCACTGAAATTACACACGTGACTGGCATCTAGAATACGTTTACAGTATTTATGCCATTGCTGCTTGATTTGCTTACCCTATTGGTTTTATTACCCAACAATTTCTATGGCAGGGGGGGTTTAAATTTGCACCTTAAAAATAAGGTGCAGACCGTAGTAAGATCCCCATTGGGTCAACAGGTCATTCCAAGAACTAATTCACCACATGTATAGAATTGCTTTTGGGTAGATTTTAAACAAGAGAGCCCACACACTGTTAGGTCTGCAATCTGACCATCCTCACATCCATCCATATCACCAGTATGCAATCAACTGGCCCGTCATGAGTTTGTCAAATTTGGTGGTTCACCTTTAAGTTAACTTTTAGCATGTTATAGAATGGTCACTTCTAAGCAACTTTTCAATTGGTTTCCATTATTTATTTGTTATAGTTTTTGAATTATTTGCCTTCTTTACGCTTTGCAGTATTTAAATTGGGGTCACTGACCTCAGCAGACAAAAACTATTGCTCTGTGAGGCTGCAGTTTTATTGTTTTTATTACTTTTTGTAACTTTCTTTTCTATTCAGGCCCTCTCCTATTCATAAAACAGTCTCTCATCCAAACCACTCCTTGGTTGCTAAGATAACTTGGACCCTAGCAACCAAATAGCTGCTGAAACTCCAAACTGGAGAGCTTCTGAACTGAAAATGAAATAACTAAAAACTACAAATAATAAAACATGATGTCCAATTGCAAATTGTCTCAGAATATTACCCTCTACATCATACTAAAAGTTAACCTAAAGGTGAACAGCTTCTTTAATCTGTGTCTTCTTCCTCTCCATGTGTAGCCGATCATTATTTATCCCTTTCATCATATATCTATTTCCCCACCTTCTGTATTTCATACTGGAGAGCAAGTAAAAATTTAGATACATTTTTTGAAAGTTCATAGATGTTGCATACAAAGGAAAACATGAATATTATCATATAGCAGTGTAACAGCTGAGATCAAAGTAAGTTTATAAGATACAATGTTACAAGTATGAAAAGCATTCTTTCCTTGGTTTACCTAATTAAACATTAACTACTAAAGAATTTATGCCGAACTTCAGGCCGCTAGAGTTTGAAAGTTGATGGGGGTTGTCGAGTTTTATTACTGCATATGAATAAAATAATACTTGTCTATAGTATAGGTCCATATTCACAGGCCTTTAAAAAATAAGAATACAGTAGAATATATTTATTGAACATTACTCTAGGGCAATGCTGTCCAACTGTCGGCACGCAGGCAACATTCAGCCCGCGACCCCCCTCTGTGTGGCCCCCCACCTGTCTGGCTCCTTTGATGGCTTACCTTTGTGTAAACTTTAATGGTATCAGTACTGAGATTAACTGGCCCCCTGCATGGTTGACACCTCACATTCAGGCTGTAAACCCCCTGTATTGTTTAAAAATGCAATCCCCTGTGTTGTTCACACCTTTTAATCCCTACATTGTTTACCCTCTGCATTGTTCACACCTCAGGCTCAGACTGTAAGCACCCACATTGTTCACCTGTTTCACATTGTAGGACCAGTAGAAACCCACAAATAAACCCTGCACACTATAAAAAGAACATATACGGAGGTGGTACTGCAATCAAAAAGCTTTTTAATATATAGTTATTGTGCAGACTGTATGCTGCCTGTGTGCCATACACACAGGCAGGGTAGGGCAGGCAGAGTATGGCACACACAGGGAGGGTAGGGCAGACAGTATGGAACACACAGGCAGCATAGGGCAGGCAGAGTATGGCACACACAGGCAGGGTAGGGAAAGCAGAGTATGGCAGGTTTTTGCTGTACTACCACCATTAATATGGGTATGGTCATGTAATAACACAGGTGTGGTTCCAAGTGGGTGTGGTTTAGAAAAGGGGAGTGGTCAAAACTGGCTTCCATTATCTGACCTCCACCATGTAGGCCGGGAAAAATTCTGGCCCTCGGTACCACAGAAGTTGGACAGCACTGCTCTAGGGGAAGAGTATGTTAAAGATAACGTGAGTAAGTTAACATATCAATTCTAAACTAAACTGAACCATAGCATAACACAGCAGCAAAAGCCATAATATTATATAAAGTATAAAAAAATTGGATTGTAAATGAAATTATATCTCATTGTACTAGACATGTTATCATAGTTACTTTTTCTAACATCTTTTTTTAGTCTCACGTGGTGTTAATCTTAATTTCACTGCTGTGAATTTTATGCATAACACAAATACAAATAGGTGTATTCTGAGTAACTTTTTATGCATAAGGTCTTCCTGTAAAATTCACCAATTATTTAAAATCATCCACCTGGGAAACATACATTTCCTTTCAGTCTTATGCATGTAGATGTTAGAGGGTGCCATATTGATACCCATCTTTGCAACTTGTACATAGTATTGTACAAAAAGAACAAAGGTAAACACTCCACAATGAATCTGTCTTATGAAACAGTATTGTTTTTTATGACCTTTATAAAGAAAAACCGGCCAGTCACTTATTGGACATTTCTGATCATGAGTTTGGGTTTTGCTTTATATTGTAGTGGTAAAATAGTAAATTTGGATTATCATCTGCATGCAGGTGAGTGAACCAAATCATTGTATGAACTTTCTTACAGATAGTATGGGCAGAACAGCATAGGACCAGGGCAGTGCTCCACACCTCCCCCATCCTTCACTGCTAGCCCCCCCCAAAAACTGTGGACCCAGGGCAATTTGGTTGCCCTTAGGTTAATCTGCCACTGATTTTAAGCAATATACAGTGGATATAAAAAGTCTACACACCCCTGATAAAATGTCAGGTTCCTGTGCTGTACAAAAATGAGACAAAGATAAATCATTTCAGAACTTTTTCCACCTTTAATGTGACCTATAAACTGTACAACTCAATTGAAAAACAACTGAAATCTTTTAGGTGGAGGGAAGAAACCCCAAAAAACTAAAATAATGTGGTTGCATAAGTGTGCACACCCTTAAACTTATACGTTGTTGAAGCACCTTTTGATTTTATTACAGCACTCAGTCTTTTTGGGTATGAGTCTATCAGCATGGCACATTTTGACTTTGCAAGATTTGCCCACTTTTCTTTGCAGAAACACTCCAAATCTGTCAGATTGCGAGGGCATCTCCTGTGCACAGCCCACTTCAGATCACCCCACAGATTTTAAATCGGATTCAGGTCTGGGCTCTGGCTGGGCCATTCCAAAACTTTAATCTTCTTCCGGTGAAGCCATTCCTTTGTTGATTTGGATGTATGCTTTGGTAGAGCTGGGCGGTATGACCAAAAATTTATATCACGGTATATTTCAAAATTATATCGGTGTCACGGTATTTGACGGTATTTTTTTTTTTCATGCATGATTAGGTGTTAACCCCATTTCCTAATAAATTAGAGAATAATTACTGCAGTATTGAAAATCAGAGTCAGACAAGCGAAGGATCGGCAACAGAAAGTCGTAAGGTAAATCAGGCAGGCTTAGTTTCCCAGGCAAGGCCGCAGACAACATAGCACAGGAGGAGGCGTTTGATAGCTTTAAATACCCCCCACGCATGCGCAGAACCGGCGCTGTCAGCGCGTCGCGGACGTGCACGCTTTGACATGTACGTGTGCCTTGACGCACGCGTGCAACGTCCCGCGGACAACGGGACGCGTGCGCACACGCAAGGAGGCGCAAGAGACCGGGCCGCACGGGTGAGTACCCTGACACCCCGGTATTGCGGTATCTGAAAAATGAATATAGTTTTTAAAAAAAACACCGGTATTCGGTATTAAACGGTATATCGCCCAGCCCTATGCTTTGGGTCGTTGTCATGCTGAAAGATGAAGTTCCTCCTCATGTTCAGCTTTCTAGCAGAAGCCTGAAGGTTTTGTGCCAGTATTGACTGTTATTTGGAACTGTTCATAATTCCCTCTATCTTAACTAAGGCCTCAGTTCCAGCTGAAGAAAAACAGCCCCAAAGCATGAAGCTGCCACCACCATGCTTCACTGTGGGTATGGTGTTCTTTTGGTGATGTGCAGTATTGTTTTTGCGCCAAACATATTTTTTGGAGTTATGGCCAAAAAGTTCAACCTTGGTTTCATCAGACCATAACACCTTTTCCCACATGCTTTTGGGAGACTTCAGATGTGTTTTTGCAAAATGAACTTGGCTTGGATGTTTTTCTTCGTAAGTAAAGGCTTCGTCTTGCCACTCTACCCCATAGCCCAGACATATGAAGAATATGGGAGATTGTTGTCACATGTACCACACAGCCAGTACTTGCCAGATATTCCTGCAGCTCCTTTAATGTTGCTATAGGCCTCTTGGTAGCCTCCCTGACCAGTTTTCTTCTCGTCTTTTCATCAGTTTTGGAGGGACGTCCAGTTCTTGGTAATGTCACTGTTGTACCATATTTTCTCCACTTGATGATGACTGTCTTCACTGTGTTCCATGGTATATCTAATGCCTTGGAAATTCCTTTGTACCCTTCTCCTGACTGATATCTTTTAACAATGAGATCTGTCTGATGCTTTGGAAGCTCTCTCTGGACCATGGCTTTTGCTGTGGGATGCGACTAATAAAATGTCAGGAAAGACCAACTAGAGCAGCTGAACTTTATTTGGGGTTAATCAGAGGCACTTTAAATGATGGCAGGTGTATGCTGACTCCTATTTAACATGATTTTGAATGTGATTGTTTAATTCTGAACACAGCTACATCCCCAGTTAGAAGAGGGTGTGCACACTTATGCAACCACATTATTTTAGTTTTTTTGGTTTTCTTCCCTCCACCTAAAAGATTTCAGTTTGTTTTTCAGTTGAGTGGTACAGTTTATAGGTCACATTAATGTTGGTAAAAGTTCTGAAATGATTTATCATTTTTGTACAGCACAGGAACCTGACATTTTACCAGTGGTGTGTAGACTTTTTATATCCAGTGTATCTTTACCATTACCAGACGACTGTGTAAATGATCAGGATGAAGCAAATAGAATAAGGTTCCCAGTTTCCTTTGTACTGAGACCCTGTACACTCCTGCTGTTTCTGAACCATTTTTATGACTTACTTCTTTTTTCTTGGCAGGCCTCACTGGATTCTTCCAATGTGGAGTTTGTGTATGATGATACTGACCACCCTTACACAGAGTTAGCAGGTAAGTGCATTCCCTGTCATCACAAGATTTCAGTGCACATTACTTCATATATCCTAGCCTTTCTTCTCTGGTATTTGATTCATGTTCCCATTTGGAACCTAACTGGAACCTAACCTTCTGCATGCAGCAGATTTACATTTGCTAATATGTATTTGGGGAATGCATTGTTACTGTTTCCATTAATTTCAGTCTGCCATTTAATTAGAAAGAGAAGGGCATTAAAGGCATTTCAGCCTTTAATAGATAGATTGATAGGGCATATGAGCAAATATATATACATATACCCTATCTTAAATTGCATGTTGGAGGTTGGAAAACTTACATGCCAAGTTTGAAACTGTCTCTGGAAGCAATGTTTGCTCAAGAAGTTGGGAGCATGAGTTTTTGTGGGCAGGCACCCACACAGTGTCTCACATTACTATGCAGGCCGCTACTGTTAAATTCTAGTGGAAAAACATTCTTTGGAATGCTGAATTGGGAAACCAACTGCAAGCCAATTTTATACTAATAGTCTTGATTTAATTTGTAATTAAATATTAGGCAGTTAGGTAACCAGGCAATTTGGTGATATATTACAAATTGATAGATAACTGTTGCATGTGTAGACTTAAGGGTAAATAATTCTACCCTTTGTATCCTTCTAATCTGGATTGGTCCAGGCCAATATTCAAGTTCTGGAGAACAGCCCACTTTGTACGGCCCCTTATACAATAATCATTTGTTGGGCTCACAATCACAAGCTGATCAGCCGGGGTCACACAATGTATGTCTGCCTTTACTGGTGTTGGCTGTGCCTCATTCATAAACAGTGGGCAAATGTGTACCTGGACATGTATACACAGCAACTAGTTAGTAATATTGCAGGTAGAACAAGTTTATAAATGACTGCTGTTGGTGCTTTCAGGGCATGCTCATATGCTATCAGCACACTCTGTCAGTGTGGCATGTCAACTGTAGTGGCTGGCCAAAGGCTACACCAAGGAAGGTTTACTGTTAAAGGGCTTCTGATAATTAAATCTGGTTCAGCAGCCTTGCACACACATTATATCATTTGAAGCCTAGTGCTTTTGTGTGCTATAGTAGGACTTCATACTTTTTATTAGTTCTGAAGTCATTGGACTGAAGTATGTAGCTAATTACTCTAGAGAACATGCAATAATATTGTGCAGATACTAGTGCAACATGGTGCAACATCTCACACTATGTCACAGTAGTATTTCTGTCATTTTTTAGTTTTCAGTTTGGTTTTACAAAATAAAACATTATTTATGTATTGTTACAGAGTTATATAGCTATACAGAAGAGCAAGATTTAAACCTGAACCGAAACTGTTTTGAGGAAGAATTTAAAGATCATGGTAAGACAGTAACACAGTCATTTGCAGTTTTGTTTTTACTTTATAAATTTCCAGTTGACTGTTTGCTGATATTTTAGAGTTGCACAGACTTGAAAAATTGGCTGTAAAATTAATGTATGTGTGAAATGAAATAACTGGGGTTTCTTTGCAGCTTTAAGCTCATAGACTGCAAACCTACACTGTTTGGGATACATAAGTAATGGGACCTAGAAACCATGCATCGTCATTGTTCCAATCTATGGATTCATTATTTCAGTATTTAGTAGCATAATTATAAATAAATAAATAGCACATGATATCAGCAAGTTCTGAGTTTTTTGTCAATATTATTCTGGTATATACAAGGGGATACATTTCATATAAAAGATCTGATTGCTTACTGGAGACCACCTTCCATGATTTGCAGAGAAAACTTACAGTGTCTTTCTTTGTCTTTATTGGCTATGGAATCTGGTGGAGGTTTAGTGTTACCCTACTAAATGAAATTATTGTGACTTTTCTGTCTGCTAGTTAATGACCTCAGATGGACAAGTCTGACTTCAGCAGAACACAGAATTTATATTATGCACCTCTTGGATAAACTAGAGGTAGTGAACAGAGAAAAGAGGCTCTCCGCATCTAGAGCCATCTTGTACCTATCACAAGGTAAGCACAGCTGCAAAACTCCAGATTATTGTAATGAATGCCCCCTTTTTCGATTAGATCTATTAAATGATATAGCAACTAGTCAAATGTTTGATTTCTAGTGACCAGTAAATTAAAAATAAAAACAAACAATATCAGTTTTGCTGAGTTCTGAAGAACAGTACTTTATTCACCTTAGCCAGTGAAAAAAAAACATTGTATTTTTTTTGATCTCTAAAAAAAATTACATACCTTTTGTTTTCAGAATAAAACATTAGCACCATCATTCCTCACCATCCATGATAACAGGTAAATTTGTAAGGAAATTTTGGGATGCTTTGCAAAACCAAAGTGACACAAATGTTTTCTCACCAGCGATTTACACTATTGCTAGTAGGAAAACATTTTCATTAGTTGCCTGTGAAGATTATCGTGAGCAGCTAATCTCCCTGTCTGCCACAGCCCTAAAAGGCAAGGAAAGGAAAATTCACTGTAGGTGCCAGTGTGTAAAGTATCCCCCAGTAAATATAGTTGCTAACATCTGACAAGCCAGATTGCAATTCCTGCTGCACACCACTGCTCTAGCGATCTGTTTAGTTAACTGTGCATGTGTGCCATTGGGACAGTGCAGAGGATCTCTGGGGCATTGCAAAAGGTGGTGCCAACCCGGGGTCTGAGGTAAGCGTCTGTATTCATTGAGGATGCCTAAGACATTGGTACCTGAAGTGAATTTTCCTTTCCCTATCTTTTAAGCATTTAGAGCAAGGCAAAGGCCTATTGAACACTTACCAATGTTGCTACTTTGCCTGCCATGGTTTATTCCGCTACACAAAATGTGTAAAAATTCAGAAATAATTATCTTCACTGCCAGCAGTAGCATGTTATCAGATAAACAACTTATGTATATCAATAGGGCTTGCATTTTCAAATAAATTTGATAATACAGAATTTGTGAGCGAAAAACATTGCCCAAATATCTCAGTGTCTAGCATAGACTTTAGACTTGTAATAACTGCATTTCAGGCTTTGTCAGTCATGCTGCAGTTTCAGTTGTACTAGTAGAGGCACAACTTAACCAATTTTTCTTTTTTTTTTGTCTTTAAGGTGTATTTGGCGAGTGTGACAATGAAGCAGATGTTGTACGCTGGTCCAAATATAACAGCTTCCTCCTCTATAATATGGGAGCATTTGCTGCCTTTTTGGAATTACTCAACATGGAGATAGCGTAAGACTCAATATTACTTTTAGTACCTGTTCTCTTACCATATATAATAATATTACTTTTAAATGATATACTAGAGTAAGCTCTGCTTCATCTTTGAAATGAGTCACTAACAAGCACAGTGTTTGTAAGTTAAGCTTGCTACATTTATTGCTTGAAGGGTTGATGGCAAAGCTAATGTATTTATCTCCTTCTCACCCGAGTACAGGAATAGCCAGGCTTGTAGCAGCGCACTGAGGAAGCCAGCATTGTCTTTGGCAGACAGTACAGATCTCAGGTAATACCTCATTTTCACAGAATGCAGAAACTTTAGGACAACACACGGCACACTGGGAGATTTATCATCCATGTTAAAATGACGAAAATACCTGCTTTTGCATTTTTACAATGTTAGTGTAGGGCACAATATTTTTGGCAGTAGCAATTTTTAACATGGGCAACAAATCTCCCTGTTGTCATTGTTGTTACAGAATTGGACAGCAGCAGGGTCAAGTCTGTTTTACACATGTTTGATCTAACAGCATAAATGCAAAGGGAAGAATTGCCCTTTGTTGGTTCAAGCCACCCAAGTTACCATGCTTACCCCCTACGTCAAAAGCCTGTCTGTGATGCATACCATATAAAAGCTATTCAATCCCTAATTCTGAATGAATTCCTTCTCTTGCATGCTCATTCATCTGTAGAGGAGTTGGACGGCTGACAAAAGATGTAAGCAATGATCTTTAAGTATATACAGCAGTCAGACTAAAGAAAGCGTAGTTATTGTTGCATGGTTTCAGAGTCAGACTGGGCCAGCAGGATACCAGCAGGAATCCTGGCCTGTTGCCACTGCAGGGCCTGCGGGGGAGATCGGTATGGGGTGGCCAAAAAGCAGGTATGCGATGGGATTGAAAAGTGGTGGGCAATTGGGTGACAGCCTTCAGTGGCCCCAAATACCCCAATCCAACACTACATGGCACTATTTGCAAGGATTTGTATTGTTTAAGTGCATATTATTTAATAAAGTATAATACGTCTGCTTCCTACAGTGACTTAGATAGTAACGCATTCAGGCCAAAGTGGTTAGTTCCTATCAAACTAATCCTTACCTGTTCAAAGGATTAATTAGCAGAGAAAGCAAAATAAAGTTTATGGCACTATAAGTCACAAACAGAGGTTTTCAGCATGTGATTTAATCACAAATTAGAGCTTTATTAAAAGAAATTGTGCAAAGCACTAAATAGAAGTACGGTATGGGACCTGTTATCCAGAATGTTCGGGAGCTGGGGTTTTCCAGATTAATTATATCTTAGTTAGGTACAAGGTACTGTTTTATAATTATAGAGAAAAATAATTTTATAAAATTAAATGGAGTCTATGGGAGATGGCCTTTCCATAATTCAGAACTTTCTGGATAACAGGTTTCCGGATAAGGGATCCCATACCTGTACATACAATAATAAAGAAATATTTTTTAACTTAAAATTTGGGGGTGATTAGATATTTTTTAGTTGTTTTTTGTCCCCATACAGGGTTCTACTTAGTGTTATGTATCTGATGGTTGAAAATATTCGTCAAGAATCAGAGAATGATGACCCAGAATGGAAAATTCTACGTGCTAATTTCCGTGAAGAACTTGGTGAGGAGAGACTGTATGGATACCACTAAAACAGGCTTCATCAGTGTTTTTGCTTAAAGTGGTGACATAATTGGTGGCTTAGGACAAATATTTCCCTTTCATTTAATCTGTTAAAGGAGAAGGAAAGGTAAAAACTAAGTAAGCTTTATCAGAAAGGTCTATGTAAATACAGCCATAAGCGCTCACAGAAACGCTGCACTGAGCCCACTGTTAAAAGAAACAGGATTTCTTCTCTCTTTGTTTTCCTGTGCCAGAGTCTGTGCAGCTCTCTCCAGCTCCCCCCTCCCTCAAGAATGCTAAGAACGCCCTCCCCCCCCTTAGGGCCATTCAGCAGGAAGCTTCCTCATAGTCTTACAAACTGCGCATGTACAGGGGTCTTGGTCTTGGTGCAGGAGCCTGGCATTATGGGAATTTTCTTTACAGAGCTCAGCATTTTTTTTTCCTATGAGGCTTCTGATCATCTGAACAGGAGAAATATGGGGAGACTTAAGGGCACCACTGAGAGAACTGAAGGTATGTCTGCATCTTGAGATTAACTCTTTATTAGCCTTTCCTTCTCCTTTAATGGCATTAATGACTGGATCAGTGTGACTTGGCTATTGATGATCATGCACTAAACAACCATCTGGAAACTGGTATGTTTTAATAGGTTTTAATTGGGCCCTACACTTTAAAAGAAAAGGAAAGCTTTATCAGAAAGGACTATGTAAATACAGCCATAAGCACCCACAGAAAAACTGCAGTCAAAAGAAACAGAGTTTTTCTTTTCTTCTTCTGTGTACACATGTCTTTTAGTGTTAGACTTCCTTCTCTCAGAAAAATTCTTCAGGTCACAGGCACGAGCCTGCTCAGGTTTCTCCTGTCTCCCTCTCTCCAGAGATGTATTTAGGTCCGGTGCCTAGGGCTTATGGTGATATAGGGGCATAAGAAAGCATATTAGCATTTTCTGTCCTGTTAGAGAAAACGCCACATGTGAAATAGCCCTAAATAATCAGATCAGATTGTTAAGGTTTAATGGCCTTTTATCACAACACAGAAATAGTTTAGCAATATTATCCTTCAAAAATAAAATAACATTTACTGTTTGCATGATTATTCTATCCTGTGTAGTGTCAAAATATTGGACCAAATACAATTTTATGTTCCTAATCAGTGGAGAATTGTGCTTAATGTTTTTTTATTGGTTCTTGATACAATTTCAAATATTTTTAAAATTAATATTATATATGATAGAAAATAGTATTTATGGAGCATTTCATAATACACGTTGTCTTTCTTTGTAGCCTTCCCTGTGCATCCTGAGGAGCCATTTGCTCATCTCCTCTTTGCAATGGTGACCAAATTCTGCAGTGGTCATTGTCCCCACTTTCCCATGAAAAAAGTTCTCTTGCTGCTCTGGAAAGTTCTGTTGGTATGGTCCCAAATAATTTATTTAAATGTATTAATGACGAAATCCTATGCTACATATATTATTTCTCAGTTCTCTCATCTCATAGAAAAAAGAGTGAACAGAGAAATATATTTCTATTTTAAATGTTATAATGTTAAATATTATAGAATTACGTAAAATAGCTATTCTTTCCTAGAGACACCTAAAAGCCCCGCTTAAAGGATTTGGGTACAAACACATTTGCTGTCCTACATATTCTAGGAATTGGTGAATGAATGATACATCAATATTTTCCCTTATCTGGGACCATGGCCTAGGTTTGAACCTTCAAGTGGGGCTTGAACTGAAACACTTTGACAACCATTGTATTAGAAAAACCTTGTAATTCAATTTCAGATTTCTTAACAAACTTCAGTGTTGGTTTTCTTATTGAGCTGAATCAAGCACTATCTCATAAAACCTAACATAATCTTAAATATTGCATAAGTGCAGTATCAGACATAGAAATTTGTTGCGTATGGGAAATCACCTGTGGAAGAAGGCATTTAAGAAGGCATTTTACATGTGGTAATTCTTATTCTTCTGGACTGAAAGCTAGTTTCAATCCTATTTTCATGGATTAGAAGGAGTGATCTCCCGTGGGTTACAAAGCACTATGTCTGACATTGCCCTTTAAATATTAGCAAGTACCAAACACTTAATATGGGAAAACAAAAACTATATATTAAATATGTTCATGTATGGGTATATATGGGATATATTTTGAATGTCAAATTTATGCATCCCAATAACTGGGATGGAATTCAAAATAGGTGGCATATCAGCAACAGAGAGACCCAAACAGCATCTTACATGTATCTTATGGCATCTTACAGCAGCCCCACTGCCCCCTGTATGTGCAAAAGTTTTGCTTTAGAACCGTGCTGCTTATGCCACCCTGCTAACATTTTATTCCAATTAAGTTTACATTAGGTGGTTTCCCTGAGCTTCAGAGCATGAAGGAGAAAAAAAGATCAGAACTTGGCTTGCCACCCTTACTGGAGGACAGCATACAGGTGATGAAGAACATGAAGGCTATCTCCCCTCCTACTTATGGCATTGAGCTAGGAGAGCAGCAGAAACGTGGGCGCAGAAGTCGCAGGGTTAGTCTTTTTTCCTTGATATGCTCATACATTTTTTTAAAGTGATTTCATATCTTCTTGGCAATATGTTCTGCTTCTGCAGCCTCAGAATATGCCATTATTCACTAATCAGGGCTGAGTGTTAGAAATATAACAGCCCATCAAGAACATAGGCTTAGCAACTACCTTAGTCATTTTAAACCCTCATGGACTTCAGTTGTGCAGTCTCAAACAGCTGATTGAACTTGGCTTTGCCAAATATACATTAGTTGTGCTAATTATACTATAAAATGTGATATTTTACCCTATTGGGTAGTTTAGTGCTCTGTTTTTTTTTTTTTCTGTCAACAACAAGGTTGTTTGAACATACCTGTAACACTTCAACAACCCAATGATCACTGCATATGATTCATGGAATAATTTTTTACCAGGTTTTTAAAACCCCTTGAATTAACCTCTTTCTAAGCCATTTATTGCCATTCACTTGATCTTATAAACTGGTTTCAATATTGTATTGTATCATGTATAATTACCATGTCAGATTATGGTTATTAGAGCTAATAGTGAAAATAAAGGGGCAAGTGCTATGGACTAGCATTTGTGACTATTGCCTTCTTACTGATTTTCCATTAATGTTTATAAATGTTCTGGCTTTGTCAGCCATTTATTTAAACATTAATTTAAACTTATTTGCAGGACAGCCTTGATCTATATAATGAAAAGGATCCATTTAAGAATGACGAGTTGCAGGGGCCTGAAGAGGAAGAGAGTGAGGAAACTGATAATATGATGGATACAGAACCTGAGGCACAGGAGAAGGACCTACTTTCACAACCACTAGCCAGTCTGAGGGCAAACAGTGAGAGAGTATGCTTCCCAAAGGGCCTACCATGGCCACCTAAAGTCAGGTCAGATCGTATTGACCTCACCAGTTTACCACAGCATTAATGGATAAGCCAATGGAGAATTCGGTTTTGTAGATTTTACTTATTGTCCACATTGCTTTTTATTATTTTTTATAGGGAAAAGGACATTGAAAATTTCTTAGAGATGAGCCGAAATAAATTTATTGGATTTACTCTGGGCAAGTGAGTATCTGTGTTAGTAACCTGTACAGGGAAAGGCTAAAGGATAATCAAAAAGCCACAGATATGAATATAAATTAGCACTGTTCAGCCTATGTGCCATCACCTGTTGTCCCCTTTAATTTGTATTTATCGTTTATTAATATCACTTTATAGTTTTTGTACTGTAGATAAATAGATAATTACTTATGGTGTTCATTATGTTGTATGAATGATTTCTCTTTAAGCAGAGTCAGAGGCCCACTGGGTGCCCAACTCAAGGCCCCACCTCTGCTCCCCACTCCACCCACAGCCACCACTGCTTCTACTCCTGCACTGCTTACTTACTGTGAAAACATAAAGATGGCCTTGCATTCCACTTTGGAAGCATCACCACCTTAAAGTTATGCTGCAATTGTTGGAGAAAAACACTACACTGTGGGTAAAAAACATGGTGACTTCCAGCTGAAATTGCATTTGCACTCTATTTTGCAGTGATACAGAAACATTGGTTGGATTACCTCGACCCATTCATGAGAGTGTGAAGACACTAAAACAGGTAAATCTGACACATCTGTTGCATACAGAACGGCACAATTTTGTGTAGATTTAAAACACTGCAGTCTTACCATAGAGGTTGCTGATATAAGGGGCTTTTTGATGATGTCCACAAACAGATGGTCACCCATACAGTTCCTATATAATAAATTAAGATTATGCAATTTCTTATTTATTTGTATAATATTGAATTTTGATTATCTCTTCTTGATTTGTCCAGTCATGGTAGATTAAAGTTGTTTAACCAAGACCTTAGATATACATTAAAATCAAAGTGCAATTTGTACTTAAAGTCAAACTATACCTTCAGAATGAATGCTTAACCAATAGATAGTTTATATCATATTAAGTGGCCTATTTAAGAATCTTGCCAAACTGGAATATATATCAGTAAATATTGCCCTTTTACATCTTTTGCTTGAGCCACCATTTTGTGCTGGTCTGTGTGCTCCCTCAGAGATCACCTGACAGGAAATAATGCAGCTCTAACTGTACCAGGAAGAAGTGTGGGGGTAAAAAGCAGAACTGTCCATTTATTTGCTGATGCAACCTAACATATATGTGTGCCCTTGGTTTGTGTGTGAGCACAGTGAATCTTAGAAGCCAAGCTGTTGGCCTTTTGTACTTAAGATGACAGTAAAAAAATGACATTCAAATGTATTCAGAAGGCAAGGCAATATAATGTTTGCAGCAGGTCTAATAATCTACAAATTTTCCAAGTTAATTAGATCCAGTGTCCTAAAAGTTGAGCAATAGCAAATATCTCCAATTTTACCTCTCAAGTCAGTTATGTGTTATTGTGGTCCCTAATCATTTTGCCCACTCAAAACCCTTGGTCCTGCACTTCATCTGTATTTGTTGGTTCCTTCAGCATAAATATGTTTCAGTCGCTGATGTTCAGATTAAGAAGGAAGAGGAGCTGGAAAAATGCCCTATGTTGTTGGTAAGTACAAGTACTTGAATTCTCTCTGCCCTGAGCCCCTATCCCAGTCAACCTTTGTGAAGCTCCCTTTTCAGCCGTGTCTGCGCTCTTTTATATTGTACTACGATGTCAGACTTATTTTTTATTACTCTCCATGTCACTGTATTATTCCCCACTGTTTTGTTTCATTGTGCACCTTTATTGCCTCCTTGACCAAGGACATTTGATAAACCCAGTGCTTTTCTGTGCTCCTCATTCAGAGCCACAAATCTGTGGCTGTCTGGCACTAAATAGCTTTGCAGTGACATTTGTTTTACTCTTTTAGTGAAGTCAAATTTTTGTGATGGATGTTTTGTTCAGATTGTAGGGGACTGGTTAAATGGTTGCCCCTTTTCCCTGGCAGTTCCATAGTAACTTAGACACCTAAGGGAATAAGGGGTTGTTATCTTAGAAGGTAAGATAAGGACCTCATTTTGTGTAGATGCCTACTTGAGCAGACAAGTGGAATACCATGGTACCTAGGCTTAGATCAAGATAGATAAGGATATATTTTGTAATAGGTCACACTAGATGTGACAGATAGTTAGAGTTAGCTAGAGAGCCGCTCTTGGCTTTGATGAGGATTGTCAGTAGGATTAGAGATACAAGGGTTTTCTGTTGCCCAGAAGTAGGCAGCCAGTGTACAGACTGAGGGATAGATAGAGAAATTGCCTGGGTTCTGCTTGGAAGGGGATTCCCAAAAGCTGGGGGCAAGCCATTGTTCTTGTGTTGCTGAATATTGTGCCTTGATTGACCCTGCGGGAATAGGTGCATGAGGACATGAACTCTCTCTAGGCTTACCCCTTCAACCATTAAAATTTATAATCTGAAAGGCTATTTGGAAAATAATGTTATGCATTTTGCATGGTTGCAGAGAAACCCAATTGATTGCTTATTAACAGTGTGGGATGTGGATTTAATTACTGTTAATTTGTGTAGGCTAACTTTAGGTAAGGTTTCTATAGATTATAAAGAATATTTACACTTCAGGCCGCACAAGCAATATGGTTGCTTCTGCTAATATCTTATATTTGTCTGCATTATTTTTCTAAAAGCCTTCCAGTAAACCGTATGTTCAGTTGTATGTTTAGGTGTGATTGTTGAGATAAAACATTTCTGACATATGGCTATACTATGTATTCTTGGTAACTAACCTTGCAGGGACAGGAGAAGGTGGAGGAGACCCCCTGCGAACTTCTGTACAAATCTATGCTGACCAACATCCCCCAGTACATGGTAAGTTCACCTCCTATCAGGATTCATTGCACTGAAGCACTTGAAAGGCTTTTACTGCCCTTTGGTGGCCACAGTAGGTACTGCAGGCCTTTATCAGACATCTAGGGGCACATTTACTAATCCACGAACGTCCGCAAAGCGTCCGAATGCGTTTTTTCCGTACTGATCAGTATTTTTGCGATTTTTTCCGTCGCCGTCACGACTTTTCTGTGAATTGTCGCAACTTTTCCGTCGCGAAAAAATTGGATTGGTTTTTCCGCCATTTACAATTGCTCAATATGAAAAAGTTGAGCAAAATACGCTAAAGTCGTGACAGCGGCGAAAAAAATCGTGCAGAATACGAAAAAACTGCGACGGCGACAAAAAAGTCGCAAAATTTTCCTTTCCAATCCGATTTTTTCCCATTCGGGATTCGGATTCGTGGATTAGTAAATGTGCACCCTAGTATGCCTTGTTTCAACCATTGCAACAGCAAAAGTACTTTACTAGAGCATAGTACTGATTTTCTAACATTAAAACAACTATATGCGGATTCTTGAATTTCTTTGAATTAACTTCTAAAGTTTCAGCTTTGTTGCTATTTCCTACAAATGCAAACATGCTTGCAGGGTTGGACTGGGACCCAGACCGGACCCTATTGTTACTTCCTCTGGCCTCCAATGTCCTCCCCTGACACGTTTCACTTATGCGTTCAGGGGAGGATGTCGGACAGGGGCCACTGCGGGGAGGGGGGGTTTAGGGGTGCGTGGCGGGGCATGCGGCCAGAGAAGGAACCTTGTCCGTCCCTGCATGCTTGTTATTATGATTGCAGATTGCCCTACTGAAGATACTGCTGGCTGCTGCACCAACCTCCAAAGCCAAGACAGACTCAATCAATATTCTGGCAGATGTTCTTCCTGAGGAAATGCCGTGAGTATTGTGTACTGAAGGGGGGCGGGTTATACAAAGGTAAAGGCACTTGGCTAAAATAAATACAAATGTGTTCAACTGCATCATTAAAACGAATGAACATATTTTTGTTTATTTAACCATTTATGTATTTAATACATTTATTTACATGTTGCCTACACAAGCTACAGGTACAAATGGAAGAACTCTTTCTTAGCTGATCCTCTGTTTAAACAACAGTTTGTAACAGAAAACCTAGCACCAGGTCTCTGGGTCATACTTCCTTACTAAGATAGCTGTCAAATCCAAACCAGTGTCAGGCTGCCACCCCAGGCCACGACACACTCCCCAAGAGGCCTCTGCCAACCAACCAACCAAACCCCCTCCCCCCGAGCACATGTACCTTATACTTTACTTCAACACAATCATGGAGGGAGATGAGTAGGGGAGAGCCAGTTCTTCAGGTCAGGTTCGGTTTTTTCCCAGTGTCCCACTGGCCCAGTCCAACCCTGGTCTAAACCATGGCCAAAATGGCGGAAGCTCAATCACTTCCTTTATATAACCTATTCCGACAATGTTATCAAATCGTGAACAACAATGTAAGAGAATATTTTAAAGAAATAGTTCAATATAAAGGGATCAGTAACATCGACTACAGTGGGGGCCCATTATAGTCCAACGTAAATACCACTTCCTATGCAAGTCTGCCTCAAAGTAGTGATGTCATATGTGGGAGTAGGTCTCTACTGGAGATGTACGATAAAGACAATATTTAGATTAAATGGAGCCACTGTACTGTAAGAGGATTTTGTCAGGGCTAGAGCAATATATGCTTGAAGCCTTGTTTTGATGACATTTTAATCTGCTTTCTGATTGCTTTTAAGCAATGTACTAGCTGCTGCTGCTGTTCACTGAAAAATGCACCAGCTCAGGGTAATACTGTAGGAGCACCACTTTGCCATCTTCTTCCTGGGCCCTCTCTATGACCCAGGCGGGTATGCTTGCATAGTAGAGTGAAAAGCCAAACTTAGAAGCAAAAAGCTGGCTTTTTAACCTACTGTGCATGCACATGGTGGTAAAAAAAGAAAGGTAGCAATTCTTAGTTGGTTTTAGACTACAAGTAGAGTGCACTTAGCCTAGGGTTTCTTTCTTGTGAGTTTCATACAAGTGGCATATTAAGGGCTCATGCTTAAAGGAGAAGGAAAGGCTAAGTCGATGGGGGTGCTCCTGTGAGAAGAAAACCGCACCAGCCCAGGGTATCTCCTCTTCCTTCTTCTGTCTTTGCGTTCTTGTGCATGCGCAGTAGAGTGAAAAACTTGAACAAAAAAGTCAGCTTTTTCCCTCTACTGCGCATGCGCCAGCCCGGGATTCAAAAGACAAGATAAAAGAGGAAACAGTCACTCGCAGCCACCCTGTCTGGTTTTCTCTTAACAGGGGCACCAGCCCGGGGTAATAGGTAAGCGATTAAAGTCACTGGGGGGCGCCTAACATTTGGCACCATCCAGTGATTTTTACCTTTCCTTCTCCTTTAAGGGCTAATTATTATCCAGATCAGGTAAATCCTGCAAGCAGCAGCAGAAACTTAGGCCACATGTAGCATATGTATTGTATTATCTGGAAGCCAAAAAACTTCTCTCTGAGAATACGCTACATATGCTTAAAAATCCTCCTACCTGTGCCTGCACCCGATAGCATTGAATACACTCGGGTACAGGCACATGTAGGTGATATCCACCAAAAATGCCTACATGACTACATGTGCCTGCACCTGAGTGTATTCAATGCTATTGGGTGCAGGCACAGGTAGGAGGATTTTTAAGTGTATTTAGCAAAGTTTTTTGGCTTGCTGAAAATATGCTACCTACGCTCTGCGTGGCATTAGCCTTAGAGGCCACTAAAAGGCTTTCAGTAGAGTGGGCCCATAACACTGAGAGCAACATTGAAGATAGGGTCTCACCAGTGTAACCTCCCTCTTTTCATGAGCTAAACAGGTTTTGCTCGCATTAGCAGGTAGGAATGTTTTATCATTTCTTCCTGTCTTGTTCCCAAAGGATAACTATACTACAGAGCATGAAACTAGGAATTGATGTGAACCGGCATAAAGAGATAATTGTCAAGAGTGTCTCCGCCATCTTGCTGCTGCTGCTAAAGCATTTTAAACTTAACCATATATTCCAGGTGAGCAGCAAGATCTCTTTAAGAAAAACTCATCTTTGCCAGACACTTCTACTTTTACCTTTGATCTTTGTATGCTATGGTGCAGTAAAACCTAAACAAGGAAGGCTTAATACAGAAACAGAGCTTGTAAATCAAGCATAGTATAACCATCTATAATTGCCTCCTTGGTGTCACTGGAACAACCTTCTGTTTTTATATGTCTATCCACCAAACACTCCTCTGGTTATGTACTGATCTTGGCACTCTGCCAGTACCCTCCTCCTGTCACTTTGCTCTTTTGTTTATCCTCTGATCTAAAGTGAACTCATGAAGAAAGTTTTAAATTCCAAACAGATCACAAGTAATACATATGTCTAGCATTAATAGATTACTGTTCACTATCACATTAAAGGGAAAATATACCACCCTTATGACATGAGCTCATTCAGTTGGACTTATATGGAAAATGTGTATAAACACTGTCTGAAGTTCCAAAAATAAATGTTTTTTTACACACACACATACTTAATTTCACAGACTAAAAGGAATCCATAATACTCCGACAAACCGTTTCTCAATATATCTTCTTTTTCCATTGTGAAGTAATGGATGCTGAGGCTTGAAGTCCATAGTCCATTTTCTGGTGCAATATTGGTCCAACATGGCTGCAATTTAAACTAAATTGTTTATTAATGTCTGTTTTAATTGTAAAATTCTAGAAAAAATGGTGCTAGCATGTTCATCTTAAGGAGATTGTTCATCAGAAAAAGCCCTTTGTTCTTCCTAGTGGATAGTAAATGAGTCTTGGTGTCAAACTATAGTGAAGCATCTGGAAACCTATTCCATTAAAATTACATGTAATAATCATATATATAAATACAGTTGTCACTGTGCCTTAAATGCAGTAGAATTCACAAAATAATGATCATTCAGTGTTAGTCTCAGTGTTAGTCTCGGTGTTACTCTTCTCTGCCCACCATTTATGTTTCTATTTTTCTCTTTCTGCTCTACAGTTTGAATATGTGTCCCAGCATCTGGTGTTTGCCAACTGCATACCTCTGATCCTAAAATTCTTCAACCAGAACATCATGTCCTACATCTGTGCCAAGAACAGGTGAGATCATGAACTCACCTCCAGCAATCAATACCATTAGGTTTATAGATTTCAAGTAGAAACAGCTGCAATGCTGTGAGGGCACAGTACTGGGAGTTATCTGGTTTAGTATATGAATATTCAAATAATCTGATTTCCTCTCACTATCCTTCCTCTGGATTACTGCTGTCACCACATCACCTCCAATATATAATAGTTTAACTAGTGCAGAGATTGGTGGTCTGAAATGTCCAACAGAGGATTACTGTGGGCTAATAACTTGCACAGCTAATAGAAATAGCTGCGTCCTCCCAGGGGATTAAACTTCAAGTATTTCAGATGTTTCTTGGCAGGAGCTGTTCACCATTTTTTGGAAGCAGCTGTATGCTCATTTGTATGAATATCATTGTTATTCTTGGATATTATTTAGTGATTCTTGTGAAAGTGAAATTCCACATATTCTTTCTAGTATATCTGCACTGGAGTTCCCATCTTGTGTTGTTCATGAGCTGCCTGAACTGACTGCAGAGAGCCTGGTATGGAATCTGGTATTTATTAAAGATCAGTACTGACTAATCACTATTGTGATAGGTGGTCTCTTTGCACCTGTTGTTGAATTTTGCATCTTGGCTCTGTTTAGTAAATGAGCCCTTGCTTGTGTAAAACTTCTTTATAAATAAATATTTCCTTATTCGTTGCAACATGCTGATTTATATTTTGTTTCCAGTTCATATGAAGTAAATTATGAGAAAAAATAAAAACTTACATTTTTTCTTTTTAAATTCAGGAAACTGGAGACAACAATCAGTTCTGCTGGAGAAACTTATTCTCTTGCATTAATTTGCTGAAGATCTTGAACAAACTCACCAAGTGGAAACATTCCCGGACCATGGTGAGGCCAGTAGAGTGCAGGGACTGTGATTATCTTACTCTGCTTTCTGTTCAAGAGACTTTAATGCTGCACATACCCGTGATTGTGATCTAAGTACAAGCCTTACCTTTAAATTTCATTAGATTGTAAAATCTACACTCTGAATTACCATAGCGCCAGTGCCTTGATTTAAAATTTCTGGCTTTTTACTAAAGTCACTTAGTACTTAAAGGAGACATTTCATATAAAAATTAAGAATGTACCAGTGAATTAAACTCCCCTAAATTTAGAAGGATTGTGCTTTAAAAAGTTGTGTTTCGGACTGATTTATTGAGAAATTCCACCAAAACCCCACTAGTCCCACCAATCTGTTCCACTTTCTGTTGGCTGAATTCTCTGGATGTGCAGGGGGGCTGGCAGCTCTCAGTACACTGCACTGTAGGATAGGAACCAATCAGCAGCTAGGCTGACCTGATAGGGAACTGAAGCCTGTCTTTGCTTGTGTGACTGCAGGGCTGTGATTGGCTATCCCCCTCCTGCTGTGCTTTTGGCAGGGACCGTTAGAACACGCCCACCCTTCATTTGAAACACAGACAGATACCTGAGACGATCTATAGGGAGCTCCAATAAAGGGGCCATTTTTGCAGACAGTATTCAATTTTAGCCCAACGTAAAACCAGCACCATATATTATTCTTAATTGCCTACAAAATTAGGTTTTTTTTCCATTTATCCAATATGTCTCCTTCAATGCAATCCACACAGCTTTTTTTGTAATAGTGCTTTTATTCGGTTTTTCAAACTAAATAATAATATCTGCAAACAGAGCAGATTCAACACAAGATTGCAAACATGTATAAAATATGCATAAAAACATAAAGATAAGAAAGTAAAGAAGGTTTAACATAATATAACAACGTAAGAGGTCCTTTCCAAGCCAATCCTATTGGCCTTACAGGATAAAATTGATTTGCTATGAGTAAGATGCCATTAGCCTGTTAAAGAAAATGTAACACAAAATTTTACATTCCATATATCCTTTTTAAATACTTTTATTAGAAAATCTCTAATAGAAAGATTGAAATAGTATATATGGTTTTTTTAAAAAAAATTACTTTACCAAAGACTTACTGAGCTCAGGCAGCACAACTCTCCTAAGTCTTATAGCCTGCTTCCGTTCTGCTCCCCCTCCACCCCCCTCCCTTTCTCCGTGCAGTGCTCCTTGTAACAGATGTGCAGATGCAGGGAAAGAGGAGAAAAGGTCCGTCTCCTATCCCTCTCCTTTCCCTCTCTGTGCCAGATCACTAGTAGCCCATAAATCACTTTAAAAAAGACTCGAAGAAGGCACTAAATCAACTTCTGGATTAAACCTTCTGGATTAAACCGGAAGTCTACCCATCGCCATATCGCCTTTTGAGCTTGGCCCAGTAAGTCAATGGCAATGTAATTTATTACAAAACCACTATTATTGCATAATTTTAATGTTACATAGCTTAATAAAAGTATTTAGAACTGATATCTTTAAAGTGAAAATTTTGTTTTACTGTTCCTTTAATGCAGTGATTCCTGTGGGGACTCCTGTCTGGACTAGTTTCCAGGAAAAGTGTGTTGCCCTTTAAAGTTTCCACATCATACCATGCTGTATTTTGAAAAGTATGAATTGTTATATATCTAAGTGTCTGTGGCAAAATAATTATGTTTATGGACCAAGCAGAGAAGAACTTTTTAATGTGTTGTTCCTTATTAGTAATGGTTTCCAAGCAGTACATGTGAAAGATATAGTGTAGGTTATTAAACGGCGAATAAAGTGCAGTCTTTGTTCAAGTGAAGAGGTTTCCCAGCCATCTGTCTCCAATAGGAGGTCGTGTCCAGCCAAAAATATTAGATTTTAGGGCAGAGCCAAAAACTATTTAAGAGGTTTGCCTTGGTAGTTTGGCAACGGAGACATCTGTCTTAGGAGAGAGATTTACCATCTTAGTGTGTTTTTCAAGGGTTAGGTATGAATTATGGAGCAGCTGTAGGCCCATTTTTTTAAATCTACTAAGTAATTTTGAAATGTGTGTGAAGTTTTAGGATCTCTGTTAAAGTGAATTGTGGTATTACAGTTGTCCATTTAAACAGAGTAATTTCTTTGATATCTATGTTTGCATGTGAGTGGATTTTATTATATAAATGCACGGTCATTTTACAGTCTTGTATTTCCAAAGATTGTTTATGGTGTTGTTCTTGTCTATATCCATTCGTTTGTATGATGCTTGTCTTGTGAAGTGTAGGATTAGAAAGATACAGTATGTGAAGATGTAAAGGAAATGTTTTCTTTAATTTATGCTTGAGAAAGCAGTATATAGTTCTCTTTTGTATAATCTTGTATGGTCTGCTGTCCATTATCTCTACTAGTGTGAAGAAGGGAGCTATACAATTCCAAAGGGAAACTCAAAAATTCTCACAAAAAAAGTTTTGTCTGCATGGCTAAAAGGAATTTATAGGGGACATTGTTGGAAGTAATGAAGATGGTTTATTACTGGAATGTTTTGTACACCAACTGTTTTTTTCTGCAGCAGTTGGATTGCAGAAAAGATCCTATGCCTGCCATGTAGCTTCACTTTAGGGTTAGTCCATATGTGTCCTTTAAAAGACTTGTCATGGAAAATACATTTATGTTTTTTGTATATAATGTAATCTGTATTTTAAGTCACTTGTGTTATTGGTAAAGGTATGGAACCTGTTACCCAGAAAGCTCAGGACCTTGGGTCATCCGGATAAGGGATCTTTGCATAATTTGGATATCCATACCTTAAATCTACTGAAAAATCATTTAAACATTAAATAAACCCAATAGGACTGCTTTGCCTCCAATAAGGATTAATTATATCTTAGTTGGGATCAAGTACCAGGTACTGTTTTAGTACTACAGAGAAAAAGCCCATAATTTTCGAAAATTAGAATTATTTGCTTATAATGGAGTCTATGGGAGATGGCTTTCCCATAGTTCAGAACTTTCTGGATAATGGATTTCCGGATAAAAGATCCCATACCTGTATAAAGACCTTTCTATGCCCAAGGAAAAGCTGGCCGACCTATTTCACAGGGGGGGGGGGCTAACATGTTGGCATGTCCCAGTGAAATAGACTCTACACATCTCACCTCTGTAACAAAAAATGTGCAAGGGCTCCATTCATGGACCCTAAAAGGCAAAACTTTTGCACCTAGGCATGGTTAATGACCACTTTTATGTGGTCTGATATATTATGAGAACTTCGGGTCTCATATTGCCCAATATACTTAGCTCATAATACATCTCTGTATGAAGCCCAGTACATTCCTACTGCCTGAATTGACTTTAGCAGTCCTGAGTATTATTTAGTCCTTGCTAAACTTTTGTATACACATTAAGAAAATCTAAGCTAAATTTGCATCTTGATTTTTGTAAAATTATTGTGTCATTACCCTTCAGTTTGTATGTTAACCTGTTTGTACCTTGGTTAAGTAAAATGTGGCCCTTAACTCTGCTGGTTCTTTAGATGCTGGTGGTATTCAAATCTGCTCCCATTTTAAAGCGTGCACTGAAGGTCAAGCAGGCAATTCTGCAGCTCTATGTACTGAAACTGCTAAAGCTACAGACCAAGTACTTGGGAAGACAGTGGAGGAAGAGTAACATGAAGACAATGTCTGCCATTTACCAGTTGGTGCGTCACAGAATGAATGATGATTGGGCTTATGGCAATGGTATGTATCTTTCTTTGCATGGGAGGCAGGATTAATGACAGTCAATATTACACATATCAAAAATATCTGTGATATGATATTTGACCAGCACCAGTAAATGCTACCTGCTGTGATGTAATTAGACCAGTAGCAAAAACTTAACCTATTATTACATTATTCCCATTATTTAATAATTTGCTTTGCATATATCAGTGGTTTAATTAAACCTTTTTATATTCGCCTCCAAAAAAATTATGTCTTTATTGTATATTATTTTATTAGACATTGATGCCAGGCCATGGGACTTTCAGGCTGAGGAATGCACCTTGCGTGGAAACATTGAGAGATTCAACAGTCGGAGATATGAAAAGAACCCAAGCTGGGAGTTTGCTCCAGTAGATAATTGTCTACTAAGTGTAGTGGGGCAGACGCTGGAGCTTCCGGGGGATTTTCATTACACCTACGAGCTCTGGTTAGAAAGGGAAGTATTTTCCAAGCCAATCCACTGGGAAGAACTCCTTCAGTACTCATGACAGCTCGCACAACAGTGTTTTGATGTTTAATAATCAGCTAACTTATTCTGCTATGTTTTGTCTGTGACATAGCACAGCAAATGAAAAAGTAAGAGCCATAATAAACTAAATGTATGTAAAAATGATCAATGGACTGCAGGTGTTTAAGAAATGCTTGTAGGTATAGACTGTGAATTCTGGCAAATTCCAGAGGGGCTGCTGTAAGATGCCACAGACAGTCACTATTTATTAGGGGGAGGTTTGGACCTTTGTGTACATGAAATGCAACTCTTTACATTGAGAAAGTATTACCTCTAATGAACATACAATGTAATGGAGCCCTTTAACTGATTAAACAGAGCCAATGTAAAAAAAAAAAAATAAGTTTTTGCAGCAGAAAGATAATTATGATCATTTTTGTCACTTGCAGTAGCACAAAATTGTTTTCCTCAGACAGCAGAAGAACAATGCCACTTCTTAAAAAGCTTTACAGTGCATACTATCCCTAGAAATGGAAAATATACACATATAAGTGTATTGGTATAAAAACTTAGTCTGCCATGGTGCAGAGAAGCTAATGAATTGCTGATATGGGGTAATAAGGGATAAGATTCTGTCAAACATTGTAATTCACAATACTATGACTTTGTGCCAGCATGGATTTCCTGTATGACCAATAGATCTTGCCAAATACATTTTGCAGAGTGATTTGGCTAAATTGGAAAACTGGGCAGCAAATGGGGTCCGTTGTTGATATATGCAAGGTTATGCAGAATTAATTAATGTGAGTTATACACTAAATGGTAGTGTGTTGGGAGCAGTGCCGGGCCAAGCAGGCCAGGGCCCTAGGCAACCTGGTCGGCTTGGCCCGCCCACTGCCAACACCCCCCCCCACCCCCGTGCGCACAGGCACATGTGCACACAGGGGGGCAGGGGGATTACAGGGACTGCTGCACTGTCGGGGGAAAGGGTCCAGAACCGGTGGTAGGTGACAGAAGAGGTACCTGCCTGGCACCCCCCCACCATTGCGCCCTAGGCAAGGGTACCCCTAGTTCCGGCTCTGGTTGGGAGGTCCTTAATTGAGATTGTGGATAACAAACTATGTAACTGTAGGCAGTGTCACTCAGTGGCTACTCAGTCTTGCATGAAATTAGCATTAACTCAAGGGCTGAAAACATAATTTAGCCTTTTTCTAGGTGCATAGTAAGGCCTCACCTAAGTTAAGTTGGAGAGAGTGCAGAGATGTGGCACTAAATTTGTAAAAGCAATGGAACAATTAAATTGTGAGAGTATGAAGCATAATTTAATATAATAGCTCCAACCCCCCCATTTAACTTTAACATTCGCTTGTTTGCAGCAGGGGGATACATAGGGGTCGGGGGCCTGCTGGTGTGCGCTGGACCCTTGAAGATGTTGTAGGGGTGAGAGGAGGATGCTGACATGTTGTATGAAGTGCAGGATATGAGGAACTACCATACAGAAGACTCTGCACTGCAGACCTCTTGTACCCCACGCCCCCTCAGGCTATGAAAACTGGCTTTATTTTTTGTCAAAGTTAGTCTTGTTTATTGTGCGTTAATCACTTAAATTGACAGTTAATGGGCCCATAAAATCACCATTTTATTTGGTCTACTATTGATCAGGCTTGGCTTAAAATGCCACTCAACCATGTCTGCATGAGGCTGTGGATGCATTTTACAGCGTGACCCTGTGCAGGTTCTCTGGGCATCTGGCCCTTGGTCTTAGGGCTAAATGATTGGACAATCCTGATTTAAACCAGTAGATCTTTCTGTATGGGGCAAGGTGGGGCAAGTTGAACACTTTTAGATTAACTTTATGCTTTGGGGAAAGCAATAATAAACACAAAATTTTAGGGTTGTGTCTAATATACAGAGGTGAATATTTTAGTTCCACTCTACATTACAGTTGGAGGGTAATAAAACCATGCCTCTGTTTACTTTACATTTATGAGGCAGGTGGGAGAGAGGTAGTAAGCAAAGTAAAAGTGGGTCCTGCTACATATGTATTGTTTAACACTGGCAATAAAAAATCATAGTAAATATATTTTAATTATAAGCAGTAAGTTAATTTAATGGGTTCATCGAATAAAGGTGTACATTGTCATATATTTAAATACAAGATGATCTGTACCTATAGATATTCTGTTGCTCAAAACAAATGAGTTATTTTCTGAATGGTTTTTCCTTACTCTGGTGTCCAGATCATCTTTTTGCTACCTGTTGCTAAATGGACTTGAAGGTGTATTCAGTGCCTTAAATACTTTGTCTGTCTTTAGAAAATCCAGTAAATGTGAATAGGTCCTGTGATTTTATGCTGATGCCATGATGACATTTATCTATGAAACTATTCAGTGGCCTTGCAGTTAGCTGCTGATGCACCCATAAAAGCTGCCTTGTTTTCCAGTGCACTGCTTCATTTTAGTTTCTCCCTCTACACCCTTCCAACATACTGTCTAATCTGATAACTATCCTTAAACATGATGTTGTATTAAGAACTTGTATAGTCTTACAACCAATTTACCTTTTTATATGTACTTGTCTTATTAATAAGTTGCTTGAATATATATGTAATAAAGCTGTAGTATTTGCAATAAACTCAGTATTAACTTGCCCTGGTTTAAATAATATACCATGTAACTGTTCAAGAAAAACCCCGCCTGAAGCTTTCTCCGCACAGATGTAAAGTTAGGAATGTGGTCTTTATTCTGGTCCACTGAGTAGACTATGCCTTAATAAAATGGTGTTTAGCAGTATGGGTAATTGGTTGGTCATAGTAAGAGAGGCATTAAATGTGTTCAAGCTTATGTATTAATGTAGTGGCAGTCCAATAAGGTTTAATTAAATACTTTATTCTTGAACCAACAAATGTATTTTTTTAGTTGTAATATTGGTGTGTATACAGCCATCTCAGTACATTTTCCGAAGGAGAAAGCACTACACAATAGAACTGCATTCGAATAAGCTATTGTTTCTCCTCCTCCTCAGTGTAACTGGAGGTGTCATGACTTGGCTGACCTGGACTTGGATTTTTACTATTTAGTGCTATTCTCATATCTACCACTAGTTGGAGCATAGCACCATTTTTAGCAATACAGGTGTCAGGGAGCTGTTATCATGTTACCTTCCTATTGTTTTACTAATCGGCTGCTGGGAGGGTGATATCACTCCAACCAGTAAAGAAAGACTAAAGTTTATCAAAGCCCAAGTCACATGGCTAAGAGCCCCTAGGAAACTAATAATATGTCTAGCCCCATGTTTTGAAATTACATTTTAAAAAATCTGTTTGCTTTTTAAAAATTTGATTTCAGTGCAGAATTCCTGATGGAGCAGTACTGTTATCTGATGCATTTTGAAAAAAACATGTTTTTCATTGTTGTCTATCCTTTTCTATTCCCTGCCCTGGTGGTTCCAACTTTTGATAGAATGTAACACAAGCCACCTGAATAACAGACCTGTCTTGCTGGAGAAGGCTGACTTTAGCAACATTGTTTAAAAAATCATAACACAGAGTAAAGCAACTGCTGTTTTTAATAGCAAATACATTTACAAATAATGTTTAAAGCACTACAAATATTTAATAAATTCATACTGGAAAGTTGCTTAGAATGATGTTTTCCTTCATCAGGCAAAAATATTTTTGGGTTGACATGTCCTTTAAGGAGAGGATCACCACCTGGGATTTCAGGTTAGTGTCTAAAGCACCCCTTTTATAAAGTTTTGGACATTTGTTGTTGTTTAACACCTAGTTGCACTGGTGTAACTCTAGAGCCTGCAGCAAGATGGAGCCCAGTAAAACGTTCTGCCCATAAAAATAGGGGAGTGAGCTAAACATGGTGGACCGGTCGCACATTGTGCAGAAATTTGGTGGGTAGGGCCAGGTCTGGAATAGGATTCAAAACAGTATTTGTGTCTAAGTACAGAGAGGCCCAATCAGCCCCCACCAGCTCACTAAATAGTGACTGTCTATGACATCTCACAGCAGCTCTGTTCTTTACTGGCTAAACACCTGCCAGGTGTCAACCATTGATATCAATGTTAGTTATAGGAAGGAAAGATAAAACTATAAGGAGTCTGGTGGCAATCATTGCATCATTGTAATACTTTTTAAAAAAATGTTTCATAATTACAGTTCTGTTGTTTCTGTCCCACATAATTGGTAAAATCACAAGCCATTTCACATGTACCAACAAGCAAACATATAAAGAGTTTCAGACTGGAACAGTGATGTTTGAGAAAGCCTTCTCAAAATGGCGCTCTTCTTAGGACACGACGTCCCGAAGCAGGGAAACGTCAGAACGTCAGTGACGTAACCCAGTCCTGGCCGTGTGCAGCGTGGGTTCCCGCAGCCATTGCAGCTTAGAGAGGTCCCCGCTCGTGTGTCACGGCGCAGGCTCGCTGTAGCGCAGCCGCTCTGAGGTGAGTGCCCTACCGCGCAATCTCCAGCTATCTCAACCCTGCTGGCGCAGCCGCAACACGGAGCTCGGGCTCCGGGGTTCTGCCAGCAGCTCCGCCCCGTAGAAAGCCTGCCGGGGAGTATAGTGGAGACTGGGGAGTCAGCCAGAGGTTGCGGGGAACAAGGAATGTAGAGAGGCTGCAGCAGGCCGCACTAGGCCCTAGTGCTTGTGATATGGGCGGGGTGCATTTGAAATACTGAGAATGACTTGGTTATTAATAATGAGCCTGTGTATCCATTTCCATTGCTTCCAAAATACAGACTCTGTAGTGTTTGTGTGTTATACTCAGCAACATCTTATCTGTAGTTTGCACACGCAGTGCATGTAGCTTATTCCCCAGGGGGTGTCGAATCTGTATGGCGCCAGATAATCGGACCCCTGCTCTATATGCAATGGCTGATCAAAAGTCACATCCATGTTGTGGAAAATACTGCTCCCTCTGCAATTATAATTTTGGCTATGGGGTATGTTGTGTTTTTGTATTTTGGTAAGCCTTATTGGATAAGGCAAACCCTGTTAGCCTGCAGCAGTTATTGCAGTACAGTAGCTAATAAAAGGTGTTATAGTTCAGCTGGTGCTGTTAGGCATAGTATCTCCTTTGTATGGCCTAAGGCAAAGCTGAGCTCAAGGGGAACCAGCACCAGTTCCATTCATATGTGTCAATTCTCAAGGTTTTTCCTAAATTGTGTGGAGTCTGTAACTCAATAACATCTGGCAAAATGAGGGGGTGGGGCTGTTCATAATTATGTATTTATTGGGTTTAAGGGGAAATATATGATTTACCTTTTATGTTTTCTACACGATTAAAAGGGATTTTTCAAGTTTTAACATTTGTTACATGTCTCAATAAGTGTGTTTATATTCATAAATGGCAACACAGTTCCCCCAGTAGACCTTTATTTTGTACAGTTTGAAGAAATGTAAAAAAAAAAAATGCATCAAATGTATTAAATTCGTTCCATAGTTAAAACTTAAATTATGTGAACTTGTTGACTGTTTAGAAAACAGCAGTGTTTTCCTTGAAATAAGACATGAGGCTAAACTGCTATTTCTAAAGGTGGCCATACACGAGCAGATCCGCTCGCTTGGTGGGCGATATCGGGGAGCATTTAGGTAAAAAAAAAAATAATCCGATCGTTTGGCCCTGGGGCAATCGGATCGGGGACCGCATCAACGAGCCGATGCGGTCCCCGATCCGACCGGATTTTCTAACCTGGCCGATCGAGATCTGGCCAATTTCAGGCCAGATATCGGTCGGCCAGGCCGCTCTGCTCTCCCCATACACGGGCCGATTAGCTGCCGAATCGGTCCAAGGGACCGATATCGGCAGCTATAGTCGGCCCGTGTATGGGGACCTTTAGGGTTGCTGCAATAGGCTTACATAGGTTAGTTGAATATGCAGACAGTGTCTCCCAAACAGACACTGCTCTTCATATAACTCCCTCCCTGAAAATTTTTGGCAACAGAGCTGCTTTTTTTCAGTGTTACATTTTAAATCCCCCTTGTCTGCTTTAAGGTCTTCTGTTCTTTAAAGGAACAGTAACACCATAAAATGAAAGTGTATAAAAGTAATTAAAATATCATGTACTGTTGCTCTGCACTGGTAAAAGTTGTGTATTTGCTTCAGAAGGCTACTACTCTGCTGTGTAGCCATGGGGGCAGCCATTCAATGGAGAAAAGGCACAGGCACATAGCAGATAACAGAGAACACTATTATATTTTACAGAGCTTATCTGTTATCTGCTATGTAACCTGTGCCTTTTCTCCTTTTTTTAAGCTTGAATGGCTGCCCCCATGGCTAAACAGCAGCTTATTATATAAACTATAGTAGTGTTACTGTAGAAAACACACCGGTTTTACCATTGCAGGGATACAGTGCATTATATTTTAATTACTTTAAAGCTCTTTTAATTTTTGGTATTACTGTTCCTTTAAGAGTGAAGACACACAGATCTACTAGTAGCAGCTACTTGTTGTGGCTACTAAAACAGACAATGCTGATCATTTACCGATAACTGTATCTATGTGTGTTTTAGCAGAGGCAATTCTCAGTATCCTCTATGGCAGGGTATTTTCTAGGGTTTAGTAGCCATGAAAAGTAGCTGCTACTAGTAGCTCTGTGTGTCTTCACCCTTATAAACATAGTTCTCTGCTATCTTTAGGATTAGTAGTTAAGTGTAAGGTGACTGGGTGCACATTTAATCGCTAATGGGGCTTAATTACAAATATGAGAGACATCATAATGCAAAACCCAATTTATAGTGCCAGTTTAAAGGGTTTATATACACCGGCATTTGCCTTTTTGCCTAGTGAGAGAAATTGCAAATGGAAGCAAATTTTTGTATATGCAGTAATTAGCTATTGATTTTAAAGTTATTTGTGATTGATTTCAATAGAAATGTTCAATAAAAAAACATTCTCTGCTTCTTTCTATTCTCTGCCCTGGTAGATAGATAGATATATATATATGTTCTTATTTTTTAAATTTTTTTTTTTTTAAAGTGTTACATTCCCTTTATGTTGGAGTGGCTCTTATGGGTGCACAGATAAATATAACGTTGCTGTTCTTTATGTTCCTCAAAGCCCTGGTCATAATGTGTTTGCTGTTATTATGGCAGAATGGTGGATTTAAAAAACTTATACAGGTATGGGACCCATTATCCAGAATGCTTGAGATTTGGGTTTTTCTAGATAAGGGATCTTTTGTAATTTGCATCTCCATACCTTCAGTCTACTAAAAGATTATTTAAAAATTAAATAAAACCAAAGCTCTCTGGGAGCAGCTTGGCTGTGGGTAGCAGCTTGGCAGTATAGCAACTTAAAGTATAGCAAATTTAAGTATACTTTACTGAGTTAGACAGAGTTGGACAGCAGTTGGAACAACAGTGAACATACTCCATCTGGGACTTCGCCTGAAAATGACAAAACTCACTTCATTCCTGTTGATTGTATGCATTGTGCTCCCTAAGGTAGTCTCTTCCTTTAACCCTCCTGTGGCCTGTCCATACTCCATCCACATATCCTCCTCCCTGCTCCCATCTACATACTCCGGCTGCTTTACCCTTTATAACTACCTTCACCTCTGTGCCCCGGTCACTGTCCGTATGCGGAGGCGCAATCATTTCAAATCCTCTGCTCACATCTTCTCACTACTCTTCCTACTATTGCTGGCTGCAAACCCCGGGCCCTGCTCCATACCTACTTATATTCGTCCTCGTCCTTTTGTCCCCATGCCTAAAACCTGTCGCTCTGCTGTTTCTAACCTTATTCAGATTCCCACTCTTCCCTCCTCCTGCCTTCCGTTTTCCTGTGCCCTTCTTAATGTCCGTTCCTTGACTAAAAAGCTACACTAATCCACGATCTGTTCTGTTCTAAATCATTTCATCTCCTCGCACTAACAGAAACCTGGCTCTTACAGGATGACACCGCCACTGAAGCTGCGCTCTCTCATGGCGGCCTGTCTTTCTCCCACACCCCCCAGACCACTGGACGCGGTGGGGGAGTTGGAATTCTCCTCTCCTCCCGTTGTCGGTTTGCACCTATTCCCCCAGCTTTTTCTTTTAACTCATTTGAGGTGCATGCCCTTCAAATTTTCCATCCTCTCTCTGTACGGGTGGTTGTCATTTACAGGCCCCCGTCAGCCTCCTCCCCTGCTACCTTCCTCTCTGATTTTGAAACCTGGCTCTCCTTTTTCCTCTCTACTGACGGCCCTGCAATCATACTTGGGGATTTCAACTCCCACATTGATGAACCCTCGCAACCCTGGCCCTCACGTTTTCTCCGCCTAACCTCCTCCTTTGAACTCCAGCAGTGGACAAATGCTCCGACTCATAAGGATGGCCACTTTCTGGATTTAGTCTTTACTAAAAATCTGTCCCTGTCTGATTTTAACAGTGTCCCCTTCTCTGACCATCACCTGGTTACATTTTATGTCTCTCACTCTCCTTCCCAACCTGCTCCTTCCCCCGCTGTATTAATTAGAAATACACGCGACGTAGATCTCCCGGCCTTAGCTTCCTCTTTCAGGTCCTGTCTCTCCTCCTTTGATGAGATGTCGGACCCTGATACCCTGGTTAGCAAGTACAACAGTATACTTGCCTCCACCATTGACCTATTTGCACCCCATCAGCCTAAGCGTACTCTGGTTCAAAACCCACGCCCGTGGCTGGATGTGCACACCAAATTCTTACGCTCCTGTACGAGGTCTGCGGAACGTATGTGGAGGAAATCCCGTACGCAAGCAGACTTTATCCATTATAAATTCCTATTGGCCTGCCTCAATTCCGCCCTGTCGAAGGCTAAACAGGAATACTATAACACCCTCATAAACCAAAATAAATCCAACCCGCGACGCCTGTTTTCTATTTTCAATACCCTTCTGCATCCCTCACAGACTCCATTACCTCACCTTATGCACTCTCCCCAGGACTTTGCTGAGTTCTTCATGAACAAAGTGGAGTCCATCCGCAATCAGATTCCTCCCTCTAATAATACTAACCAGCTCCTCCTTCCTCAGCCCCCTGCTGTATGGCTTAACTCTTTTGGTCCCGTAACTGTCTCCGAGGTCTCCCACCTTCTTTTGTCTGTTCCCCTCACCACTTGCTCTCTAGACCCTATGCCTTCCTCTCTGCTCAAACACTGCATTCCTGAACTTACTCCGGCTCTTACTCACATCTTTAACTCTTCTCTGACCTCTGGAAGCTTCCCCTCTTCCTTCAAACAGGCCTGTGTCAACCCCATCCTAAAAAAGGCCACGCTGGACCAGTCCTGTCTCTCTAACTACCGTCCTGTCTCACTTCTACCGCTTGCCTCCAAAATCTTAGAGCGTATTGTCTTCTCCCGTATTACTAACTTTCTCCAATGACCATAATTTATTAGACCCTCTGCAATCTGGTTTTCGGCCTGCGCACTCTACTGAGACAGCGTTGTGCGTTGTGAGTTACAAATGATCTTCAGGTTGCCAAAGCCAAAGGTCACTTTTCCATACTAATCCTCCTAGATCTATCGGCTGCGTTTGATACGGTTGACCACTCCCTCCTGATGCAAATTCTGCATTCGATTGGTCTCCGCAGTCAGGCTGCATCCTGGATCTCTTCTTATCTCTCTAACCGTTCATTCACTGTCTCCTATGCTAATAAAACCTCATCTCCAGTTCCTCTTAATGTGGGGGTACCTCAAGGCTCTGTACTTGGGCCGTTGTTGTTCTCCCTCTACACGCTGTCTTTGGGAGATCTTATCCGTTCATTTGGCTTCAAATACCATCTGTATGCTGATGATATCCAAATTTATCTGTCGACCCCTTCATTAACAGCTGAAACTGAGACTCAACTCTCTAACTGCCTCCTGGCCATCTCTAACTGGATGAACCAACGCCACCTCAAACTCAACCTAACAAAAACTGAACTAATGATCTTTCCACCTAAGCCTGGTCCTACCCCCCCCCCTTTTCTATCTCTATTGATGGCACCCTCATCAACCCCGTCGATTCGGCGCGTTGTTTGGGGGTGATCTTTGACTCCAGTCTCTCCTTTTCTAACCACATTAACACCACTGTCAAAACCTGTCACTTTTTCTTGCGCAATATTGCCAAAATTCGTCCCTTTCTTTCTACTGCAATAGCTAAGCTGCTCATGCATGCTCTCATCCTGTCACAACTGGACTACTGCAACCTGCTATTAACCGGCCTCCCTAACTCCCATCTTTCCCCCCTACAGTCTATATTAAACACTGCTGCCAGAACTCTCCTCCTCTCATCCAGGAGAGTTCAGGCCCCTCCCCTGCTAAAGTCCTTATCGTGGCTTCCTATCAAACAAAGAATTTCTTACAAACTTCTTCTCCTAACCTTCAAAGCCCTCAATTCCTCTGCTCCTCACTACATCTCGTCCCTTGTGTCTCCTTATGTTCCCGGCCGGCTCCTTCGTTCCTCGCAGAGCAATCGTTTGGTTGCCCCCCCACTTCTACTGCGGTTTCCCGCCTTAAACCTTTCTGCCTGGCTGCCCCCTACATTCGGAATACCCTCCCTGATTTCCTCAGGAGAGAATCCTCCCCCAGTCTTTTTAAAACTAAGGTTAAAGACTACCTTTTGGAGCACTCACCCAGCACCTAATCTGGGAACTGGCACTTATATTGTAGTGTCACCCACTGTGACCTACAGCACTTATATTTGCCTATTTGTGTCTGTTAGTTACCCTCCCATATAGATAGTAAGCTCTACGGGGCAGGGACCTCCTTCCTCTTGTGTCCTCGACTCTTAACTTATTGCTGCTGTATTTATCTGTATTTATTATTATACTTTGTATTTATCTATTATCTTATTAACACCCTGTTTGTATTAATGTATTCTACTGTACAGCGCTGCGTACATAAGTAGCGCTTTATAAATAAAGATATACATACATACAAAACCAATAGGACTGTTTTGCCTTCAATAAGGATTAATTGTATCTTAGTTGGGATCAAGTACAAGGTACTGTTTTATTATTACGGAGAAAAAGGAAATCAAATTTTTTTTTGAAAATTAGAATTATTTGCTTATAATGGAGTCTATGGGGGACAGCCTTTCCGTGATTTGGAACTTTCTGGATTATATTATTTTCCATATAAAGCATCCGATACCTGTATATATACTTTATCAGGTGGCGGTGACAAAAATGGGTGTTCGAACTGAACGTATGAAAGCCACTGATTTAAAGTAACATTTATTCAGAGCTTCTTTGCACAAGAGTTCTATTACAGGTATGGGACCTGTTATCCAGAATACTTGGGGCCTGTGGTTTTCCGAATAAGGGATTTATATCGCCATACCTTATGTCTACTAAAAAGTAATTTAACCATTAAATAAACTCAGAATTGTTCTGTAACCAATAAGATTTTCATTATAGGATCAAGTACAAAGTAGTGTTTTATTATTACAGAGAAAAAGGAAATTATTTTTAAAATGTGAACTATTTGATAAAAATGGAGTCTATGGCAGACAGCCTTTCAGTAATTTGGAACTTTCTGGATATCTGGTTTCCGTATAACTTATCCCATACCTGTACATGTTTTTTTTATGTTTTGTTTTTTTTTAAGCATTAATAGCAATTCTAATATTCGGTAAAGTAGGACCAAGCCTCTGTAATTTTTTTTGTTATTGTGCTACAGTTCAAAGACTAGAAATTAAACAGAACTGCAACTCAAACTGACCACTATTGTTTATTTAAATCAGACATAATATCAAGTACATGCTTTTGCCATTTTACAGCTTTTAAAATACAGGAGTGGGGATCTGTTATACGGAAACCCATTATCCAGAAAGTTCCGAGTTACGGGAAGGCCTTCTCCCATAGACTCCATTTTAATCAAATAACTCAGATTTTTAAATTTGATTTCCTTTTTCTCTGTAATAATACAGTACCTTGTACTTGATCCAAACTAAGATATAATGAATCCTTATTAGAGGTGAAACAATCCTGTTGGGTTTAATTTTTTTTTATTTTTTCATATACTTAAGGTATAGAGATCTAAATTGCAGAAAGCCCCAGATCCTGAGCATTCTGGATAATGGATCCTATACCTGTACAAGAAATGTACCATTCTTTCACATGCTTTTACATTTCATCATAAATCTTGCCAGTGCTTTTCCTGGCTGCACAGAAGAGCTAAAGGTACACTGCATGTTGATCTGTAGGCTGGCAGCCCCCATTGTGTGGGTGGAAAGCAAGCAGATCTGACAGTAAACTGCAGTGCAACTTTTCATTTGTGAGGGGCAGCACTAGGGTTGGTTACCCACATCCTAATGTGTAACACTGACAGGGGCCAGAGAGGGTCTTGTATGTGCATGGATAAGCTGTTGCCATAAAAGTAAATGGTAGGTATATGTCATGTATGTTCCTTTGCTGAAGGGGACAGTCTGAGGTCCCTTCTGTTTAGGCCAGTTTACCTGCTGTGTGTTTTTAGAGTGGGAGGAAATTGGAGCAGCACTTGGGGAACCCCCTGTCTCCAGGGTACTTCAGTTTATCAGGAAAGTGAAAGCTAAATTGCAGCTGTAGCGCACACCATAACATTTTATAGATATCCCTGATAGTAGACTGCAGTAGTCACACAAGAAAATAATGCAGGCAACAGCAACATTGTGTGAAAGTAATTCTTTTTAGAACAAAGTCTGCTCCAGGCACAATTATCTCAACAGTGCATGCTCCTTTATGAAGTGTGTAATTTATTCTGTAATTAATTCTGTGCTATGCACCAGCCCTGACTAAAGCTGGGCACACACGTGGTGTTTACGATCTTTTGTGCGACCATCGGTCGCACGAAAGATCGTTCCCACCCTCCACTGATGTTCTGGGCTGAATTGTCGGATATGGAGGTAGAAACAATAGGATTTCTACCTCCTTCTGCTGATTCAGCCCTGAACGTAGATTTTGCTCAGGCGCCTTCAATGGTGCCCAATCAAAATCTTTTAACCCACCCGATCAGCGAGTCGCCCAATATCTGCAACCTTCTGCGTTTGCCATACACGCACCGAATATTGTACGAAACAAGGTTTTGTACGATATTATTGGTGCGTGTATGCCCAGCTTAAGGAGTACACATGGAGAAGAGCAAGACAATCAAGACTCATTGCTCCTTAAACTGTACCCCAGGCCCGTGTGTTTTTGTTTTAAGAAGATGTTAATGATCAGCACCAGTAACTGGAATCAGCAAGATGTGGGGTGCCTAAAAACTTACCAAACTGATGCCTTTTAAAGTTAATCTGTTGGTGATATGTCAATTGATTTATATCAGATAGAGATAATGGTCTACCCCCCAAAAATATATATGTCCAGATTCCAAAAATATAGGCTCCAAGAACATAGCTGTAGCTTGAGGGCGGTGAAATGATTTAAGTTACAGAAATAGAAGGCATTTTTGGGAGATTTGTCATCCACAATAGCACAGATTTACCATGGGCAGTAAATCTCCCTATCTGCAATTGTCCTAAAGACAGCCAAACTTGTCCCAGGGAAAATGATCAGTCTACTCATCTTCAGATATGACATGTACATGATTGTTTCAAAGATGGATTGATGTGGGAAGCTGCCCCATTAGGGCTGTGGCAGACGGGGAGATTAGTCTCCGTGCGACAAATCTCCCTTGTCGTGGACGACTAATCTCCCCAATATGCCATCCCACCGGGTAGAATGTAAATCACCGGTGGGATGGCATATGTGATGCCAAAATCTCAGAAGTTTCCTCTCAAGGCGATTTCGGCAAATTGATGCGCTGCGCATTTCGGGGAGATTAGTTGCCTGCGACAGCAGCAGAATGGGAATATTCAACTTTGGAGGAAAGTTGTGGCAATAGAGTATCAATAATATTAGAGGGAGAGATAACAGGGCTGTTATCTATTTCTGGGTGATGCCTGAATTTCTAGAGAAGATATACATTCATATTTTCCTTTTTCAAATAAATTGATAGAGAAATAATAAAGATCTGATAAGGATAATGTGGAAAACATGACACAAGAGGGTAGAGAAATTAAGTGAAGGGTTGCGCAATGGAGATAAAGAGAGTAAATGGCTTATTGGGGCGGGGGGTGTTAAAGAAACAAAATATGGGGGCACATTTATAGGTTTGCCTCAGAACTTGAGTGTAGAAGTACATATTTTTACTTTTTTTGCCTGAAAAATGGCACTGTCAGTGTTATACAAGCTTGCATTTGGATAAGGTAATACGTTGTACATCTGTGGGCAAATTAAACTGAATCTTATTGAACTGCCTCAAGTAGACTAAGAAATAATTCTATGATCCCTCCTTTTTTTTTTTTTTTTTTTTTTTTCACAGCTGTGGTTTTTATATAACCTTTAATGCAATTACAGTTGATTTAAGAAAAAATATACTTTTTTTTTAGATTTATTCTGTAAGACTAAATATCCTGCTCCCATCACTGTGAGAAGTGAATCAACAGGCAGTTTACTTGCCCTTCAATCACCACACTGTATAAGTTTTGAACTTGTTTAATGATGATCAAAAGAAGGTAGAACTGTAGGTACAAACAGTACAATGGTATCAGAATACATTCTGGGTATGTAAAATACAGATGAAATACAATAGAAGCATATATGTAAACATTTTATATGCATTATACAGTCCTAGAGGGGCCTAACAGTTGGCTGCTAAGGGGGAAATAGTGAATCACACACTACAACCAGAATGCACATAATAGCAAAATACATAGCTTATAATAAGCAGGCATTAAACAAAATGCAAACATACCAACGATGCTTGGATAGACCTGCTTAGAGATGAGTGTGGCCCTAGCAAAGTGACTGTTACATCAGAAACGGCTGCTTCCTCTCAGGACCAGGAAGTGATGTAATCAGGTGGCAGAGTGAATATCAAAGTAAATAACAGCTGCAAGGACACAGTACTAGAAGTGGCCAGAGGAGAGTGGGAGGAGGAAGTGCAAGGATACATAAAGCCCAATACATAAAAGAAATTGTTACATATGAAGACATTTGCAACACTTAAGAATTGTTATATCTAAAATGTGTACAGAACTACTGCTGTGGCAGCACACTAAATAAATACATATTTATAAACTATTGTATTAAATAATAAATTCACAGACCATAAGGTAAATTATCCTTATTACCGATGCATATTGATTGTCTCCTGTTACTGCTTATTGATGTGATTTGTGTCACATGACTCACTGAAACTTGTGTATTATTAAAAGTAATGTACCTCTTGTTGGAAATGAGATATACCTTAGCTTACCATGACCTGCTTATAATATATAGAATAAATATAAGTACTGCATTTTACTCTTATATGGTCTTCGAAGTCCTTGGTGACAATAATATCATTTATTTAAGCATTAGTACACTGGGCATTTTAATTGCTGCTACAGTGGCTTGCAAAAGTATTCGGCCCCCTTGAACTTTTCCACATTTTGTCACATTACAGCCACAAACATGAATCAATTTTATTGGAATTCCACGTGAAAGACCAATACAAAGTGGTGTACACGTGAAAAGTGAAACGAAAATCATACATGATTCCAAACCTTTTTTACAAATAAATAACTGCAAAGTGGGGTGTGCGTAATTATTCAGCCCCCTTTGGTCTGAGTGCAGTCAGTTGCCCATAGACATTGCCTGATGAGTGCTAATGACTAAATAGAGTGCACCTGTGTGTAATCTAATGTCCGTACAAATACAGCTGCTCTGTGACAGCCTCAGAGGTTGTCTAAGAGAATATTGGGAGCAACAACACCATGAAGTCCAAAGAACACACCAGACAGGTCAGGGATAAAGTTATTGAGAAATTTAAAGCAGGCTTAGGCTACAAAAAGATTTCCAAAGCCTTAAACATCCCACGGAGCACTGTTCAAGTGATCATTCAGAAATGGAAGGAGTATGGCACAACTGTAAACCTACCAAGACAAGGCCGTCCACCTAAACTCACAGGCCGAACAAGGAGAGCGCTGATCAAAAATGCAGCCAAGAGGCCCATGGTGACGAGCTGCAGAGATCTACAGCTCAGGTGCGGGAATCTGTCCATAGGACAACTATTAGTCGTGCACTGCACAAAGTTGGCCTTTATGGAAGAGTGGCAAGAAGAAAGCCATTGTTAACAGAAAACCATAAGAAGTCCCATTTGCAGTTTGCCACAAGCCATGTGGGGGACACAGCAAACGTGGAAGAAGGTGCTCTGGTCAGATGAGACCAAAATGGAACTTTTTGGCCAAAATGCAAAACGCTATTTGTGGCGGAAAACTAACACTGCACATCACTCTGAACACACCATCCCCACTGTCAAATATGGTGGTGGCAGCATCATGCTCTTGGGGTGCTTCTCTTCAGCAGGGACAGGGAAGCTGGTCACAGTTGATGGGAAGATGGATGGAGCCAAATACAGGGCAATATTGGAAGAAAACCTCTGCAAAAGACTTGATACTGGGGCGGAGGTTCACCTTCCAGCAGGACAGCGACCCTAAACATAAAGCCAGGGCAACAATGGAATGGTTTAAAACAAAACATATCCATGTGTTAGAATGGCCCAGTCAAAGTCCAGATCTAAATCCAATTGAGAATCTGTGGCAAGATCTGAAAACTGCTGTTTACATACGCTGTCCATCTAATCTGACTGAGCTGGAGCTGTTTTGCAAAGAAGAATGGGCAAGGATTTCAGTCTCTAGATGTGCAAAGCTGGTAGAGACATAACCTAAAAGCCTGGCAGCTGTAATTGCAGCAAAAGGTGCTTCTACAAAGTATTGACTCAGGGGGCTGAATAATTACGCACACCCCACTTTGCAGTTATTTATTTGTAAAAAATTTTGGAATCCTGTATGATTTTCATTCCACTTCTCACGTGTACACCACTTTGTATTGGTCTTTCATGTGGAATTCCAATAAAACTGATTCATGTTTGTGGCTGTAATGTGACAAAATGTGGAAAAGTTCAAGGGGGCCGAATACTTTTGCAAGCCACTGTAGATGTAGCAGTTAAATTGTAGGGGGACCCATTGCTCCTGTTCTGTGTGTCAGTGAGAAGTGATTCTCAGACCAGACCATACCATTGGCAGTAATAATAGGCAAATAACAGTACAGTGCAATTTACTTAAATTCTGAAAATGTCTTGTTTTTTTTTTTTTTTTATTTAATTATGGATTCTGTTATGTATCTTTATAGTAAACCATGATGGAGGACCATGCAGTTACGCAGACAGACAGCCTAACCACCATTGAAGCCCATACAGTGGCCCACTCTGTAGCCCACTCTGTGCAGCAGGTTCAACAGGTTCATGTTGCCACATACACAGACCACAACATGCTAAGTGCTGATGAAGATTCTCCATCCTCTCCCGAAGACACGTCCTATGATGATTCAGATATCCTCAATTCAACTGCTACAGATGAGATTACAGCTCACTTAGCTGCAGCAGGTAAGAAGTTCATGCAGTAAGAGCTGGACAACATACCTCTAACATGCCTGTTTACTTTGCATTGTAAATACGTAAATTCTTCTTTGTAATTCACTTTGGTTTGGGCATTTACCACATCCATGTTCTTTCTTTGTGTATATGTGTAACCAGCTTTGTAATGGGCAAGTAAATGCGCACTGGATATAAATTGCTTACAGCCCCAAGGTTAACAGAGCCATTTGCCACATGAGTAATAAACACTGCAATAAAGCAGCATTAATGCTTGTTTATTTCTATCTTTAATCTTGTTTATTTAGAATGTACATTATTTAAGGGGAAGCACATAAGCCTGGTATGGTTAATTAAAAAAAAATGTCCCAAATTAATAACAAAAATGCTTCTGGATATCCTCCGTAAAAAGGGTACTTAGTATTTTTTTTTGCTTATTCCCAAAATTTTGCTTGACTTTAACTTGCTGATAAATAGCACGTGTAAAATAGCATATTGCCTGAAATTGTACAATTATAGGTTTATTTACTATTATTTATAATGGAAACTCCTTGGAAACTTAATAACATAAAAATAATCATGTAAATTGCTAAAGTTTTCAGAAGAGTGTTTTAGTGAGAGGAACTTGTCAGAATTTATTGGAAAAAAAAAATAAAATAAACTAATCCTGTATAAGTGCCCAAAATATTGGATTCATAGTGGAGTAATTACTGTCAGTAAATTGACACATTTATGAAAGATCTGTGGCATGCAGTACTTATATTTATTCTATATATTATAAGTTAAACAAGTGAATCTCTTAAAGGAGAACTTAAGCTTAACTAAAGAATTTGGCTACAAATGTTGTACATTACGTTTTGGGGTTTCTGTACCAGTCCAAGGCAAGCACAGCCCTTTAGCAGGGAGGATCTGTGCCTCCAAAGATGCCCCAGTAGCTCCCCATCTTCATTTATGCTGATGCTCTGTGCTGCTGTCAGTTACGGAGCTTAGGGACCAACTCATGATATACTGTATATACAGAATATAAATAAAGCTGATTAGTAATTCATTCAGATTCACATAACACGGCAGCTCTGAAACCAGTGCAGTTAGCATCAGAATGTAATAATCAGACCTGTAGCATCAGTTTATATGACAGGCCAACCTCATTTTATGGTTAATAATTTGCAACTACCCCTAAGCTTAGCTTCTCAACAGCTGCTCAGAGCTCACTGAGCATGTGCACTGTCCCAGACAGTTCTAACAGAATCCAACATGGGGACAACTGTAAAGACCTATATCATTACTACTATAGAGATGCTGAAACTTTTGGCTAGTGCAGTCAATTTAGTATATAAAAAAAATGCATTTCTAGCCATATTCAAATTCAGGGTATAGTTCTCTTTTTAGACATGCACTGCACTGACAATTCATGTATAAAGCAAAATAAAAAAGTATTTATTTCAACATTTCAATTACATTATGTTAGCTTCTTTCTGACAGTAAGTACCTTGAAAGCTTTAGAAAGACTCTCTGTATTTTTCAAACTATTTTAAGATTTAGTTATGTAATCCGAGAGCCTGAAATTAGCAGTTAGAGAATTACAACTAAACAGGAACATATGTCATGCCTGCCGTTCTGAAGTTAGTGTTCTACTGCATTCCTTTCTGTTTATAATAACACCAATGGATTTGTACTAGGGTGAGTTCCTTTAGTATAATTAAGCACTTGTATTTAAGTGGGCTGTAACAGATGTTTATCTAGGTTTAGATAAAAAATGGAGAACACCAGTGCAAAAAGTGCCTATTGGTTATTGTGTCTTCCCTATTTTTACATTTGATTTGCAGCAATACTGATATTCCATGAAATGCTTCAAACAGTTTGTGGAGATATATTGCCATCCTATTGCATGGCTCTTTTCATTTCTTTAAAGAGAAGTCCTTTAAGAAATTCAAGGAAGAAGAGCATTTGGACACTGGTTCTCAGAATTTCCTTATGTACAAGTAAACATAGCAATGATGTAGGAACTTTTAGTACAAAAAATTGGGTCTTGGCTGTAGTCCATAACATAAACTTTACAACAGAAGGCCAGATTCAACCTGCTGCAGCAACTGTATTGGTTTTTAAAGCCAAGTATAAAAATAATGTGGTGGCTGGTTGGTTGTTTTTGTGCAAGTGTATTTCAGTCAGCAAAAAAGCTCCTCGAATTGTTCATTCACTTGAATGGGATTTGCATGACCACTTCAGTATTAGGTTCTTCAGAACATGCCTTGTCCTCAAAGCTTTGGTGGTTGCACAATGAAAGTGTGCCACACCAAGATACTTCATACTCATGTAAACAATAGCTTGTGATAGGAGGGAGAGCTGTGCTGTAAAAATCACTCAATTTGTGCGTTTTGATCAGGTGGCTCTAAGATGTATAAATCTGTTGACTGTGTCCTAAGACTAATTAAATCTGTATTTATTCTTGATTTTACTTGTTGTTAAAGACAGGCAGATTTGCACTTATGAACTAGTATACAGCAGAATGTACTGGCATGGGTAACAACGGATACAGAGCAACCTTTCCGTGTGTGTATTTATATGTTAGACAACAGTGGAGCATGGTATTTAAAATACTTTTGAATTAACTTTTTGTTATGATGAATGCAATAATTCTGTTTTATTGATTTTCAGGACCTGTTGGAATGGCAGCTGCAGCCGCTGTTGCAACAGGAAAAAAACGAAAGAGGCCTCACATATTTGAGTCTAACCCTTCCATCCGGAAGCGGCAACAAACACGCCTTCTCAGGTCAGTTATTTCTATTGGCACTCCTGACATGTTCTGTATAAATTGACTTTTTCCTCCTAGTTCAATGATTCAAACATTGCAACTTCATACAATGATCTTTGGCAAACTTACATACATGTATGTGTGTGTGTGTGTATACAAGAGAGGCTTTAAGCAACTTGTAAATAAAAAATAAAAAAAATACTTCACCCAGTGTTCCCATTTAGTACTTTTTCCCAGGTATTGATAAATTTAAATAATTACGAATATTAACTTAAAAACTGCCACCACCGTGTTTTAAGGGCCTCAAACACCCAGTCTAGATGTTCTATTGCACACTGACACTTCACAGAGGCAAATCACCCTAGGCTTTCTAGCTAAGCACTCTAGAAGACACTCCGGCAGACAATGCAAGTTAGTCTACAGACAACACACCACTTTCCCGCAAGCAAACAAAAGGTTAAGCAGACACACTTTCCTTCTAACTAGCAAGGGCTTAAAACACATTTAACATACATACTCCGTGTAAGACAAAAGTTCATTTAGAGCAGCAAAGAAAAACTTATTACATTTTATATTTAATAATCCAAAGTGGACAGTGCATATATTATATAAAAACGGTTAATGTTACAAAATGACATACAGGTTGCAAACCGTTATAAAATAAAAGAGGGATAAAAATGCAGAAACCTACATACATCACCAACAGAATGGTCCTATGTGATTCCTGTTCCGGGGGACGGAAGAAATAGCGACATATACCTCCCAAAGCATCTCGGCCCCCAAAGGCATATATTTTCCCAGTTGTCTGGGCCATTGATATACAGGTTAAGAGGTAGGTCACGCTCCCATCCAATGACAAAGGTGAGGGCGGGTCACCATTTGGTAACTGGCTGTTCTGGTGACATTTTTATTTTCCAGCTAGCCTCAAATACTTATGGGTAGTCAACAAAATTATGGAACCATGAGCATTATGTGGGAAATGGAATTCTCTTTTCATAGACACCAAACACCAGGCCTAACGCATATTATTCTGGTTTTATCAGAATATTGGATAATCCCTAGATGAATCATCATCACATGGCAGTCTTTGGAGTCTGTGGGGAGCCCTAGCTACAAGCTAATGGCTGGGCGCCATGATTTTTATCTTTAGTAAAAGATATTTATTTTATGGGCCTAAAGAAATATTAACTAAGAATCTGCCCTGAGATAGACCACTCCACTGTAGCACAGGTATGATAATTTAGTTACCTTGTTCATCCATTTGGCCCTGTCTGACTTTTCACACTTCACAGTCCCCTAGCCAGACAGTCTGTCTTCAGTGTCTTTTGGGGGGTATTTGTGAATTACCCCTACTGTGAGGGCTTTCCCTCAAATGTGGATTCCAAACATACTTTCTAAATTGAAAACCTAACCCTTTCTAGGTCCAGCATGACATAATTTTTTCCTGTTAATGACATTGGCTGTACATGTTTGTTTTCAATTCATTTTTGCTGAGGTTTCATGATGAAAGTTTACAATGTAAAATGATGTCACACGTTTGTAAGAAAAAAGAAACATAAGCATAATACTCCAGGTAATTAAAAAAAATTAGCCACTTACTATTTACATCATAAGTCTCCCTGACACACCGTAAAAGAAAGAATAGTAGAAGGTGAGGTTCAGCAGCAACTTTTTATAATTATCCTGTCACATGAACTCCTGTCTGAGGCACATAAATCTCAGTCTGTTGTGTTGAATTGCCCACTATTGATTCTGGGGATCTTGATTGCTACCTCAATCCTGAATGTGGTGGTAATTCCAGTGTTTAAATTGCTGGCTGTGTCAGTTGTTGCAATATTCTTGTGCCCAAAGAATCACATCCAAGAGCACTGAACTGTAATTGTGCAAGTTTTAATGCATAGGGCACGGTTGCATGTGATGCAAATCTGCATGCATCCAAAAATTATCCTGGGATTGTAGGGAAAAACATTGCAATATGCAAAAAAAAAAAAATCAATGGCACGCATGTCCAACCAAAATTGTACTTTGCACACAGCAGCCCAAAATTAACCTATCTTTCACAGTGTAATGAGTACTTACCCCAGATCTCAGTCTAATTATCCTTTACTGCCTTAGCTCATGACAAAGTTTATATATAAAAAAAAATATTGGTGTAAGTCACTCAAATATGCACATACCCCAAATTTCTTTCTAATTGGCCTTTTGAAAAGACCAAAGGACCTCAGCACACTAAACTCCAGGCTTGATAAAGGGCTCGGAATAACCTGATACTTTGCTTTTTTTTTTTTTTTTTTTTGGAGCCATTAAATAATTTAAAGCAAACTAAATAGTTTGTCAGTTTACTGCAGTTATTTGGTCTGTGTTCATATTGCAGGCCCCTGGCAGGTTTGGTCTATTTACTAATTAGCACCAGAAAACCTGTAAGGGTTTTGGATCAGGTTGGACACAACATTGTGTAGACCTAATTGGACTTTAGCCTGGCTCCCCTTAGCTCATAACAAGGTTACAGATATATATATATATATAAAACTATTGGTGTCACCCTGTTATTGTTCCAGGTGTACCCTCAGGGCAGCAAATAAGCACTCGCCCCAGATATGTAGATATATAGTTCCAGGGCACAGATAGGCACTCTAAATCTCACCCTAACTGGTCTTCCGACTGGGCCCTCTTAGCTTATAAAATGGTTACAGATATATAAAAACACTGATGTCACCTTGCTGTAGTTCCAGGGCTACCTAGGGCAGGATATAAGCACTTTCCCCACATCTGTTAAAGGGAATGTCAACCCCAAAAATAAGTTTTTGCCAAATAAAAGGAATCCTAATTCTAAGCAATTTTCCAATATGAATTTATTAAAATGTTTCAGTGCTTTAAAAGTTATTAAAGGAAAAGTAACACTGGAGGAGACTGACCTTTGCAACATTGTTTAAAGAGAAACAACCAGAAGTTCAGTAAAAGCCGTTTTCAATACATTAAAGGAAAAGTAACACTAACATTTTTTTAAGTAAAAAATCTATTCTAGCCTGCCCCAATAATTGCCCTATCCTGCACACCATTTATTATTTTGAATGCTTTATTAGAAAATACCTGCTAAAACTTGGCTTCCGGTCAAATGAAATAGGACGATACAGCGGTGCAGGGAAGAATCCACTATGCGACGATCGATTGATCGATCCTAGCCTGACTCCTTCCTATATACAGAAGGAAGGCTAGGATGGATCAATCGATCGTCGCATAGTGGATTCTTCCCTGTATCGCCTTATTTCAAATGACTGGAAGTCAAGTTTTAGCAGGTATTTTCTAATAAAGCATTCAAAATAATAAATGGTTTGCAGGATAGGGCAATTATTGGGGCAGGGTAGAATAGATTTTTTACTTAAAAAAATGTTAGTGTTACTTTTCCTTTAATGTATTGAAAACGGCTTTTACTGAACTTCTGGTTGTTTCTCTTTAAACAATGTTGCAAAGGTCAGTCTCCTCCAGCAAGACAGGTCTGTCAATCTGCTGCCTTGTGTTATATTGTTTCATATGCCAGAGCCACCAGGGCAGAGAATAGAAAAGGACAAACACTGCTTTTAATAGCAGTTATATATACAAATAACTCAAAAACCATTAAAAAATTGGTAATGAATTTATATTACAAAGTTGCTTAGAATTTTTTCTTTTATTAGGGAAAAAATTATTTTCTGGATTGACTTATCCTTTAACAAAACTGCTTCCTACTCAATTTGTTAACCAGATTACAGCAAAAAAAGATACAATGATCAGGAGGGTACCTAAGTATAGAGACCTAGATAAACAAAGAAATATTTGAGAAATAAAAAAATCTACTAACATTGGACAATGCTGCACCTGGTAATAACCAATAGAAACCAATCAGTTATTAGATGTATAGGGAGGGCAAAGTTCATATTAGCACTAATAGGAATATATATAATGATAATTAAACGTAGCATGTGCCTGCCATATTTGCATATATCCAAAGCTGCAGGGCATCCAAAGTTACAAGAACATATCCTTTGTAAGACTTCTGCTAAGGGTTAAGGTGGCCATACACGGGCCAATTCTAGCTGCCAATGTCGGTCCTTTAGGCTGATGCCAGAAGTGGCGTAGGGCTGATATTTTCCGCAAGCGGAAAAACGCTTGGTGAAAATACAGCCTTAAGCCTGCTACTTGTGCCTGCACCCAAATGAATGAGATACGCTCGGGTGCAGGCACATGTAGCCGATATACGCATGAAAACGCGAGATAATGCAGAGTCTCGCGTTTTCGTGTGTATATCGGCTACATGTGCCTGCACCCGAGCGTATCTCATTCATTTGGGTGCAGGCACAAGTAGCAGGCGTAGGGCTGTATTTTCGCCAAGCATTTTTCCACTTGCCGAGAATATCAGCCCTACGCCACATTTGGCATCAGCCTTAGACTGTTTTGGCAGCTTATCTTGCCGTGTATGGGCATGAGTGATGGGCCTGCTGACTGACATCTGGCAGATGTGATTTTTCCGTCTGATCCACCAATTTATCCACTTTCATTGCTTTTGGTCCAGTGGGGCATATTTGGACCTCACGTTTGTTTGTTTTTAAGAAGCAACAAACCATTTCTTTCTTTATTGCATACTTTATAATATTTTAGTTTACTTGCTTGAGCTTATTTCTATTAAAAAGTTCTTGAGAGATTCACCCTGGGCCCTCTGGTTCCTTAAAGCGCCCCTTATGGACTCTAGGCTAGTCAGATTCTTTGTGACTAACAAACAGCCTGTTCTGTTTCCTCAGTAAAAAGTTTAGGCTGCGGGGTAAGATCATCATCTATAGCATTTTTCACATGATTGGAGAAATCCTGTTTGGGATTGGGGTATCAGACGACCAGTCAGGTAGCTATCTGGCCAAAAATCTGCCAGATATGTATCTAACCGTGTTTAAAAATACGGTTAGCAAGAGAAGATGTGGCCCTCCCCCAAAAGCCTGCATTGCCGCCAGCACAAGGAGGCCATATCGAGCCTCCTTAAGACTGTTCCTTCTACTTGATGGTAACTAAGCATAAATTTGTCATAACAACTTTACTGGATTTTTTTATGTTTTAGTAGCCTTAAGGCATGAATGACATCACAGAAATATCCCTTATATGAAAATGCTCAGATTTATAATAGATTTCATGCCTGTTTAAAATGTCTTTTTTCACCTTAAATTTTTACTATGTTCTTATATTTTTTCACTTCTATTTTCTTACTAACTGAAGCTGTATTATTACCTTGTTATTTTACTGTATTGTCCTGATTCAGTGTCTTTATCTCTTTGCTTTAGGAAACTGCGAGCAACTCTGGATGAATATACCACCAGAGTAGGACAGCAGGCTATTGTTCTGTGCATCTCTCCATCCAAGCCAAACCCAGTTTTTAAAGTCTTTGGAGCTGCTCCTCTAGAGAACGTGGTATATTTCAGAATTAAGAGTTATGAAACACATGGCAAATTGCCTGACACTGCCATCTTGCAGAAAATGGCAGTGGACAAAATTCTGCCCTGTTGGTGCTGCTCTTGTTATATAATGGTGAGCGCCCAGGTTGTTGCACAAGGAATGGAGACAGAGATAAGAGGTCTTCATCTCACTGCTCTGTATGGATTAGTCAGGGCGAAAGCCATTACATACCATGAGGAGCAGTGGCAGGCAGATTGGTGTTTTGACATCCAAAGGAAAGGCTGTTATATAAACTTTAACCATTTGTTGGTCTTGTGCCAACTGAACTCCTATGGATATATATTATTTATAAGCCACTTTAGTTATCGCTGTTGGAAGGCTTATGGTCGCCATGTTTGGGGAGAGTGAGGAAATCATTTCCTTTTCATTTGCTGATGCGTGTGGTGCTAATTTTTTTTTTCCCCTGTCCCCCTCATGGCACCTTTTTTTTTTTTTTACTTGATGTAGAAGAAAATTTTGAATTAAATCAGCCTACAGCAGCTTAGAGAGGTGCTCACAAAGACAAGGGTCACACATTCGTATACATATTAAAAAAAAAATTAATGGAGCTGCCAAATAAGGGCTAAGATTGGCTATTAGGGGCCTCTATGCACACTTTCAGATTTTTATTTGGTAGTAAATCTTGATTTTTTTCAACCAAAATGTGCCACCAAGTCAGGATTCAAAAGTAACTTGCTTTGGGGACACTGAGAGCGACATGTTGTTCATGAGCCACTGGTTGGAGATCACTGCATTAAAGAAATGGTTCACAGTCATATGAAATAGTTTGGGAACCACTCTTAATTCTCTGTAGTTTTGTTTATCATTGGCTGAGCTTTCAAAATAGCAACTTCCTTTTAATATATAACATGCCTTATGGAAACAGTAGTATTTCAGCAGTGACAAATTTTATTGGATTAACAGAAAATATGAAATATGCATCACAAAATTAGACTGGTGCATACATTTGGGCACCCCAACAGCGATATTACATCAGTGCTTAGTTGAGCCTCCTTTTGCAAATGTAACAGCCTCTAGACGCTTTCTGTAGTCTTTGAGTGTCTGGATTTTGGATGGTGGTATTTTTGACCAATTGTCCATACAAAATCTCTCCAGTTCAGTTAAATTTGATGGCTGCTGAACATGTACAGCCTGCTTCAAATCATCCCATAGATTTTCGATAATATTCGGCCATTCCAGAATACTCTTCCCTTCTCCCTCTGCATAAATGCCTTTGTAGATTTCCAACTGTGTTTAGGGTCTTGTGGGAATATCCAACCCCTGTGTAACTTCAACTTTGTGACTGATTTTTGAACATTATCCTGAAGAATTTGTTGATATTGGGTTGAATTCATCCGACCCTCGACTTTAACAAGGGCCCCAGTCCCTGAACTAGCCACACAACCCCACAGCATTATGGAACCTCCACCAAATTTCACAGTAGGTAGCAGGTGTTTTTCTTGGAATGTGGTGTTCTTCTTCTGCTATGCAAATCGCTTTTTGTTATGACCAGATAACTCAATTTTTGTCTCATTAGTCCAAAGCACTTTGTTCTAAAATGACTGTGGCTTGCCTAAATTAACTTTGCATACAACAAGCGACTCTGTTTGTGGCGTGAGTGCAGAAAGGGCTTCTTTCTCATCACCATACCATACAGATGTTCTTTGCAAATTGTACTGAATTGTAGACTGATGTACAGGTACACCATCTGCAGCAAAATGTTCTTGTAGGTCTTTGAAAGTAATCTTTGGCTTGTCTGTAACCATTCTCACAATCCTCCGCATATGCCGCTCATGTATTTTTCTTGGTCTGCCAGACCTGCGTTTTAGCAGCTGTGCCTGTGACCTTCCATTTCCTGTTTACATTCCTTACAGTTGAAACGGAGAGTTTAAACCTCTGAAATAGCTTTTTGTAGCCTTCCCCTAAGCCATGAAACTGAACAATCTGTGTTTTCAGATTTACTTTGAGGATCCCATGCTGTCACTCTTCAGAGGAGAGTCAAACAGGAGCACAACTTGCTATTGGCCACCTTAAATACCTTTTCTCATGATTGGACACCTGCCTATGAAGTTTAAGGCTTGACAAGCTAATACAACCAATTTGGTGTTGCCAGTAATCAGTATTGAGCAGATACATGCATTCAAATTAGCAAAATTACAAGGGTACCCACAGTTTTGCACAGCCAGTTTTTCACATTTGATTTAATTTCAAACTAAATACTGCTTCACTAAAAATCTTTCTACAGAAAACACCCCAGTACTTAGAAGTTCCTAGGAAATGAAAGACATACCACTGTTATCTTTTTTTGTTGAATGTGGAGTAAATTATTGTGCAGGGTGAGAGGGGTTCTCAAACTTTTTCATATGACTGTATATAATAGCTTTTATATGTAGCCAATATTGATCATAGACTTACCTTCTCCTTTATATATAAATAAGTTGATTTAGATAGAACATCATTTGAAAGCATTGGGTTACACTGCAGTTTTACCTGAGACTTAAGGTGGCCATACACGAGGCGATTTCGCTCGTTGTGCGATGAACGATTATATCGACAAATGATCGTATGGCGATCGAGTTCCCATACGATATGCCATCCACGGGCAACGATAATTCGGGAAAGATTTCGTCGCATCATTATCGTAAAATACGTACGATCGTACATCTACGTACGATCGAATGTCGTTGACTTCCGCTGCTGGCAATCGTGACATGCGCAGAGAACAATCGTTGAAAGACAAATGTCTGACACTCACACCAACTGGCAGATTTTATCGTTAAACGACCAAAATTTTTAAACCTGGCCGATCGATTTTGGGGACGATAATGTCGGCTCGTTTAGTGGGCCGACGATCGTTCGTACACCACCAACTATACGATAACTTAACGATAGCATCGGATTGTTCGGGAATCGGTCGTTTGTAAGTAAAAAATCGGTCCGTGTATGGCCACCTTTAGACGAATGTTTGCTTTAAATTAATAACTGTGTCTGAGCCCTTGCACTGCTTGATAACCTAGCTGGGCACTACATTGTTAGTCATTTGCATTCTTCCTTCTCACTCAGGTCCGCAAGTATAAGAGTATGATTCTGGAGGACCTGGAGTCTGCTCTGGCAGAACATGCCCCTGTACAGCAGGACATCAACTCAGACCTCCCTCCTCTGACTATTGATGGTATACCAGTGTCTGTTGATAAAATGACACAGGTGAGGAAGATGCTTTTAGTACTCTCAGCATTGCTTCTAAAATTCTGTCTTCAAACAGTATCTGAGATGGGCATGGACAGTGATGTTTTGGCAGTACAATCACTGTTTTTGTTATATTGCATATGTGCATTTTTCCTGCTATGTATATGTATGTCTGAGCTGGTATCCAAAATCGCTACCATAGCTCAAGAAAGTGCTTCTGTTTGCCAGAAAGCAAACAGATTTAGTTTCAGCTTTCAAAACATTAAACATTGGTGGTTAATTTTACAATAGTAAATAATTTGTTCCAGCATTACATAGCCTTACACAATATTGCAAATAGTTTTGTCAAAAATAAACTTCTCGTTTACTTATGATTTTATGCATTTAGCTAAATTGCTGAATATTTACCTGCTCTTGCCTTAAACATAATGTCAGCAGCTTTATATTTTTATATTAATATAAAAAGCTTTATATTAGCACCTTTTATTTTCATGTAGTTTGCAGTAGCATTGTTTTGTTTCTACATGCCCAGGTTTTTTGTGTGCATGATTCTGTCTCTTGCTCTAATTAGAGCAATTCTCACAGTTCAACAGGTTTTCTGTGCAACTGCCATTTCTGCTGATGGTTTCTCCAGAGACTTTATATTAATCAGAGGTAGTATCTATCAAATCCAGAGTACAAATAATTATTTACTTTGTTGTAAGCGAAGTGGCGGAAAAGGGGCAGTTAACAGTTTTTGTATAAGTTAATGTTCTTTATATTACATTATTGTAGATATAAGCCATCTGTGTACAGAAAAACTAAATGTGGACCTGCACACCCCCATCTTAGCTATGTATTAATTTCCAAAGATAGGAAGCATACTTTTGATGTAAAATTTGGTTGCACATTTTAAGATATTTGACTGTAAGTTGAAATAGTCCTGCAAGTGACTCTAACTATAGTAGAGTGTTCTCTTAATCAGGAGTATGTGAATGTTACTACTTTAATCAATTTCTCTCAGGCTCAGCTCCGAGCATTTATCCCTGAGATGTTAAAGTATTCTACAGGAAGGGGAAAACCTGGGTGGGGCAAAGAGAGCTGCAAGCCAATCTGGTGGCCCGATGATATCCCGTGGGCTAACGTTCGCAGTGATGTCCGCACGGAGGAACAGAAGCAGAGAGTAAGTGATCCCTTCTGTTTACATGATGCCCACACTGGAAACTGCAGAACCATACACAGAATAATCTTAGGTAACCTAGAGACACTCGGCATGCTTTATTTCCACCTTTGTTACTTATCCATTTATATTGTAGGTATTTTTACCCATAATCATTTTCAGTACTTAACCCCTTTTCAAACATACTTCACATTCATAAGGCGAAATACAACGAAACCTGTAGCATGCAGTTCATGGCGCCTGTTAGAAAATGCAAGACAAATAAACAAGCTAGCACATAAAATGATCTAAAACAGTCTTACTATAGACTCTGGCTAAACACGTATAAAGAATGATCTTTCCTACATTAAATGTTTATGAAAAGAACCCTAACTAAAGCGCAAACTCTAGCAGATGTAAAGGTGGAAACAAAAGTGTTGTACAACTTTTGTAATCAGGGTAAAACACACCTACTGATATTGGTGCTTCCTTAAGTCTCCCTGATCAAAGTTTTCAAACCTGTCTGACTGATGAACCAATCGCGGTACAAAGATATCGGTCAGGATGTGTGATCAGGATCAGGTGTGCCACATACCACATACACATACCAAGCAACATATAAAAAATTGTTTTGTACAATTTTATTGGTATGGGCAGCTTAAAATGTAAAAGATTTTTTAACGTAGTATCTGTAGAGACTGTATTTACCTAAGGAGAAATGGGCTTCTATTACCTTTTCCATTAGAATATAAGCTCTGACCAGTGTTTCCTTATTACCTAAAGGGGTAGCAAAAAAAAAAATAATAAAAATTGGACTGCAAAGTGGGAAGGGTTCATTACAAAAGTTTCAAGACATCTCCAATGTTTCTAGGTTTCCTGGACTCAAGCACTACGAACAATAGTAAAGAATTGCTACAAACAGCATGGAAGGGAGGATCTATTGTATGCATTTGAAGATTCACAAACAACACAGGTGGCAACAACACATGGTATTGCACACCTTGTGCCCTCACAAACTGTGGTACAGACTATCAGTAACCCAGATGGCACAGTGTCTCTCATTCAGGTGCAGTATATTTTCTGAACAGATTTACATGTGTGTTTTATTGTCTTCTATAGAACATTATTTTAATCAACCTTGTTTGTTCATAATGATATTTGCCTACGCCTATAATGCTATGCCTCAGCCCACTTTGTAAGTCTTTGCCTCTCCTGATATAATATGTCTAATGTCTCATAGACTGGACTGTATTACAAAATAAAACATTTGCTATTTTATTATTTCTGTGTTAAACGTATAGTATAACAGAATCAGACTTTGGTAGCTGTAGAAGTCTTTTTCATTTATTATTAGTTTACTAATGTTTTCTAGAGCTCTGCCATTAATTTGGAGAAGACCGTTTACTCTCCTTGAATGCTATTTATTTTCCTGTATATAATTCACAGGTTGGCACAGGGGCTACTGTTGCAACTCTAGCAGATGCATCTGAACTTCCAACAACAGTAACAGTGGCACAAGTTAATTATTCTACGGTCAGTGATGGTGAGGTAAGAGCTTTCCTAAAAGCATTTTCCAATATTGTGTGCTAAAATATAGAGTATTATGTATGTCATATTGTAGTTTATTCATGCTATGATAATTAGGGAAGACAAAATATTTCAGAATAATTACCAGAGTGAGGGTGTTGGAATACAACACATGAACCCTCTTGCTATACACTGGTAATAAACTTATTATTATTTAGCAGTATATTTGAAATGCCTCAGCCTTTCTTAGATACATGTGTATGGCCTTATTGTGAAACGTTCAGTATGGTGATAATGTTTAGTTTAAAAAAAAAAAAAAAAAAAAAAAAATAGGATTTGAGCAATTAACATTGCTTCTGTTAAGAAGTTTAAATAGACATATTATTCAAAGGCTACTAGCCAATGTTCCCTCTAAGCTGTGCAGACCAGAGACCAGGGCACAGAAATTGTGGCGTGTACAAAGAATTTTGCGTGGAAACGCATAATTATTTACTGTGCACGTGGTTTTATAATGTGTGTAGTTAAGAAATTTTTTTACGCACACAGCCAAGAAGAAATAAGAGGGATCATTGCTACTAGTCCCACCTATCATTCCCAATTAGGAGGTTAACATAGGGTTGTGGTCTATACAGGATAAAATCTATTAACTCTTTATAAAACATAAATTACTCCAGGTGGAGCAGAACTGGGCCACGCTACAAGGGGGTGAGATGACCATCCAGACAACACAGGCATCGGAAGCAACCCAGGCAGTAGCATCATTGGCAGAAGCAGCAGTGGCAGCATCACATGATATGGCGCCAGGAGCAACGGTGACAATGGCATTGAACAGGTTGGTAAATGTTTTTATCATAGCATGAATAAACTAGGTTTATAGGTTTATAAAAAAAATATAGGTTTTAAAACCTGCCATCAAGCCTCACCCCTGGTACAAGTTCAGTGGTAAGCCAGTTTTGGTGCTGTGTGGATTTTATGCAGCAATGAAGTGTCTTGGTGTCTTAGTGGCCTGTGCTCATGCTTTGAATGTTTAATAAAAAATAAAAGGAATTGCTTTGTGTAAGTGAAATATACATGATTCACAACTTGCTATACAACCTTCACTGTAACAATATACATAATTCCATATACCTAATTCGATATAATAAAATAATCAAGAAATAATTTAGTTCATGAACATCACTGAAAGAATGCACCAGTCCTGTTGGAAAGGATAACCAAGACATTGAGGGGGTATAGGGAGTCAAAAATATATAAAACAGCTAGCAGTTAGTGTAAAATGTATGTCCAGAAGTATCCAACAAAGTTAGTTTCTCACCAATAGAAAAATACATAACCCTAATTGTGGACAAGAAACATTTGCCTCTTTCCAGCTCTTAATGGGGGGGGGGGGGGGTCACTAACCCCAGCAGTCAAGAAACCACTGCTCTCTGAGGCTTAAATCTCATTATTATTGTACATATTATTACTTTTTTTTTTTTTTGCTTATCTTTCAGTCTTTCATTCAAACCACTTTCTGGTTGCAAGGATACATTGGACCATAGCAATTAGATTTTGAAATTACATATTTTTTATTTTTGGTCACCTTTTTATGGCCTTGCCTCTGTTAAATTATATCCCATGACATTTTCACGTTAGTGTAGCTTAAATCAGATTCATATTTTGGGTGAGCAGAAAACAAAAAATATGCAGATTAGGCAGGACCCAACAAGTGAGAAGGAGTTTCAGTACCCTGCTGGTTCTGGAGCCATATCTGACCTCTGATAATGTGCACAACTGTATCTTTGTAAACATGCCACACAGGTTTACCCCTTATTATTTGTATATGGACATATCTGCAGGCATGTATGGTTAGTAAAATTTATTCTTGTTTTTGCAATTTAGCAGAGCTCTGGCAGGGCTTTTATGTGTATATTTTGTTTAGTTTTCAAGTTATGTATTTTTAGTTTTATGTTTTTTTATTTAAAATTAGTATTTCTTTTTTTTTGGTAGAGATTATCATAAATCCACTATTGCAAGTTATAATATTGTAAACAACACTAAGGGCACCTGGTACACATCTGTGTCATTTTCTTTGGTTGGATGTGTGTGAAGCTGGTTCCCTAAGGTCTTGTTAACTGGCAGATTTATCAGGGGAAGCAAAGGTTTGTTAGCACTGAAAACTCCTGGTTTGCTGTTATAAAACTATTTAGCCTTAATTTTGCTTCCAGGTAAATGAGAGCTATGCTCATGGAATTAATTTCCAGAGTTCAGGTAGTCATTATACAGTCATGGCCAAAATTGTTGGCACCCCAGAAATTTTTCCAGAAAATCAAGTATTTCTCACAGAAAAGTATTGCAGTAACACATGTTTTTGTGTGTATTGGAACAGAACAAAAAAGGGAGGAAAAAAAGCAAATTGGACATAATGTCACATAAAACTGCAAAAATGGGCTGGACAAAATTAATGGCACCCTTTTAAAATTGTGGATAAATAAGATTGCTTCAAACATGGGATGCTCCTTTAAACTCACCTGGGGCAAGTAACAGGTGTGGGCAATATAAAAATCACACCTTAAAGCAGATAAAAAGGAGAGAAGTTCACTTAGTCTTAGCATTGTGTGTGTGCCACACTAAGCATGGACAACAGAAAGAGGAGAAGAGAACTGTCTTGAGAACCAAAATTGTGGAAAAATATCAACAATCTCAAGGTTACAAGTCCATTTCCAGAGATCTAGATTTGCCTTTGTCCACAGTGCGCAACATTATCAAGAAGTTTTCAACCCATGGCATTGTAGCTAATCTTCCTGGGCGTGGACGGAAGAGAAAAATTGATGAAAGGTTGCAACACAGGATAGTCCGGATGGTGAATAAGTAGCCCCAAACAAGTTCCAAAGAAATTCAAGCTGTACTGCAGGCTCAGGGAGCATCAGTGTCAGCGCAAACTATCCGTCGAATTTAAATGAAATGAAACGCTATGGCAGGAGACCCAGGAGGACCCCACTGCTGTTTGCCAGTTTGCCAAAATGTACTTGAGTAAGCCACAATCCTTCTGGGAAAACGTCTTGTGGACAGATGAGAACAAGATAGATCTTTTTGGAAAAGCACATCATTCTACTGTTTACCGAAAACAGAATGAGGCCTACAAAAAAAAAAAGAACACAGTATCTACAGTGAAATATGGTGGAGGTTCAATGATGTTGTGGGGTTGTTTTGCTGGCTCTGGCACTGGGTGCCTTGAATGTGTGCAAGGCATCATTAAATCTGAGGATTGCCAAAGGAATTTGGGTCGCACTGTAGAGCCCAGTGTCAGAAAGCTGGGTTTGCGTCCGAGATATTGGGTCTTTCAGCAGGACAATGACCTCAAACATATGTCAAAAAGCACCCAGAAATGGATGGCAACAAAGCGCTGGAGAGTTCTGAAGTGGCCAGCAATGAGTCCAGATCTAAATCCCATTGAACATCTGTGGAGAGATCTTAAAATTGCTGTTGGGAAAAGGCACTTTATCAGTAAGAGAGACCTGGAGCAGTTTGCAAAGGAAGAGTGGTCCAAAATTCCCGGTGAGAGGTGTAAGAAGCTTAGTGATGGTTATAGGAAGTAACTGATTTCAGTTATTTTTTTCCAAAGGGTGTGCAACCAAATATTAAGTTAAGGGTGCCAATAATTTTGTCCAGCCAATTTTTTGGAGTTTTGTGTGACATTATGTCCAATTTGCTTTTTTTCCCTCACTTTTTTGTTCTCTTCCAAAACACACAAAGGGAATAAACGTGTATAATAAAACATGTGTTACTGCAAAACTTTTCTGTGAGAAATACTTGATTTTCTTGAAAAATGTCTGGGGTGCCAACAATTTTGGCCATGACTGTATATGTGGTTCTAAAATCAGTTAGACAAGTGGAATTGTGGCCTTTCTTCTGTGCAGTTATTGCATTAGTAAGCAATATACAGAAAATCATCTACATTTCATTCTACAAATAGAAGTTCATCAGAGTGGTGAAAGGGGGTCAAAATATATTTTATTTAAGACTGGTTTTAGGTACAGCAAGATTAAAGAAATAGGAACGCCACATAATTATAGTGATCGTAAGCCTTAAAATATCTATACTTGTGTAATGCTATAGCTTTTATTTAAAAATACTAAAAACCCTATAAATTGTGGTTAAACAGTAACCATTTTACTGGATAGGTCTGATTCTAATACAAATTCATACTCTTGATCAGCAGAGGGCACTATAGTAGGCACTATTTGCTTTTTAAGATCTTAAGATGAAATACGATTAAGCAGTGTTGCGTGTGTACTACTCAGTGTATAGGTGTGTGTGTGTGTGTGTGTGTATGTGTATATATGTGTATATATATTATATATATACAAACCACGAGGGTTCAGCACTCCTTAGCAAATGGCTAATTGACCCAGGTGCTACCGATTCAAGCAATTTCAATAAAGTCCACAGGTATAACGGTGCACACTGGGAATCCTTTAAAAATTAGCTTTTATTGAAATATATAAAACTTAATACATGGAGAAATAGGACCTATTTCTATTAAGTTTTATATATATATACATATATATATATATATATATATATATATATATATATATATATATATATATATATATATATTATATTAAACAGCCAGCACCAAGGGTCTTTGTGATTCAAAAAATTACAACCATGTATATAATATAATATAAGCTATGATCAAACGGTTAGCTTATTCATCTGCCAGATTGCAGAATGCCTCTGATTGGGCCTATGAAATTCAACTAAATAGTAGGAAAGTATCTGATGATCTTAATTTATAGCATTTTGCTTAATCGTATCTTATACATAAATAAAGACTTGGTAAAATTCATACAATATGTCTAAAAATGGTGCTATTGCATGAACTACTGCTTTTAACTGTAGATCTTTTAATTTATATAAAATTGTAATGCAGAGAATGCCCAGTGTGTCTAATATTACTATTTTGTTCCCTTCCATGTTTGCCTGACTGCAGTGAAGCTGCGGCGCATGCTGTAGCTACCCTAGCCGAAGCCACCCTGCAGGGGGGAGGGCAGATTGTTTTGTCGGGAGAAACTGCAGCAGCTGTTGGAGCCCTGACCGGAGTGCAGGATGCTAATGGTAGGAGATCTCCAATTTCATTTAGCAGTAATTAGACATACTGCAATATCTTTCCAAGATTTATGTTAAATGAAACAAACTTGTGTTGTGAAAATTCCATTGTAATCTGTGTGGAAAATGTTAACTTGGAAGTAAGTTTTATACATTGAATTGAATGTGGCCCAACATGTAACCGCCATCATACTTAGCCCAGTATAGTATGCCAAGATAGGTCCTCTAGTGGCCAGGGCTACATTTTTTCATTTCATCACTAAATCTCGTGTTGCCCAGTAACTGATACTGTTTGAAAACCAATAGTGTGCAATAAACTCTAACAGATTAAAACAATAGGCATAGTGCTGAATTATAAGTTCAGCACAAACTCTATTCATTTCACTTATGTTTAGCAAGGGGGTGTGTGGCCCTTTTAATCTCTGTAACTGGATATATTTATTTGTTTGCATCCCCTATCAATACTATTTCTTGTAAAACTGTACAGCACTGTGTATAACACTATATAAATACAGATATAGATACAAACATGTTACAGTTAAGAAATTATATACTACAGGTATGGGATCCTTATCCGGAAACCATTATCCAGAAAGCTTGAATTAAGGAAAGACCGTCTCCCATAGACTCCATTTTAATCAAATAATTCAGAATTTTAAAACTTATTTTAAAAACTTCCCTTTTCTCTGTAGTAATAAAACAATTCATACCAACTAAGATATAAATAACCCTTATTGGGTGCAAAACAATCCTATTGGGTTTAATTAATGGTTTATTGATTTTTTTAGTAGGCTTAAGGTATGGAGATCCAAATTACAGAAAGACCCCCTTATCTGAAATACCCTTGGTCCCAAGCATTCTGGATAACGTGTCTTATACCTGTAGTATCTCAGATTGGCACTATAGGATTGGTTGCATTGTTTTAAGCCTGTATATATAATATAGAATTCAGTCACAAGCACTAGAGTTTACTATCTCTGTCAAAGAATTTAGTATGTTTAGGATCTAATGTCATCTTAAAGCTTTGCTGCATTCTCTGATTCTCTGATAACTAGAAGGTTATCATTGATAACTGAGTATCTGAGAAGAAAGGTTTGTTTTAAAATATTGATTTGTATTTAAATGAATGTGTAATTTTACCCTTATCTGTGCCTGCCCCACACCATTTTGCTTGCATCTCTATTTTAATTTTGGCTTTTGCATAAACTCTGGTCCGACTTGTTTCAAAGACAACGTGGAGCGGATTACATTATAGTGAGCCCAGATTATCAATTAATGCTGAAAGCAGCCATGCATTATTGCTGACTGACGCAAGCAGAAAAGGATTATTGGGCACATCTCTGTTCAGAAGGGGGTAGAGATTGGAGCATTTGTTGTTCCATCTCAATTTTCAGATATACTGACAATGTAATTTAGTCTTTCTTTTCCCCATTGCTTTATTTAATACAGCATCTCACACATTTTTAAAATAAGACTGGGATACCTTATTTTTTCTTTTTGTAGTACATCATAGAACCTTTAAGCAGAATATTTGGGTTTTTTACACTTTGGTTATAGAAGGACTTTGAATTTGTTTTGCATTTTTTATTTGCTTAGCCCTAGTGTTTAGATTTGTGCACATCTACTCTTGTTCCAGGTGCAATTTGGAAAAGAATTGTGATGAAGGAGAGTGATGGCAGAAATAAAGGTAGTAAACCCTACTCAAAATTTCAGATCAGTGCTTGCCCTTATTGGCTTTGTATAATATTCTCTTGCTTTATAGTTATCTAACTGGTTTTCTGCTGGCCATTCAGCACACACACAAACATATTCTAAATAATGGTATCCCCACATAAAACTTGCATAGAATGAAAGCCTTGTAACTCTACTTATTTAGCAGGGCCCATTGGCTTTCATGAGAAAATTTATATCCCCAGTCCTATTAGAGAAAGATCAGAAATGCTAATATTGAAACTGTTTTAGTTATTGTAAAACAATAAAATACATTTCTTAAGTGTTTAATTTACTGTACAACCTTTATATAAAACTAATTCCTAGAGTTAATATTTGTATAGTAGAATTCCTGTCTTTCTGCTGTAACATTTATTAGGGTTGTAAATGGATAACTTTACATGAACACAGGAGGTTGTTCATAACCCTGTAAATAAAGCTATTCATTTGAACACAAAAATATAGTCTTTCTAACACCCAAATTGGCAGCTTAGTACTAGTCACTGTAGTGCTGAAAAGAATGCCATCTACCTAATTTTTAACTCAAACCCCATTTCATGTGCTTCTGGTTTAATCCTCATTTTTAGGGATATTTTTTCACATTTCATCATTCTAGGCTTGAAAAGCTTAATCTACTGGAGATATTGATCTAAATTATATATTTGAACTTACTGATCATGTCCCATTATAGCTTGTGATTAATAAAAGTAGTTGTAAGAAATAATGAGGGACTGCATTAGACTATCAAAGCAGTTCTTAGTCGGTATGCTTAGACCACTGTGATACGATTGTTGACTGGAGGTGATTTTCAAACCAGCCTAATAAATATCAACCTGATCCCCCAACCAGAATGGCAGTATTTTGGCTCAACTTACAGGCCAGTAAGCTGGCAACTTGGTCAGGAGCAACCCTCTTGGCAGACCATGTTAGCTTATGAATGGCCAGCTCCCCCTAATGGGATGCAAATGGATGCTGCTAAAAAAAATTTAATTGGGTATATTTGATCTGTTGCTTCCTGGGTTGATACAGGATGTGGTCTGATCCAGGTATTTGACCCCACAAAATATTTTTTAACATTTGTAATTTGCTTTGAAAATTAAACATTTTAATGGTTTTAATTCTACAGGTATGGGGTCCCTTATCTGGAAACCCATTGTCAAGTTAGCTTTGAATGAAAGGAAATCTATCTCCAATAGAGTCTATATGTTTACAGGGTAACCCTCTGCTATGATTATCTTAGTTAGCCAATAAAGGTATCACCTTTATACCACTTTTGTTATTTTTTTATTTCAAAAGGGTTACCCTGTAAACATTTTGACTGGCTAACACGGTACCTGGCTAACACCTTTTCCTGCATCTACAATAGTCTGTATTAAGTAAATAAGTGTAATTTTTAAAAGATTTTCTTTTTCTGTGTATTAATTAAACAGTAGATTGTAGGAAATATTTTATTTATGATGTTATATTTGCCATACCCATTGTTAAAGCCTTGCTGATATTTTAAGTAATTTACATTTTTAGTTGCTTTTCATATATTAAATCTAGCTATATATTTCCCCTTTTGAAAATAAGCTCTCATCTCTGTACAAATTTTGTATTGTTAATTTAATTTTTTGTACAGTTGCCTTTTGGTGGATGGGGTGGAAATAAATCCAGTTCTAACTCCTATTCATGTTAGTTGGGAACTAATCTGCTGGTGGATGATTCTAGCTCAAATTACTGAGGGTTTTTGGAAGGGCCAAAAGTAGTAGCTCTGGGAAATGTTCACTCAAGGTCCCCATACACGGGCCGATAGTAGCTGCCGATATCTGTCCCTTGGACAGATTCGGCAGCTAATCGGCCCGTGTATGGGAACTCCCGACGGGCCTGCCCGACCGATATCTGGCCTGAAATCGGGCAGATATCGATTGGGCGGGTTAGAAAATCTAGTTGGATCAGGGATCGCATCGGCTCCCCGGACCGGCTTTTCCTATACCCGCCGTTATAATTCAATTGTTTGGCCCCTGGATTCTCCCGATATCGCCCACCCATAGGTGGGGGATATCGGGAGAAGATCCGCTCGCTTGGCGACATCGCCAAACGAGCGGATCTTAGTGTGTATTGGGGACCTTTATTCTGCACTTACAAGAAATGTCTAAATTTATATTGTGATTTTTCTTTAGGACAGGACGCTTTGTGTGGCTTAGTTTTGGAAACACATGAAAAATGGCTAAACACAGCAGAGATGATAGCAACAACTGCAATACAAAACCAGGATTATAAATCATTTTAATTCTTAATTTAAATAATTTAAGTTTCACTTTTACAGGTCTATTAACAAGTCGTACTACACAGTTCAGGTGTGGGACTTGTTATCCAGAATGCTGGGGACCTGGGGTTTTCTAGATATGGGGTCTTTCCATAGCTTGGGTATCCATACATTGTCTGCTAAAAATTATTTAAACATTCAATAAACCCAATAGGATTGTTTTGCCTACAATAAGGATAAATTATATCTTAGTTGGGATCAATTACAAGCTACTGTTTTTTTTTTTATTACAAAGAAATAAAAATAACAAATTTTGATTTATTTGCCTAAAATGGAGTTTGTGGGAGATGGCCTTCCCATAGTTTGGAGCTTTCTGAAAATGGATTTCAGAATAATGGATCCCATACCTGTTACACGTTTAGTAGGCTGATTTTTTTTTTTATTGTATTAAGACATAACACATCCATACCCTACCATAAATGAAACCCATCCAAAGAAATCTATTTCCTTTTTAATGTATTTCTTAGATAAATTATAGGTTGGCAATTGCTAAAAAGAGTACATTGCTGAGTATAAATTCCATACATCCATGTATTGTAACAAACCCCACTGCATTACGGTCCCAGGGAAGGAAGTTGTTGTAAATTATGTGTTTTCTATGTCAGCTTACATAAATATAAGTCCGTCTGTGTGTTGCCACCTTTACCTATTCAACACTTTTTTTTTTTTTATTGCTCTTACCCCATTTCCGACTTATCCTTACTGTTTGTTTCCAGTGCTCCACAGTTTCTTCCCAACTTTTATAATGAACATTTCAGTATTTTTGTTTTTCTAAGTACATTTTTGGATCTTCAGAAAAATAATTTGACCATGTTTATTATTTTACACTTCTTACACTAATTATATATTAAAACATTTTAAATTTACAAAAATGTGCCTATAATACACATTTGCAGTACATTATATGCTCCAATACTATGATTTTTTCCCTGAAAAAGAGGGACTGAACAATCTTGATAGAACTTATTTTAGCAATACTTAAGGGGACATTTAAGTATTAGTGTTTGCATTATACACCACTGAGAGAATGTGGCTTTAAGTGTTTCTTTAATAATGATTTTCCCACAAACCTCACTACTGTCGGCCATCTGTTCCACTTCGTACTGGCTGCTTTCGCAGACTTTACAGCAGAGTTTGCAGCTCTCGGCATTGCAGTATTCCTTTGGCTGAGTGAAGACAGGGCTGAGATTGGCTACCCATATCCTAATATCTTTTCAAGCAATAATCATAAGGGCACACCTACTACTCTACTGGCCGGAGAGGATCTGTGGGGTGCTACAGTAAAGCTTTACTTTTTAAAGTTAAGTCTTTTTTTTTATCTCAGATGTAAATCGGGCTGCTTATATTATTCATCATTGCCTGCACAGTAAGGGTGCTGTATGTCATTGGCATATTGAGACTACAATTAATGCACTTCCTTTAGCCTCTGCTGCCTAAACCATATTTCTTCTAATTTATGCAGACGATGAATAATTTTCTGAAGGAACAAAATCTGAACAATCTTAATAAGATAGCAGTTCTTATAGTTCTATAGTTTTATAGTTCTTATAGCAGTTCTTTCCTTTGCTCACTCTTCCATCAAGCTAAGGGCCCAGCCTGGCAGCTAATTTTGGTGGGATTTATAGAGAATGCCTGTTAGCTCTCCCAGACACTCCAGATATCCAGATAGAAGGTAGTTTACCTTTATTAAAAGTATGATGTGAACAGTGCTATTTTGATGTTTATTTTAAGCTTTATATATAATTTAGCTTTTATTTTGTACTCTTTGAATTTATTTAGCTATTTGTTCAGCAACTCTCCAGTTTGGAATTTTAGCAGTTATCTGGTTGATATGGGTTTTTTTTACCATAGCAACCAGACAGTGATTTGACCAAGAAACTGGGAGATGAATAGGAGAAGCCTAAATACAAAAACTGTTAAAAAAGCAGCAATAACTAACAATACATTTATAGCATCACAGAGCAATAGTTTTTTTTTTTTTTTGCTAGATAAAGTCAGTGACCTTCTCCCCCCCCTTCCCCTTAAAGCTGAAAAGAGGCCAAAAAAAAGCAAATAATTTAATTTTAAATGAAGAGTAGAACATTCTTCAACATACTAAATTAAGTTAAAGGTGACCTTCTCCTTTAGGGGGAGACTGGGGTTAACACTCCTTTGCAGTCCATCATATCTTTAAAACCACATAGAAGTTATTGATTACAACAACATTTTGATATGTCTATAATTTTATGAGCAAATAAGGAGACCCTGACTACATTTTGTATTTTCTTTTTTAAACCCTGTGCTGCAAATCATGTGTAAATCTCCATGCTGAAATAGCTGCAAATAGTCCCTCTCTGAATTTGTCAGCTTGAGATTTTCCACTTGACTTCCTACTGGGATCCAAGACTTGATGATGATTCCAAAATTATGGCTTCATATCTCTAATGACCTTGAGAATTCCCTCTTAAAATTTGTAATGCCAGTTCTATATCCACCCATCCCCAAAGCCCACTGAAACATATACCATAATCTGCCTTTGGGGATTAAACTACCAGCTGTCAGTGCTGCTTTTGAGACATGGTGCAGCTCCTCTCCACGTGCCACAAATTAGGGACCTTAAATTCCACACTTATAAATGAGAAAAACCCTACTTAAAGTTCAAGTCTTGCCCATGCTCCATTTCTCCGTGTCAGCAGAATGCTTCATTTAAGTGCATAATGGCCTTATTTAAACAACTGTGAGAAAAGATGAAGTGTTTTTTCATGTACAGCAACCATATTTTATGTTACCTAAAGCATCAGCGACTTATAAATTAGCATTATTAAATGCCCCCAGCAATTATCAGGTGAGTAGTAATCTGATCCAGAATGGGGAAGTTGGCTGCAGTCCCAAAAGCCCACTGTAATTATGTCCCGCATTCTGTGGCTCTTGTGTCTCCCAATGCACATTGTATTCTTTGGTTGCTTTGGCTGTGGCGTCTTTTTAATATTGCCCCCAAAACCCCTATTCTTGCCTTTATTCCACTTAAAGAAATCCCAGATACTAATTTGCATTTTTCAGTAGCAGAGAATGCTGTCTGATAGGTATTAAATAAATAAATAAAGCCTAAACGAGGACATACACTGCCAGATATGCAGATCTGGGGCAGCATTGCCCACTTGTTTGCAGATATTAGTTGGGCAGGCTTGTTGAAGGGCCCCATACACAGGCTAGTAAGCTAGCAACTTGGTCTGGACCCGAGTCTAAATCTGGCAACCTTTGGCTCATGCGACTGGCACTGTGATATCTCCCAGCATCCCTGCAGCAACTGAATGTCTGACCCTGCATATAATAACCCGCTGCCTGAATGTGCCAGTAAAGAGTGCCGGGATACTAATGTATCAATCCCTTAGTATTTTTTCTTCACAAGCATATATATATATTAATTTCCTGATAAAATGCTAAAGCTGTCAACTTTTTTTTTTTAATGCAAACATTACAAATATAATTTTATTTTTACATTGCTAGTGTGGACATGTGGAAAGCCCTAGGTTATTCTGCTGTTGTGAATGTATAAAGGGCCCAATCTCCCTTCCTTATGTGGTACCGCAGTGCAGAGCCTCTGTCCTGATTCCCCTCTCCTCTCCATGACCTTCCCAGCCCCTGACAGCTTGCTGTGCTGTAAAGCAGCTCATGTGACTGCAGTAATCCGGAGCCAGTAAACAGCTGTGTATGTAGGAACATTGCAGGATGAATCAAGCCTATTGTTCCGCACTGCAGAGGCCTCTCAGTAAGGCTGCTCAGCTTGGCAGCTTTGCATGGAGCATAGTGTAACTGATATTTAGGGACTACCCTGAGGGAGTCTAGCAATAATTGCATACCCAAATAGGTTTAGGGTGCTACCAATTCTTTCTTTTCACAAGCAAAAAGCAGTATGATTTTATGTCACATTTGTTTAGATGGGAACTCCCTGTTGAGCTCTTAGATTATCTCTGTGCTACCCTGTTTCTGGCAGTCCCTGTCTATTAGTTACACCAAGGCCTATAACTTCCGGATCACCCCTAAAATAGCATCTCCACAGGACTGAATTATATTAATGCTTCCTCAGTCCAACCCTTTGAGCCGTTTGCTGTCCAATGCATTTATTAGCCATACTTTGCTAGCTGTTTGAATAGATAGGTCATCCATATGCTCATTGTTAATCAGCTAATAATTATCACTGTGATCACTATCAGTATGATTTTATGTATTCCTTCCCTTCTGTTTTATGATTTTCTATTGTGAAAGCACTGCATGCCCTGTGATGCTCTCGAAATGCACAAATGCATGCAGCAGCCCCAACATAGTGTGTTTAATAAAAAGGGATTCTGTCACAGAGAAACTGTTCTAATTGTAAAATGCATTTGTTAGTCTTCTGTATATTCCTGGAGGCCAATGTTGAAGGCCAGTTAGAGCAAGGATTGGGGTGAACATTTATTTTGATGGGCAAGATATTCTTGGAAATATGGTCAAATTGCTAATACAGCAGTGTTTCGATATGTTTGTAAAGTAATTAATGATCAATGGGTCTCTGAGCAAATGAATGCCTAGTAGTTAAAGAAAAATGATTGGTACTGATGGTAACTTGGCACAGATATGTCCACAATCTCTGATAATCGCGAGACACTCTGTAGAGACAGAGTGTATGTGGATATGCTTGGTGGCTAGTGACAGTTATACATAAAAGTCCCAGGAATTTTAAATGCATTTTGTGCACCTCATGCTGTAGGTCCTCATGTTACAATTTTTCCCAGCTCTGTACTAGCCAGAGGATAAACATTCACTATCATTGCACAACAACTCTAGTTATGTATTTAATTACATATCCGTGTGGTTTGTTATATGTGGCAAAATGAATATAACTTTAAGACTAAGAATGCCCTTAGATCAGCAATTAATATTGCCTTTTGTGACCAAAGGACTAACAAATTATTAGGTAAGCATTATCTCGAAGACACCAAGCCTTCTGCTTTAGAGAGAAGTCTGTTAGATGAAGACACTTGGACCTTGTCCCCCAGGAAACCTAATAAAAATTGTAAAAATAATTATTTTCTTGATACACGTAAAGTTTTTGTAACTACTCCACCTGTATCTGCTGGGTCCGCTGCCGTATCTGCAGGTTGCTTACCTGTGGTCCCTGGCAACGGACGAAAGCTGGTCTTGTGGGGGGAATTTACATCATACCGGAACTGAGTTCGATGAGCAATGAGTAATTCCAGTTTTACACTTACTATTTTTATATGTTATTTGTATTTGTTTTCAGAAAGGTTTTAGATAACCACCGAAAAGTTGACTACATTCAATAAAATGTAGAAATTGAAAGAGAAATAGTATGCATGCACACAAGTCAATAGATACGTTTTAGATATCTCAGCCCTGTGAGCTGCACTTGTAAATCATTTGTTAGGTTAATTTATTGAAGGAGAGTACACAAGTGTAGATGTATATATAAAATATAAAGAATTAATTATTTCTTTTCAAACTCCTGTAAATGAATACATGGTGAAATGACCATATATATAGTTGTGCTGGTAAATAAGTCAGAATGCTGACCTGCAGTCTAGCATAGGCACTGCCACTCCAAAACTCATTATGTGCTTTGAGTTATAATGGCAGCAATAAAGAGTGTTTCAACAGCAGAATACAGTAGAGTTTTATAGAGGCCTGCAATTTTAGGAGTATATTTTTCCTGCAGAAAGGATGTATGCTTTGACATAAGGCTGGAAAGGCATGGTTTTCAAAATGCATCCAAATCCTGTCCTGATTGTGTTGTGTTTTTTTTGGTAGTTGAAGAATTATAATTGTTTCTCTGGCCATCCGATCACTGTATAGTAATGTGTACAATATGATCCTGACAAACCAGTTTTATAAAGGAATGCTTCATTTTACATGATACCCATTGAATTTTCAACAAATACTTATCTTCTCTGTTTTGTTTTTTCTTCTGTGATCAGTATGCATGGGATCACTTTATAACTGGATCTTCTTTAGGGGAGAAAAAGGCACTTTAGACTGACTCAGAGTGTCATAGAGCTGTGCTTGTCTTGTTAATAAAACTGAAAGGGTCTTAATCCCCCTCTTTGGATTATGAACATGTGCAGGGTAGATTAGCCTAATCAAAGCCCAACGCCTGACCAGATGCAGTGTCGGGACAATCACAAACCTGATTAATACATGTCAAGGACTTAATCATTGCTCTCTATCTTATACTCGAGCATAGAGTGCCCTTTGTATAGCTGCCTTGGACTCCACATCTTGCTCTTCTCTGTAGGAATGCTGCATCTCCAAATATGTTGTCAATGTTTTTCTAAGATAGCATACATGCTTTACCACTTTAATAAATAGCTGATCCTGTTGAAACTTATCGCTGTGTTAGCAGCCTGGGCACAGTTCATTGGTGTAAAGTCAACCACTGTTGCATTTGGTATAGAGATGCACAAAATCTGGGATTAGGCCAAGATTTTTTGTCAGGATTCGGGCGAATCCACACTCCTGAACTGAATCAGAATCCTAGAAATCATGTGACTTTTTTTCACGGAAGTTGAAACATTTTCGCCACGTGTGCCGACATTTAATCCTTCCGAAACCCAATTTGCCCAAGCTAAATAGAATTCAGTTCAGTATTCGGCCGAATCTGTTACGAAGGATTCGGGGTTCGGCCAAATCTGTAAAAGTGGATTTAATGCATCCCTAATTTGCTCTGCTAATGGTTTATGTCTAATGTCAAGCCGAAAATCGCTTGGCAAAAATATTGCCATCCGCCTCCTACCTGTGCCTGCACCCGTATGAATGAGATATGCTCGGGTGCAGGCACACTTTGCATTCTCTTTGGCTTTTATGTGTATATCGGCTACATGTGCCTGAGCGTGTATCATTCATTCGGGTGCAGGCACAGGTAGGAGGCGGATGGCAATATTTTCGGCAAGCAATTTTGCCAGACAAAATGTACACCAGATGCTTTGTCTGACATTAGCCTAACAGTGTTGAGGATTTAATGTACAAATAGTGTGTAATACTAGTGACATACAGGGCATATATAACTGCCATTGAGTCAGCCTGTAATGCTTAAGGCCTATGGCACGTGGGTTCATTCTGTCTGAGTACAGTAACAGGCATGTCATCTGCCTCTTAGTATACATAATCCCCTCTCTGCATGCACTAACAGGCAGATCCCAGGTTGAATTAAAATGTTGTTTAAAAGTCTTTAAGTGAAATAAGTCCATGATAAATCCCTTTTAAATGATAGTCACCTTTAAATTAACTTTTAGTATGATACAGGCAGTGCAGTGATATTTTCTGACAAATAGCAGTTTGTGTCTAGTTTTTGTGATTTTTTTTTTTTAGGGGGTGAATTATTTAGCTAATTGTACAGCAGCTAATCAACCTTTTAGTTATCCTGTTGCTCGGGCCCATTTTACCTTAGCAACCAGGCATTGGTGTGAATGAGAAGGTGCAAGTTAAGAGGTCCTCAATAGAAAGATAAGTAATAAGTAACCTGACTATAAAATTGTAGCCTCACAGAACAGTAGTTTGTTTGGCTTCTGGGTCAGTGACCCCTGTTTGAAAGCTGGAAAGAGGAAGGCATATAAAAATTTTAAAAAATTAAAAAAAAAAACTTGACAGTAGGGCCTTATATAACATACAAAAGATTAAAGTAAATATGAACAGCCCTTTAATAGTTAAGCTGGGTTAAAACTGGCACTTGAGTTTAGCAACCAGGCTTGTTGTGTATCTCTGTGTCACACATTTATATAGTAGAATAGTGACAGCACAGATTTATAGCTTGACCTATCTCCCAGTCTTACTGATTATTTTAAATGCTTTCTATTAAATGTGTACAGGATCGTCTTATTTTTCAAATAGGGGATGGAGCTCACACAAAAGAAATGTAATGCAATGCACCCTGCTGCTTGGATATCTGGTGCCGGTACAGTATATTTGCTCTGAACCTGCCCATCTCTGTTCCCCTTTTGTGCATGTTTCAGCTGAGTTAGAATCCATCCCATCTTAATGGTGTTTAGGTGGAAATGCCCAAATAATTCAGTTCTGCTGTGTTTCACAGTGTGCCTTTACCGACAAACTATTCAGACATGCATGTTGTGTTTAGCTCCTGTTTCTATATTAAAACCTGCTTTTGTTTCATTTCAGGTCTAGTGCAGATTCCTGTCAGTATGTACCAGACTGTGGTCACCAGCCTGACCCAGGGTAATGGGCCTGTACAAGTCGCTATGGCGCCAGTCACCGCACGAATATCTGACTCTACAGTGACTGTGGATGGGCAGGCAGTGGAGGTAGTGACATTGGAGCAATGACTGTCGGGCCCTGGAGGACACGTTAGATGACCTTGGAGTTCCCAAAGTTCTGATGAGTTCTTCTGGGCGTCAACAACACATGGAATTTTTTTGGAGTGACAGTTCAAAGGCTTACCAAAAGAGTCAGAGACATATTTTTATCATTGAACTTTGTATATATATATATATATATATATATATATTCCCATGTGCTGGTCTTGTTCCTTTCTTAAAATGTTTAATTTATTTCATTAAAAAAAGCAAAATATGTTTCCAGTTTAAAATTCTAAGCTCTGGGAAGGTCACTGAGGGACAGCAAACCCATAGCTGACTGTATTTATAAACCGCTTCATGTCGTCCCAGAAATCTGCCGATAACATGGATGATTTGGAAGCAAAGGTTTTGCTGCCAGAATGCCTGTTCCTTTCCTGCTGGGTATCTGGCTACTTAGAGATACTATCATATAGTTCTCATTTCTGCATCAGATTTACTTATCACCTGTAACTAGCATGGGAGTTCTGCTTAAGAAACAGGCAGAAGTCGCTTCCTTTTAACATTTTCTGTCAGTGGAATAAGTAACAGCAGCTGTCTGCATTGTAGTAAGGGGCACGGAATCATTATATAACCGTGGTGCCTTATATCGAACACTCAGAATGAGAGCAGACATAGAACATTGATGTCTCTGGGGAAAAAGCAGAATGGAAATTTGCAAATCTGTTAATGAGGCTGAGCATGGAATGAAGCTCCTCATGAACTGCTATGGCTTCCTAATTTCTGGTATAGCAAGAAAACCCATAGCACAACCAGAATTGCACTAAAAATGTTTTTATTTTTTAATGTATCTTTGCATGTAGCCACATTATTTTGGCCATGTGGAAGTGGAAACACTGGCAGTTTTGGTTGATAGTGGCAGGTGTCCATATTATGGCAGATACATGGCCCTGCTAAGCTGTTGGCTGTCAGATCTGTTAATTCTTAGTTGGCGTTGCACAGAGGAGATTATTTTTTCATACAAAATCAATCTACAGAGCAATCCTTTAGCAAGTTTCCTAGCAAGCGTGTTGGGCTTTTTATGTACTCAACAAAATTATTGTAGCTTGGCCTGGAATGCATCTTCTTTATTAGGTATTTTAAAGGAGAAAAACAGTGATGAGCTTTAGTTTCTTTTTAGAACCTCACAGATCAGGGGATCATGGTTAAAGCCATTTCACTAGGGACTGATTTGTAAATAAACTGCTGATCGCAGTGGTGGTCAAAATGTCCAATGTGCGATCAGTGAGAGCATAGTTCTGTCTTCCCAATTTTTAGAAACATGGGGCCTGAGGCATGTGTAGCAGTGACTAGACTGAGCAGAGGCCTGACTGTCACCCTGCCGGTGCTTCTGCCACCACATTTCCCATAGATCATAATATGGGACGCAGTTAGAGGAATTGGGGGGCATTTTGACAGCCACTGTTTCCTGCCTAATGGTAGAACAGGTCATGTGATACTAATTAAGCTCTCTAGTCTCACCTACTTTTGATCTTTCATTTACTGAACACAGTAATATGTGCTAGCCTTGTAAGTAAATACTCATTTGAAAGTTACATTCCAGTTACTGTTTATATATACACATGTTTTTAACTGTCCTATCATAATTAGAGAATACATGCTGTATGCTCACGGGCACCCTCAGTGCTGCTGTCAGATTAGTTGTACCTTTATCACTTCTTTTGGGAAATTTTATTTCCATAAAAGAAAAATTAGTTACCTTTTAAAATTCCAATAAAAATGAGATTAGTTCTAATAATATGATAGGTCGGATCTGTCCCCAGGGGCATGGGGGAGTTTGCAGGAGTGCATTTTATTGGCGGCTTGTCCTGTGCTGGTTGTGTCCAGTTATATATGCTGCCAACAATGCACAAAGTCCATTCTCAAACACTTTCATGTGTTTGGATCAGACCGGCCAGACTTCAGTGAATGAAGAGAAATGATCCCAACTGGTACGAATATCATTTCTTTAACTCTTATTTCACAATGGCAATTATTTCTATTTAAATTGGATTCATTAACCCATTTAAGACAGATCTATTGTAATATTTTTATGTAAATACATTTTCACAGCAAGATGAATTTCAACCGAAATACTAAACTTACTGGACTAAGTATTAAAATGGATGATTGTAGTGGTCAACACTGTTTTTGTTTTTTATGGTGTCTCAGTAAAATGATACAAAAGACAACAGTTTCCTGTTCAATAGCTCAATATTGTATTGGGTTTTTTTTTCTTCCTAAAATAAATAATTTAATATTTCCCTGAATTTAGCCAATAAGTGACGTTACAGATGAACCCTGTTTGCGTCAGCCAAACTTTGCTTCCAAAATAGAGCCCTGAGAGATTCCATCCCGCATGTGTGAAACCTTACCGTGACGCTAGCCATCCCCTAGCAACTCTTTCTCTCTTGTTTTCTGCTTCTTCCCCAAAGTAACCAAATTAATCAATGGGACTGTGGTGCAGCAGGGTGAGGAAGGGATGCTAACAATATATCAGTCCCTAGCTTCTGATTTCTTTTTTTTTTTTTTTTTTTTTTGCAAATCATGTAACCTGTATAGCAAATGTTTTTGTGTATGTTTAGGATATATATATATATGCCAGGTCTAGCTTGTTAAACTTTTTTTTTTTTTTTTAAATGTGTTGTCAGTTTTCATTGACTTAAATATTTGTTTACTGCAACTAAAATTTTACTGCAAGAAACTTCATAAACTGTACCAAGACGTTGGATTAATTTATCCAGTCTTTCAGTGTGCATTGAGCAAATAAATTGTTCAACAGGCCTGTGTGTGCTTTATTGCTGGAGGGCTGAGTTTCTATATGGACTAAACACTTTAGAGCCTATTTATTATTCTGTGTAAAATAAATGACAAATTTATCTAATTTAGGTGTGTTTTATTTTAAGATGCCCTAACACCAGATTTGATGCAGTTATTTTGCACCTCAAACCCTGTGTTGCCCATTAAAGTCAATGGGAAAAATTCAAGCAGGTAAGTTCAGCAAAAAAAACAAAACTCCATATTTTTCCATTAGTGATGTGCGGGTTGAGATTTACTCGACCCTAACCCTGCCCGCCCTGCAATGATGTCACAAAAGGGGCAGGGCTTCTGGGTGCATGCCTATAAATAGAGAAGCTGCAAGAGAGCTGCCGGCAGTGTAAGGTTGTGGGCAAGCAGAAGAGCTTTTATAGGAATACTGTTATTAAAAAATGCACCAGTTAATAGAGCTGCTCCAGCAGAATCCTGCATTTTAATCTATTTTTTTTTTTTTAAAAAGCAAACTGTTTTTTTTATATATTTAATTTTAAAATTTCACATGAGGCTAGGCATGTTTTTCATTTCCCAGGGTGCCACAGCCCTGTGATCTGATAAACTTCAGTCTCACTTTACTGCTGAGCTGCAAGTTGGAGTGATATGATCTCCCTCCCAGCAGCCGATCAGCAGAACAATGGGAAGGGAGCACGATAGCAGCTCCCAGTAGATATCAGAATAGTACTCAATAGTAAGAAATCCAAGTCCGGCTTGGGACTCCTCCAGTTACATGGGAGTAGGAGAAACAATAGGTTACCTGAAAGCAGTTCTAATGTGTAGTGCTAACACCTTCTGAAAACTCAGAATCAGGCGCAATGCACTGAGATGGCTGCCTACACTCCAACAGCTAAAAAAAATATTTGTTGGTTCAAGAATAAAATATTAAATGGTAGAGTAAATTATTAGCTATGTAAACATCGTAAGTTAGAAATATAAGTGCACCGTAAAAATCATGACAATGTCCATTTAAAAATGGAAACCCGACAAGGGGACACTTGTGTAATGTTTGAGCTTCTCAAAACCATGAATGAATGGAATTTTACATCTTCTTATACTCCCCTTCAGGTCACTGACCTGCACAAACTGGCCAGCACGCATCAAGCATATGCTGTAAATTCTCCAGACGCTTGACCTTCAGGTACTATGGGGATCAATTTGGATACCTCTCTACTAGCTCTCTGCAATGGCTCTCCTACAAAGTGGGAAAATAACTGCACTAGGCCAGCCTACTAGCCCTTTATATCTTGTGCTCCTTGGGCACCTATATCGCAAAACAAACTGTTGCACTCCCACTTGTTATTGAGTACCCTTACCAGCTGACCATCTACCTGATCCTATTGTCCCTAAGGTTTTTGTGCATTTTCTTCCACCTCTTTATGATGAGAATTGAGCCAGATATTACCCAGCTTTATAGATCATGGGGCTAGTAAACTGCATGAGCTACTGTTTAACCAAAAATAAATTAACTTTTCTATGTAGGTAACTCCGAATGGGTGGGGGGTGGCTATGTCTCTGGGCAGGGATAAGACATGTCAACCCAAAAAAATATTTTGGGTCTGTCAGGCTGCTGCCTTGTGTTACACTGTTTCATGAGTCAGAGCCACCAGGGCAGAGAATAGAGAAGAACAGACAAACTGCTTTTAATTATATATCCAATAACTTAAAAACCATTACAAATACGTGATTAATGTATATTGCAAAGTTGCTTAAAATTATGTTATTTTTATTAGGCAAAAAATTATTTTTTGGGTTGACATGTCCTTTAAACACACAAAAACCTCCAAGCTGCAACAATACCACACTTTTTCTTTTTATTTAATGTCTTTTTTTATTTAATTTAATTTTTCTACTACTAAGTGGGTGGGTGGTTGAGAACATCTTAAGGCTAATGCCTCACAAAGCATATGGAGCGTATTCTCGGCAAGCCGGAAAACAATTTCTGAGAATACATTCCATAAGCTTAAAGATCCCCCTACCTGTGCCTGCACCCAAATGAATTGAATACGCTCGGGTGCAGGCACATGTAGCCGATATCCTCCTAAAAACACAAGACATTGCATTTTCACATGTTTTTATGCAGATATGGGCTACGTGTGCCTGCACCCTAAAGTATTCAATTCATTCAGGTGCAGGCACAAGGAGTGGGGATCCGGGGTATTCTCGGAAAGCGTTATTCTGCTTGACGAAAATATGCATCATACACTACATGTGTCTGGTCTCCAGACAAGGTGAGTCACTAGCACGGTGAGCAATTTATACCCTACCATTGTGCACATGTGACGTATATTAACCAATCTTCTCTCACTATAACTACTTACCATGTCGGCGTTCAGATGTTGCCTAATTTACCAGTCACCATCTAAAACTAGCTGTGCTAAATTTAACCTCATAACTGCCACTCCCCAGCTATTGTCCAATGTTGCCTACAGCCTAAAATTAGGCCCTCCATTAGGATTCCCAGTTACCTGATTTGCTAGTACCAACTAGGCTCCAGTATCTACAAGGTATTGTGGGAAACGGGGCTGTGACTGGAGGGGAGCTGACTACTGCAACATTGTTTAATCGTATTTAGAACCAGGTAAAGAATAGAAAGGGACAAATAACTGATTATTGGGGCCTGATATTTCTTAGGTTTGCTTTGTGAAAAAGTTACTGTAAATGAGAGGAATAGTATTTGGTCCTGGCCACCTGTCCTAGCAGCCAGGACAATATAAAGCTTTATAAAACACAGGAAGGAATCAACAGCTTTAGGAAATGCATCTGAGGCTCCAGCTCTTGATATAGGACAGATGAAGTGAGTAATTCAGATAGCTCAAACTGAAAGCAACAAGTACATGGCATGTTTAGAATAAATGGTAATGGTATGTCCGTTATGAAATAATCTGATAAAATAAGAGCTTTCAAATTGGTCTTCAGTTTATTGTCCCATAAAGGGTGCCCACTGATAGTTTCTCCAGACAAGCATCCCCACCATTAGATCCAAAAGATTGTAATTGGTCTCTATTGTGCCTTAGTTTCAGGGCCCATGATAGTCTAAGGCAGGGATCCCCAATCTTTTTAACCTGTGAGCAACACTGGAATGTAAAAAGAGTTTGGGAGCAAAACAACCATAAGAAAAAGTTCCTGGGGTGCTATTTGGTAGCCCCATGTGGCCTGGCAGCCTATAGAAGGCTTGCCTCTAAGCCAGAAATTAAAAAATGAGCACCTACTTTGAGGCAACAGGAAGCAGCATCCAAGGGGTTGGGGCTCTGTTCCTTGAATGTAAATGCTATGGCAATTTAACAGCAGTTAGATGCCTGCAGGTTGTACATATTGTTGCAGAGGCTGAAATATTTAACAATAATTACACAAACTGTATTTTTAACTACTTGGGGCCCCTGTAATGCTGAGGGCCAGGGCAAATACCTTTTCTCACCTACTATAATACATATACCACTGCCTAAGAATATTTTAAGGATTTTTTAACTTGAGTGTTGTTCCATTGATGGCTAGTTGTTCTTTATCCAGAATGAATTCATATATATATACATACAACACCCAGTGTGGCAGAAGGAAGTGAATGGAGCAGCCCTTGCCGTCTATGTTGTACTGTATGCAGTGTTTCAATATGTGCCTGAACATGTCGGCCTGCAGGGGAGTAAGTGGGCAGGGAGTCTTTCTTGTTAACAGATGAATAGTGACTTTAATCTGCACTAATCGCTCTTAAATGAGAGGGTCAGGCCCACCAGCTGGCTTCCACCTTCTGCTCATTGTAGGACTCTGTTTAATCCGGAGCTGTGTTTAAATAACCGAGGAACAAAGCTAAATATTGTGCTGTGCAAGTGTGCCTGGGAGTGTGTGTTATCTCTCAGTGACCTCCTACCACAACTGAACTGGCAGAAAATGGAACGTGCCCCTCATTCCCACAAAACAGACAGCAAGAAGAATTCCGGGGTTCCTATAAAAACTGCTAATATATCACAAACACTTGGTAAATCTGACCCAATTTAGCAGCTTATTATGTTAATTTGTTGGATAAGTAATGCTGTGCGGTTTTGTGATACGATTTCAGCTCACTTCAGCCGTAGCCATGTGATATTTTTATACCCTTGCTTAGATGACAATTATTTATATAGCCTGACAACTACACACAGTATGGAGGCAAACCTATATATGATTCACATCCTTTGTAAAGTGTTGGCTGTGCTATTTACCATATAATCATTTGCTGTGAATCACTTGTAATTTAATGAAAAAAATAATGTTATGGTTGCACTTTAAAGGAGAACTAATCCCTGAATATGGCTAAAACTTTCATTTTTTTATGCTGAGCGTATTGCACCAGCCTAAAGGTTCAGCATCTCTATAGGAGTAATGATCCAGGCCTTTAAAGTTGTCACAGGGGGTCACCATACTGGAATCTGTTATTAGTGTCAGAGACATGCACGTGTTCAGGGTGCTCTGAGCAGCTGCTAAGAAGCTAAGCTTAGGGGCCATCACAAATTATCAAGCAAAAAATTAGATTTGCCATAGGAGCTAGTGCTACAGGGCTGATTATTACATTTTGATGCAAATTGCACCGGTTTTCAAAGCTGCCATTTACTAATAATCTGTATTAATTACTAACCAGCCTTACATTGTGACATTTATATTCTCTAGGTATATTATATTGTGAGTTGGTCCCTAAGCTCAGTAAGTGATAGTAGCACAGAGCATGTGCAGAGAATCAGCAGAAAAGAAGATGGGGAGCTACTGGGACATCTCTAGAGGCACAGATCCTCCCTGATAAAGGGCTGTGGTTGCCTTGGGCTGGTACAGAAACCCAAAACATAATACCGTATATGCCGATCCGAATGTAAGCCGAGGTACCTAATTTACCTAAGAAAACTGGAAAAACTTATTGACTCGAGTATAAGCCTAGGGTTGGAAATGCAGCAGCTACTGCTAAGTTTCAATAATCAAAATAAATACCAATAAAATTACATTAAATGAGGCATCAGTGGGGTTTTAAATATTTTTTTAATATTTATTAAAAATTTATTTTTAATATTTATTTCAAAGAAAAACAGTAAACTAGCTCTGTAAGTGAAGAAGAGGGTCAACAAAACAATATGGTATCAACAATGATACCTTAAGAGTACTACCCCCTACAGCTCAATCAGCAACCAAGCTAAAACACAAAGAGTTAAAATCCTTAAAAACTATATATAGTTTATATAATATAATAACACATTTTGGGTGCTGAAAAATTAGGCTTATACTCGAGTATATACAGTATGCAACATTTCTGCCCTACTTCTTTAGTTACGCTTTAGTTTTCCTTTAACAGACCTGGTGTACATACTAAGGGAGATTTTCTACACTCCCCAAAGGCCACTTCAGATATAGAAAATAACCTGTTTCAATCTAACTTGATTTTAGCGCTGTCAATCCTACATATCAGAGTAAAAATGTGTTAAAAATGCTTATTGTTTGATGATTGGTTGGATCTTGTTGATCAGAATTTCTTCTTTGGTTAATCCTCTTGGAAAAACCAGAGGTTGTTATACCAAATCTGTCATAAAGAGGTCAAGCAAGGGTAGTAGTTATCTTAAATGCTGTCAAAGTCACACAATATAATTATTCAATTATATTGTTCAATAGCCTTTCAGCAATTTTACCCAAACTATTGTCATGCGTAAAATATTCCTGACTTTTTCTTCTTACTTTAGCAAATAGTTCCATGCAAACTAAAATGATCTTGCCAGGTCTGCGTTGGCATTATACTGGCAGTGCAATTTCAATCCAATGTCAAGTTCTTTATAAGTAGATGAAGTGAGTGAAACAGAATTATTCGAAGTTCTACTACAAAATTACTAACTTCACCCATTCACTACATTTCTCCTTTGAAAATAGAAACAGACCACGTTGTTCCAGTTGGATCATCATGGATACAGTGATACCTTCACCTACAGTAGAATGCAGTAGTTAAAATGACCTATATGACTCCCATGAGAAAGAGATTTGAAACCCTCTTATACAGCATTACACATTACCATTATTTCCACACTGTCAAACAATTGTTAGGTAAATATTTACATTAGTGATTCCCAGATTATAACAACTACTTGGATAGATGGAATGAAGGGATTTTAGTTCAACACCAGCTACAGGGATACAGGTTGAAAATCAGATTAAGGGTTTTTTAGGGAGAGGGAGGCATAAGTGTTATTGTATTGCTTAAAGGAACAGTATCACCAAAAAATTCAAGTGTATGAAAGAAATTCCAATATAATGTACTGTTGCCCTGCACTGGTACAACTGGTGTGTTTGCCTCAGAAACACTACTATGGTTTATATAAAGAATGCAGCTATGTAGCCATGGAGGCAGCCATTCAAAGGAGAAAAGGCACAGGGACATAGCAGAAAACAGATAAAACACTATTGTATTCTACAGAGCTTATCTGTTATCTGCTATGTAACCTGTGCCTTTTCTCCTTTTTTCCAGCTTGAATGGCTGCCCCCGGGCTACACAGCAGCTTATTATATATAAACTATAGTAGAGTTACTGTAGCAAACACACAACTTTAACCAGCGCAGGGCAACAGTACATTATATTTCATTTACTTTAAAACTCTTTAATCTTTTGGTGTTACTGTTCCTTTAAGGCCTCCTAAATATTGCTGCCCATACACTGGAAAATCTACTTATTTGGCTAAGCTTGTTGGCTATTTTAACCAAGATGGTGGACTAAATTGGACTAATCTGATCAATTAGCCCTACCCAATAATCAGATCTCATGAGAGATCTGATCCTATTTATTCCTCAATGCAGGATGATAAATCTACCTACATACATCAAATGTAGTGCGCAGAACTGTTAGCATGCATACACAAACTGTAAAATAATTCACATTGCCACATTTGATTAAGCATTTATACAACAATAAGTGATTGTGCTTGAATAAGTATGGGATATTCTTTTAAATCTTAAAGTGCTACTGAATGGGCTGTCAAGTAAGGATACCTTTCCTTTATTCACAGGTGTCTCTATCTGTCTGTCTGTGCTACTATCACTAACATAAAGTGCAAGCTTTCTCTAAACGTCTTAATGCGTTCTTTGTAATCTTGCTTGCAAAAGACTAAAGAGTCTAATGCTTCCATAACATGACAGTTTCAGGTTGCATTCATTGGTTCCAAGAGTAGAGATTGGGCAGAAAGGGAATCTGGACAGTTGGTTACATAGACAGTTACAGGCCTGGACTGGGATTCAAAATAGGCCCTAGCATTTTTTTTTTTTTTTTAAACTGACAATTTTTATTGGTTTTATTAATCATGCTGCATTACATCATTGGCAGACTGTTCATCGCAATAGTCTGTGTTACGACAGCCATCATTAATTATCATCATGAAGATGGTACAGATATAGTAATAAAAGAAAAGATATAAAAAAAGGGAAGGAGGAAAAAAGAAAGAAGGAGGAGTAAATATGAAAACAGAATACAATAGGCCCTAGCATTTTAAAGGAACAGTAACACCAAAAAATTCAAGTGTATAAAAGAAATTCCAATATAATGTACTGTTGCCCTGCACTGGTACAACTGGTGTTTTGCCTCAGAAACACTACTATGGTTTATATAAAGAATGCAGCTGTGTAGCCATGGGGGCAGCCATTCAAAGGAAAAAAGGGACAGGTTACTTAGCAGATAACAGATAAAACACTATTGTATTCTACAGAGCTTATCTGTTATCTGCTATGTAACCTGTGCCTTTTCTCCTTTTTTCCAGCTTGAATGGCTGCCTCCGTGGCTACACAGCAGCTTATTTATATAAACTATAGTAGAGTTACTGTAGCAATTACACAACTTTTACCAGTGCAAGGCAACAGTACATTATATTTCTTTTACTTTAAAACTCTTTAATTTTTTGGTGTTACTGTTCCTTTAAGTACACAGAGTCCTAAACAGCCCCCCCAGCCCAATAAATAGTGAATGTCTGCGGCATCTTACAGCGGCCCCTCTGGCATCTGGCTTGGACACTAATACTATGACTACTGTAAGCCTTTGGAGTGTTGTTATTCATATTTTTGTTTTGATTTTTTTAAATCGATTTAAAAACAAACAAAAAAATAAAGGGAAACTCCACCCAAACAAAACTTAAGCTTTTTGAAAAGTAAGCATAATTTCAAGCAACTTTGCAATATACATCAGTTAAAAAAAATGCAGCCTTTTCATGATTTTTAATGTTATAATATGGTTTGGAACAGTAATCTAAACTTTCCTGCTGATCTGCTTACACACAGGCTGGTGGCTGGTTAAAGCAACATTATTAAATAAAAAAAAGGATTTTTGCTGTTTTAGGTTCTAAATAACAAAATTGTGTGGGTTATGAGGCTGTCATAAGGCAAAAGTTACACTATTACTGGATCCTTGTCTTTTTGGTGCCAGGGTTCGGCATGTGGTTGATCAGGTAGACAAATTATTGGGTGGGGTTGGGCATGACCCAACTGTCTTGGTTCATAAGTGTTACAGTTCATATTGGTACTCATGACAAAAATAATGGGAGGTGGAGTACCTTAAAGAGTAAGTTCAGAGATCTAGGCTCTAATATTAAGGAAAGGTCATCAAGTTTCATTTTTTGAAGTTTTGCCTGTGCCAAATGCAAGTTTAGGGAGAGAGTGGGAGCTTAGGGAGCAAAATGCGTGGCTAAAGTCTTAGCCATGTAGACAGGAAGGGTTTAGGTTCTTAGAGCACTCGGCTGACTTTTCTTTAGGGTACAAACTATATAGCTGTGACGGATTGGACCTCAGTGGAAAGGGGGGCACTGTGCTAGGGGAAAGAATGGCAGGAGGAGTGTTTAAATTAAGCAAGGGGGGTGGGTGAGCTGGAGTATTATGGGAAAGCTAGTGCATATGGGGCAGTGGGGTCAGTAAGGGTTCATGGGGGAGGAGTGAGGGAGGCACTCAAAGAAAACAGGCTAATATTTACCTTAGCGCTAACTCTCCATTATGTAATATAAATGTAAGAGGGAACAGTAGTAACCTCCGTATGTTGGCAAATGCACGGAGCGTGTCAGGTAAATAGCAGAGAGGGAGTTTATTGCATGTAATGAAAATTTTAATATAATTGGTATCACTGAGACATTGTGGGATGAAACATGTTGCTGGACTGTGAATTTAAATGGTTGCACCCATTTTAGGAGGGACAGGGGGATGTATATAAAGCCTAAATGAAATCCATGCACTAAACAAATAACCAGAGACCACACAGGGAGGGTGTAGAATCCCTTTGGGTAGAGATTTCAGCAGGGCTAAAGGTTACAAAGAAAATAATCATTGATAAACCACCCTGTATAAATGAGGAGGTGAGGCCTAGCTACTATTGCAAATGGAGGAAGCCTCACAACTAGGTCAAGTTGTTATTATGGGGGACCTTTATTATCCAGACATTGACTGGCGTAATGGCGTAAAGTCAGAAAAAGCTAGTAGGTTTGTAAATATGCTAAATGACAACTTTTTATTTCAGGCGGTTCAAGAACCTACTGGGAATGATTCTATTTTGGACCTGGTGATATCTGATAATACTTGACTTTTCTCTAACATTTGTGTGGGTGAGCATTTGGGGAACAGTGATCATAACATGGTCGTCTATAAGTGAATAACTAAAACGCTCGATTTTAGACGTACAGACTTTGCCAGTATAAGGGCATCTCTGCAATGTGTCAACTGGGAAAGGCTTTTCACAGGGTTAAACACAGAGGGAAAATGGAACATCTTTAAAATATTGCTTAACAAGTATATGGGTCAGTATATTTCTCTTGTAAGCAAGGAAAGGCATCACAAAGTCAAACATTTGTGGTTTGATAAAAGTGTTAGTTTGTTTAAGTTAGCTGGGACAGTGAAAACTCAGGCATGCACACACATTTTAAAAATCCTATATTTTGTATTGATTCTGACCTGCATGCCTTTTTAAAAATGTGCACACAAAATATTTTTTTTTTGCACACATGGCCAAGATGGAATTTGAGGGAACATTGTACTCTTGTACAGTAAAGCATACATAAAAGCTATCAAGCAAGCTAACCTAGAGAAGGGGTGGGACCCCCATTATCACAGGTAGGTCAGTTGGTTGATGAGAACCATCTGTCAACTGAGGAGCCAGCTAATCAAGGCTTCCCTTTTAATAGACACAATTCTAGTAATATAACTACTGATGCATTGGTCACTCAGGAAGTAATTAAGAGACTTGAACAAGTAAAGGTAAACAAAGGTCCAGGCCCAGATGGGATTCATCCCAGGATATTAAATGAGCTTAGCGCTGTGATTGCCAAACCTCTTCACTTAATTTTTTTTAGGATTCGTTGAGGTTTGGCATGGTGCTGAGAGACTGGCGGATTGCTAATGTGGTGCCGTTATTCAAAAAGAGATCCTGTTCTTAGCCTGAAAACTGTGGACCTGTTAGTCTGACATCAGTAGTAGGAAAGCTATTGGAAGGGGTAATAAGGGATAGGGTACTTGAATACATTGCAAATCACAATACTATAAGTTTGTGTCAGCATGGTTTTATGTGTAGCAGATCTTGCCAGACTAATTTAATTGAGTAAAAATAATATTAATGTGAGTTATTTACTGAATGGTAGTGTGTTGGGGGCATCCTTAAAGGATCTAGGGGTTTGTGTAGATAACAAGTTGTCTAATTCCAGGCAGTGTCATTCTGTGGCTACTAAAGCAAATAAAGTGCTGTCTTGTATAAAAAAGTGCATAGACTCAAGGGATGAGAACATCATTTTGCCCCTTTATAGGTCCCTGGTAAGGCCTCGCCTTGAGTATGCAGTGCAGTTTTGGGCTCCAGTCCTTAAAGGGATATTTTCATGATTTTTATGTTGTACTTTTTATTTCTAAGTTAAACTGTTTACATAGCAAATAATTCACTCTACCATTTAAAATATTATTCTTCACAGGTCACATGGCTGTGACAACTGGGAAATGAAGGATATGGCTAGCCCCATGTGAAATTTTAAAATTAAATATTAAAAAAATCAGTTTGTGTTTTTGATAATCAGATTACAATGCAGGAGTCTGCTGGAGAAGTTCTGTTAACTTATGCATTTTGAAAAAAACATATTTTCCAATGACAGTATTCCTTTAATAACGATATTAATGAACTGGACAGAGCACAGAGACGTGAAACTAAACCTAAAAAGGATGGAGGAATTACACTATGAGGTGAGACTGTCGAGGTTGGGGTTGTTTTCTCTGGAAAAGAGGCGCTTGCGAGGGGACATGATTACTCTGTACAAGTACATTAGAGGGGATTATAGGCAGTTGGGGGATGTTCTTTTTTCCCATAAAAACAATCAACGCACCAGAGGTCACCCCTTTAGATTAGAGGAACAGAGCTTCCATTTGAAGCAGTGTAGGTGGTTTTTTAGAGTGAGGGCAGTGAGGCTGTAGAATTCCCTGCAGGGTGATGTTGTGATGGCAGATTCTGTTAATGCCTTTGAGAGGGGCCTGGATGATTTCTTGAAGCTTAATATGCAAGGCTATTGTGATACTAAAATCTACAATTAGTATTGATGTTGGTTTCATGGAAGGGCTGAACTTACATGGTTAAGTTGGGTAGAAAAAGTCCATCAAGTTCAACCCTTCCAAGTGAACCCAGCACACACATAAACCCTTGTTGGATTTTGGTCTTTTTTAACCCATCTTAACTATGTAACAATGATCAGGCTGACTACTTTGAGATAAAAAAAAACAGTATTTGACTGTTCTCAGCCTGCCTTCAGCCTGCATCCTCCAAATCCCACCATTTCCTGCGCACGTGAAAAAGGAAAGGAACATCACAGTGCAATGCATTATGGGTTGTGTAGTTCCTGCTTGCTGTCTGTAAGCTGTGGAGAAGTTGCAACAATTTAGAACATCTGTGTTTTAGTGCCTACTCCCCTGCCAGGATTTCAAATGATGCAGAAACAGAAGAACTGTTTTGCAGCTGGATTTCAGCATATAAGAATGGTATTTATCCATACTTTTTGATGGAACAAATTACAGTGATAGGTATATTAGGGTTTTTTGTGTTGTGTGGGGCTCTTTGCCAAATTTTGTTTTGCTGGAGTTCCCCTTTCAATATGTATTTTTTTAATTAATATTGCATGGCTCTCCTGACTATATACATGAACTGTTACACCTGAGTTTTGCCTTTATCCTTGAATACGCAGAACAGCAAGATCCCTGGGAAGGATACCATCCTTTGCTCCTACAATTACCATTTCAAGGACTACCCTATAGATAAGCACATTTAGGGAAGCTGCTTATCCTGGACAGACTGATTTCACCCCTTATTGGACACTGTAAAGGTGGCCATACACGCACCGATAATATCGTACGAAACCTCGTTTCGTAAGATATTCGGTGCGTGTATGGTTTGTCGGCAAGTCAACCGATATCACAGGAAGCTGCTGATATCGGCCGACTCGCCGATCGGACCAGTTTGAAAATTTTGATCGGGCGCCATAGAAATCGCCTGACCAAAATCTCCCTTCAGCGCTGAATCGGCAGAAGGAGGTAGAAATCCTATTGTTTCTACCTCCTTACCTGCCGATTCAGCCCTGAATGGTGTGTGGCGGATCTGACGATGTTTCGCACAAAACATCGTCAGATCGCCACGTGTATGGCCAGCTTAAGAGTGAAAATTGGGTTTCTTTCCATTTCCTTTTCATTTTATGCCTGTAAATAATTTGCAATGATTAATTTCTTGGCCCATTTGCTAAGTTGTGCAGATGCAGTGCACCCTCTTGTTGTGGTTTTAGGACGTGGGCCAAAACCACAACTTATAGTGTGCCAAGTATTTCTTAGATCTGTTATTTTAACCTTTTTTAGGGATTTAGAATAAAGATAAAATTTGTTTGCAGGTCCAGGTTTGTGCAGTTAAATTTTTGTATCTAAAAAAATGCAACCCCTATAGATTTGTGCTCATTAAACAAGAATGTATGTAAGCAATGTATCAAGTATCATAGTATTAATTGACTGTAATATCTTTCCAGGGAAGAACACCAGTTATATTCAGTATTGCCATTTGCATCTGGCTTTTATAAATTTAAACAGAAAGACAGTAATTTTAAAAATTTTTATTTTTGCGTTTTAACAATTACAAAATGTAACACATTGTCAGTTACAAGGATATCGTATATTACTATGGTACAGACTTCTGGCTATATATATATATATATACAGGCAAAACAGACTTGATTTGTGGGGGGGTGCACTCTATAGTGCTGACCCGACGGTGTGTTGTTGCAGCTCATGTGTACATCATCTGGATTTGGGTGCAATATGAATTTTAAGTTGCCCAGTACAGCGACATCAGGGCACCCTTCCAGTGACCAGAGTGCTCGCTGCTGGCACTTTGCCTCCGTACACCTCAACAGTATACAGCTGAACAACTTCGCACAGGCGCTTGATACGCATATGTATTGCCGATGCACCCGGACACTTGATGCCGCTATTTGGTTGCCTAGCAACGGCGACAAACCTTGTACACAGCTCATATACTCGGTCTTCTGGCATATGGACACGCGGCTTTCATCCAGCAGGGGCGGCTAAAAAATACGGGGCTTTTCCATTTTCTTGTACCTTATAAATGAGACTTGGCGATTACTATATGCCACTCAGTGAGGTCCGTGCAATCACTCACCCATTAGTTTTGGATGTTTTTTTCTTGTCTGTTCATGTCTTTGGTACATACGATTTTTTATGCACTTTTGGTGTTGTTTATATTCTAGTTTGTGTTATATTATTCACTTTTAATGTTTGTTCGGGGTTGCCTAGCAACAACATTGGTGCCCTTTTGGGCTTATAAACGTCTGTACTGCACTGTGGTGTTGCTGTCCCTGATGAAAGTTCCATTTAGGAACTGAAACGTCGGACTGAATAAAGCCTCACATTTATTTATCTGAGACTCTTGTGTGAAAAGCCCTGCGTGTGCTGTCATTCTATCTACACTCTCTGCACTGGCACCCAGGGCCCATCAGGGGAGTACAGGGGGGACAATCATCCTGGTCCCGGTTATTTTTGTATCTTAAGGGGGGCCCAGCCGTGCTGCCCTTACTCATATTAGCTTTAACATTACTCTCTCTGTGCTGCTGCCCCGTTCCCAAGTGGCCCAGCCCACCCCCAACCCGATTGGCCCAGCCAGGCCCAGCCAGCCTCAGCCCAGATTGGCCCAGCCTGAAATGGCCAGCCCGCCCCCAGCTTGGATTGGCCCAGCCTGCCCCCAACCCGATTGGCCCAGCCCTCCCCCAACCTGATTGGCCCAGCCAGCCCCAGCCCAGATTGGCTTGCATACTTCCCCCACCTGGATTGGCCCAGCCCTCCCCCAACCTGATTGGCCTAGATTGTCCCTAGCCCAGATTGGCCTGCATGCTTCCTCCAGCCTGGATTGGCCAAGCCTCCCCCCAACCTGGATTGGCCCAGCCCTCCCCCATAGAGAACAAGATGGAAAAACCAAGGCACAGGTAAGAAAAAGTGTTGGGGAGAATAATAGTGTGAATGGGGAGAGTGAAGAGAAACAGAAAGGGAGAGACATGTATATAGAGAAGACCAGGGGCAGGCCAAGCCGACCGGGCGCCCTAGGCAACTTCACTGACCCCCACAATTAAAATACTGACTTATTAGCACATTCAGTATTTTTACTGTTTTTATTAAATACTACTGACTAGTTATTGGGCCCCACAGCAAAATCATTGGGGCCCCTAAGCTTACGCAGTTTAAGTAACTTATGTGAAAACTTACATAACCTCCATATCAAGCAATGACAGCACTGAGCAGGGGCAGGTAGGTGGGAAGGTGTTAAACTTTGGGCAAACTCCACTGACCCCCAATAAACGGAATGACTTATTAGCACATTAATTAATGGAACTCTTTAGACTCATGCCACACGTAGCATATAGTGCATATTTTTAGCAAGCCGAAAAGTGCTTGCCAAGAATATGCTTCATATGCTTAAAACTCCCCCTACCTGTGCCTGCACTGCAAAGTCTCACGTTTTTAGCCGGATATCGTCTACATGTGCCTGTACCCAAGCGTATTCAATTCATTCGGGTGCAGGCACAGGTAGGGGGGAGTTTTAAGCGTATGGAGCGTATTCTTTGCAAGAATTTTTCGGCTTGCCGAAAATATGCGCTATACGCTACATGTGGCATTAGCCTTATATGAACTGCTTATTATAGAGCAGTTGTTCTCAACCAGTGGGTCGGGACCCCTTTGGGGGTCAAACGACCCTTTCACAGGGGCCGCCTAAGACCATTGGAAAGCACACATTTCAGATGGTCTTAGGAATAATTTTATGGTTGGGGGTCACCACAACATGAGGAACTGTATTAAAGGGTCGCAGCATTATGAAGGTTGAGAACCACTGTTATAGAGTAATATCAGCTGTTTATATTGCACACAGAAGGGGCAAGGCGCTTGTGTTAATGTGGGGGGCCCCGGCGTTTCTGATGGCGGCCCTGCTGGCACCCAGGTATTATTTTCTCTCATGGTGTGCAGCTTACTAGCAACCTGTATCTATATATACAGGCTTGTATATAGCCATCTTTGTTAATTTCTTTTTTCTGGTAGGTTACATTTACATCATGTATCATAAATACAACCCTGACAGCATTTCTTATTATTAACTAAATGCCCTTATATAACGTGAGGCCTTAGAAGCCACATCTTCCACTTGAATGTAGTTTTGCAATGAATCTAATACTTTTTAGTTTATAGAAATAGTACTATGTGCATATATTCCTATATGCTATCAGATGGTTTGTGAGTCGTGCTGAATATTATTAGCTACCACAGAAACCCATACAAATGCTGGAAAAGGAAGTATAACATATAACATTTTCTGCTAATAGTGACTTAATGAATAGGATTCTTCACTTGAAAGATCTTGATATAAACAAAATAGAAATACTATCTTACCCTAAAACACTTGTGAATGTTCAGCCACCAATGCTTTTAATTTGCTTAAAAACTAATACATTTTTATTTATTGTGTACATTTACTTCTCTTCTTATTCAGCTTAATAAAATAAATTTGATTAAGTGCTGCTGAGTTTTCATATGGTGATTGTAAGCGGATGGGTCCTGTGACTTTAGGCGTGCAGAGAAACATATAATCTCAGCCCTACTGCACTACCTTCAGCCACTGACTGCTGACACCTTAAAATGGAAGAAATAATATGTTAAAACCCTATTGCATCTCCCAGGATGTTTAAAAGGAGTAATCAACATACTGTACATATTTGTACATCATATATGTTCTGCTCTGGGATGTTGAATTCTTGATGGATCCCAAACCTGTTGGAAAGGATGTCTCCGTGTAAATTGCTGCTTTATTCCCAGGCCATAGTTGGCAAGTCTAGAACCACCGGATCTTCATAGCTCACCAGTGTGAGTTCTACCATTGCCAAACACTGCCAGAGAAGCCACTGCCCCTGATGCTTTCACCCTAAGAAGACAAAATAAGATAAGTACAAAGTGTCCATATACAAATAATAATATACTGAAATGTATAATTGAAGTATTATCTCTTAAAATGGGTCATCCTTGCAGCACCCCTTGGCATTTTTACCAAACAACAGGAATACAAACAGCAGCAGGGGTCTTCCAAAATTTGGATGTCCATATTTTAAGTCTACTAAAAAACATTTAAATATGAACCCAACAGAATGGTTTTGCCTCCAGGAATGATTAATTATATCTTTGGGGCTGATTTACTAAGACACGAATTCGAATCCGAAGTTTCGCGCAAGTTTTAACTCTACGAAAAAATCGCGACTTTTCGCGCAAGTTTTAACGCTACGAAAAAATCGCCAGATTTTGCGCAACTTTCGGAATGGCTACGAAAAACTCAAAACGCAAAAATCGTATTGGTAACGAAAAAGTCGCGATAATTTCCGAAAAAATCGCAAAATACCGATCATTACGAAAAAAACGCAATCGGACGCATTCGGCCCGTTCGTGGGTTAGTAAATGTGCCCCTTAGTATATCTTAGTCAAAGTACTTTTATTATTACAGAGAAAAAGAAAATGTGTTTTCAAATTTAAAATTAGTTGTCTTGCCAATGGGACTTGATCTTCCTGTAATTAGGAGCTTTCTGGATAATTGGTTTCCATATATATATATATATATATATATATATATAAAAGCAAAAAGTGTCGGCACTCACAGGGTTTGCACAAAGTACTTACAGACAACAAGTCATAATCGGATGCAATAAGGTGAGGTTTATTGGTCCAACGTTTCAGTTCCTTACTAGAACCTTCGTCAGGGTTTTTTCCCTGACGAAGGTTCTAGTAAGGAACCGAAACTTTGGACCAATAAACCTCACCTTATTGCATCCGATTATGACTTGTTGTCTGTAAGTACTTTGTGCAAACCCTGTGAGTGCCGACACTTTTTGCTTTTATTTCAATATTACTGCTCTGGCACCCAGGTATCACCTACAAAAGTTGGTGTGCTCTTCATTTTGCACCGTATATAAATATATATACAGGTATATATAGAGAGAGAGAGAGAGCGAGAGAGAGGAACAAATTAAGAGTCTGAGTTTGGCAACATCTCTGCAGGTTATTACATATAGCCATAGTCTTTTTTGGACCTGTACAGCTGCATGAATCCTTATTTCTAAATTCCAGACACCTTCCGTTATATTACTGGAAACCTAAAACCTAACAGACCTTAGAGCACAGTCTCAATGGAGACCTTTCTCAGCACATTCTCTGCCAAGATCACTTCCATTAGCTTTCTGTGTTCTGACCTGTGGTTGCATTTCTTGCCGTCAGAAACCCTAATCTAATGAATAGCTCGGTCCAGACTATCAGCAGATATTTTAGAGACAGGCCCTGGCTCTGTCTGATTCCCCTATCTTACAGCAAATGAGTTTCCTCATGTATAAAGTGTGGAAAATAAACTTAAATATTACTAGTTAGCTTATTGCTGACAAGTGTTTGCTTGCTCACATATACTCACAAAACAGTTGTTAGATCCAAAGTAAATAAACAGATTAATATTAAACAATGTATTTTAGTATAAACACCATTATATTACAGTTTGTGTGAGTAAAATGTCCCATTTATTGAATAGGTTTACAGTATCACTTACTGTACAGATAAGTACTTTTGTTCCTGCGGGAGTGGTGGGAGCATTTGGCATATAGCTGGGAAAAGCATATCAAATATTTGTATACATTTTATCTTTTTTACTTTCATGTTGTATAGTATGGTTTGCCCAGGGGTATCAGTATTTGGCATTAATTTCCCTCTATCATTGAAGCTTGCAAGTAATTTTAAAAGTGGGTTCAATGCTTTAATACAGGGCAATATTGACAAATAACTGTTTATGGAAATATAATGCCATGCCATAAAGAATATCCTTTTACTAAATCTGTATCATATTTGCCTTCTTTATGCCTAATTAACAAGCTTAATTAACTCATCTTAAGATAATGGTTTAAATTTATTTAGCATAAACCTCTTTTATACTTGCTGTTCTTTATTATAATAAGTCCTTAACTACAACCCTTCTTCCTACCTTTCATTCAGTTGATTCTCTCTTGTAAACTATCCCTGTCTATTCTGAATCTTTAGGTGTGGCCCCACCATTTAACAAGAGGAATAGTGGGCCTCAGGCACCAAACTGAAGGTTGGTGGCATCAGTTACAAATGTTCTGCCTCTTGAACTTTCGGTTTAAACTAAAGCTACAGATACAGAGTGATATTAATCATTTATGCACCCAAGGCCATAGTAAGATGGCATGGTGTCTGGAGCTACTGCTCTGTATCTTCTCTGCCATCATCCACTTACTGGCCCTAACAGGGCCAATGCATATTTTGCTGGAAGGATTACAATAAAACATGTATAGTGTTTATTATTTCTATCATGTGACCTGGAAAAATGGAAACTTAACATAAAGAACCAAAGTGGCTAATAAAAAATACACTCTTCTAAAGTGAATTGCTGGTGGGAAGGAAGTCTTGTGACTTTGGAAAATAAAGTGATGAGTATGCCTTCCCACTGGCGATCAGCATGGAGTCTGTATGTTCTAAGCATGCTTGAGTGGGTTTCCTACTTGTATTCTAATTTCCTCCTACATTCTAAACTAGGAATCTCCAACCTTTTTTACTTGTGAGCCACACTCAGCCATAAAAGCATTAAAAAAGTTCATTGAGGATAGTAAATAAGGACTTTGATTGGCTATTTGGTAGCCCCATGTGGACTGCTAGTCTGCAGGAGACTCTGCTTGGAGAAAAACTGTGCCTCTATGCTTCCAAAACTTTCCTTCAAGCAATTATTATAAAAATGAGCACCAACTTTGAGGACACAGGGAGCAACATCAAAGACTGTGGTTAGCAACATGTTGCTCACAAGACACTGGCTGGGGGTCACTGATATAAAACATACAGGCAGTTTAACTGGTTTCCAATAAAATAAACATAGCATGTATAAATGAAATAGGTGTGTTAGACTATAAGCTTCACTGGCCCAGAGAATAATATAATGATGTATAATCTCTGTAAAGTGCTGTGGAATATATCAGCACCACAGAAGAAGAATACTGCTATTTTGGTATACAATAAATCTGGCACCACAGTACTGGCTGTATGCTACATTTCTATCCTTCTCCTAAAACTAACTGTTAAGATGGTATTTAAACCCAGTCAGTATTATATTGAGTATGACATGAAAGTTCTTGCAGGCCCACAGTTAACACCCAGAATATACTGATAGCCAAAGACTGTGTGTTGATGCTTGAGTTAAGTTAAAAGCCAACTGGATCACTACAAGTTAAACTTCTCTGACACAAATTAATACAAAGGATACAAGGATAAATGGATACAAAGAAGCCTGAGGCAGGTTATTTGTAAAACAGATCGGTCATAGTGCAACCTTTCTGCATAGTGAAAAGATAGAGGGTACAAGCTATGTTTGTTAAATATAATTCAACAATAATAACATTTTCTATAACTTAGTTTGCTCCAAACAATACTTAGAATTAATGGAATAATATTGAAATAAGACACAAAAGAAACAAACTTCCTGGTGATAGAATGGGGTGAAGACATTGCCATATGCGTGGTTTCTTGGTCTAGTTGCAGAATATTCTGTATAGTCCTATATTGGCACTACACATAATTGCTCAAAGTATATGTACAAAAGCAAAAATGTGCTAGTGCCAAAGCAGGCCAGACAGTTCTCTTCAGATGCATGGATATACCACCTGCTGTGTCACATACCTGTGTTTGGATGTATAATTCAGGCAGGGTACCAACAGTCGGGCTCTATGACTTCCCCATTTCATTCTGTTTTTGGGATGCAAGTTTGTGTACATACCACCAGATAAAAAGGCACATATTATTTAGCACAGGCCCTGATTCTACTGAGTGGCCCCTTAATCCATCCTCCAATAATTGCATATATTATCTGATAAATAAACAGTCAAATAGATTTAACTACCCATGAAGGATATCTACCCATGTACCCAAGTTTTACATTTCTTTTCTTGTTTCACAGGAACAACAAAGTTTCAAGTAAAACCAACATTGCAATTAAATAATGTTCTAATGTGTGTTATTGCCATAATTGCTGAAGTTTTCTTTTAACCACTGTGCTAGTTCTTTGCAACTATATAAGAAAGGTCTTCAGAGGAGGCTCAGTTATGCAGTTTCACAGGACAAATGCATTTAAACTGCGGTCATTCCTTCTAATTGTTTCTGCACAAGGGGTTATATTCACAACTGAAGCACACATGCAGATTTGCTTAATAAGTTGCACAATTTTATTTAACTTATTTTTATAACTTTATTAACATTGCAATAGTAAAAATGGAAATTGTAGTGATTCAGAGAATTTAATAGGAAACTCCAATGTAGTTGGCTAATATAATCATAAAAGTCTCACCTGGAATCCTGTAGCATCTAGGTGACAAGCGCCAACCCTTAGACTAGATGGAGCAGGTCACATAATGACCCATTATCATGCCAACACTAATCTCAGCTGCAGACATCCAATATAACCATATGCATTTTGTGATCCTACCAATTTCCTGTCAGTGCCTACCCATGTTGCCTGGCATTCTAAATGGCATTTGGAGAATTTTCCAAATGACTGAACTGCTGGCACACTAACAATATGGCGCTGGCTTTATCACAACCACCTTATGTTTTGATCTCTTCGTCCCGTTCTTTCCTATAGGGAAACAGAACTGAAATTGGGCTGTATTGTATACCTTGATTATTGCAGTCACGTGTTCTTGTGGTTCTTTCTCTGCTCTGTTTATGGCCCTATGGTAATTCACTGATTTTGTGTTTTCACAGTGAATTCTACCAGTGCCATACACAGAACAGGAGGGATGCTCACCCAGCGATAGCCTAGAAAGAAAAAATGTATGGAGCAACTGAACGTGGCTATTAGTATGTAGTCAGCAGAAGATGGGACTGTGTATTGTATGCCACATGCCAAGGTGTGTCTTTACAAGTTCACACATATAGATCATAAGCCATTTTCCCTTATACATAGCACTGGAAATCAGACTAAGCAACTTTTTATCTGTGTTTATTTTTGTGTGGCCACTACTTCAGGGTTACAATTATCAGTTTGGTTACATCTCCATTACAGGAGGACACTTTCTGTGTGTTATGTGTTATTAAGAGGGGAGAGCAGACTGCATATCAATTACAACTTGTATATCAAGTACAACCTTGTTTCCATTATTTCACGGAATTAAAGTAGTGCATTTTGAATGTTATTGTTCCTGTAAGTAGATATAAAACAGAAATATTGCACATTTGTCAGCATTAATGCTTAAAGGAAAACTTTACCCCCAGAACGAATACTTAACCAACAGATAATTTATATTATGTTAAGTGGCCTATTAAAGAATCTCGCCAAACTGGAATATATATGTCAATAAATATTGCACTTTTACATCCTTTCCCTTGATCCGCCATTTAGTGATGGGCTGTGTGCTCCCTCAGAGATCACATGACCAGAAATAATGCAGCTCTAACTGTAACAGGAAGAAGTGTGGGGAGTATAAAAGAGAACTCTGCCCATTCATTGGCTGATGGGGCCTAGCATGTATGTGTGCCTTGGCTTGTTTGTGTACATTGTGCATCCTTTGATTGCAGGGGGCGGCCCGTAATTCTTAAAATGGCAATTTTCTATTTAGGAGTACAAAATAGCATATACTACTAAAAAAGTATATTTTTATGAAAATGGTTTATTTAGATGAAGCAGGGTTTTACATATGAGCTTGTTTATGCAATATATTCTTATATAGACCTACATTGGGGGTATAGTTTTGCTTTAAAGCTGATCCAGGACATCTTTAGGGAAAGGTAATGGCCCTGTCGTATGGCTCCAGTTACAAAAGGCCCTCTAGGAGCGATGAAGTTCGAATATCCATAACTGCTAAAGGCTAATGAGGAATGCTGGAAGTTGTAGTTCACAAAAACAAAAGCGTTACATGCCTGGCCTCTAGGCTTAGAGCACTGCTACCAACACCCTCCAATATAGTTGGGGTGGTACCTTTAAAAACATTATTATAAGAAAGGTATTTCATTTGCCCACTAAAAAAAAAATTCAGTGGAAATATGACTTCAGTTAGGGCCCGTACTCACTAGTGATTTTTTTAAAGCATTAACAAGTACACGCTGAGGGCAAAATACAGCTAAATACTGTATGCTTTCAAATACAGCCCTCTATTCTACTGAATTATGAACGCAAGTCAAGCACATAGAAGATGCAGCATGTTGTGTCTTATAAACACAAATGCAGTAAAACGCAATTCTGAATGCTGCTGTGTTCAACCAGGCAGAATATAATGGAATCAGTAAATGTGTTTAGATGCGCTCAAACCTGCGTCAAGCACGTGCCGAACGAACAAAAATGCTCATTATTACAAGCCCTTCATTTAAAAGAGAAATATGAATGACATATTAAAATCCAAATCAATATTGTATGTTGTAGCCTTTGGCAAATCAGAAGCATATTTTTCCAATCTGGGGCACTGCTAAGTTGCCAGAGTAATACTTGGCAGGGTGCCACTGTTGCAATTTACTCCTGAACTCAAAGGGAGCCAACTAATGGGCTGCTTCAAATGCATGTGGTACACAAGTACAGGTTTGGCCTAACTGCTATATCAAGCTAAGGGAAAACAATAAAGGGAACAGGACATCCCAGCAACAATGCTTATCTGTTCCTTCTACAACAAAGAGAATGCTCTAAGGCTAATGTCCCACTGAGCGATTTATATGCTCACTTGATTTTAATTGATTCTAATTCTAAAGCTAATTCTTGATTGAATTGATTCTAATTAGGCTCAATTAATTAATGTTGGCTGCTGTACTGTGGACACATCTTCACATGGTCCTTAAAACCCTGGCACCCCAATTTAAACATCTAATATGCTGGTTTGTTACACAGTTATCTTAGTTTAGCAAACCTATGGTTTAAAAATATATATTTGAACAGAATAAGTGTCAAGAGCAGTAGAAGCTTCCAGCTATTGTAAACTACAGCTCTGAGAATTCTGAAGGAGTTAAAAGGAATGGTGAGAGTTGTGGCTGCCAAAATGTCCAGATCAGGAATTATATTGTCAGAAATGCCAGTATTTCATTGACAAAGCAATCTGGGCAAATTAGGGGTTTTATTTTATTAGTTTATATTTGTGAATCTGCCCTGGAATTAATTCATTCCCTGCAAGGTTACGAAAAAAAAATCTAAAAACTTAAATATAGACAAAAATAGAGCAATAATAATATGAATAAATTCATAACCAAAATATACTATATACTAATAATATGTGAATTTTAGTCCTGTAGTCAGCAGGCAATAACCAGTGGGCACATTAAACGTGAAAAAGTAATATGCCCATTAATCAGTGACCCTCTATCTGTTATTGAGCTAGAACTCTCACTATCCTTCTGACAGCCTTTAGAATGGAGTGCACCTAAACATCCCTATCGTAGACTTTGCATTGAGGAGCATGTATATTTTGGTGGATTAATACCAGTTGTGCCGTGGTTTGTATTGCCAGGCACAATTGCAGGGGATGCCAGGCAGACATTTCCTGTGTGAATGCCGTACTCTTCCTAACAATCTCTCCATTGTACAGAAGCAGAAAGGGACTCTGTACAGATCCAGAGAGAGCTCAGTAACAGGGAAGCTTTTTGCCATATTTGTAGCCTGGCAATTGAGCCAAACAAGAGAGAGGGGTGAGTGCCTGCACTCTGCTACAGAAGCTTATTGCCTCAGTTATTGCTGTTAACATGGCTGCTTTGCAAATCAGCGAAATGGGGTTTGTCTAGCATTGCACAGAAAATATCAAATCAAATATGAAAAAAAATGTTATACTATACACTTTATCAGTGGTGCCCAACCTGCGCCCCTTTAGTTGTTATTGCAGCAAAGCTCTCACTGACAGCCAAAGGCTTCTAGGGTTGCTGGAAGTTGTAGTTCAAATTTTGCAGCATGTGAAGTCAACAGCTCAACAGAGATACTGGTCAGGTCAAAATTCTTGTTGGACCATTTAATTGATGCACGTTTATGGCCAGCTTTAGTTACAGACACATGGACCATCAACAAATCTGCACCAGAGTAGATATAGGCTGGATAAACTGCACATACACTAAAATCTATACTTACATATTAAAACAGTGTTGCAATATCATAATAAAATATATAAATCCCAGGGCAAAACACCCAAAAAAAAGGATTGCTTTTAATGGGTGCATACAATTCAAGTATCAGTAGAGCTCTTTCTGGAAATGTGTCTGCTTAATGCTTTATGTATTTCAATTAACTTTATGTATTTCAATTAACTTTATGTATTTCAATATATATATATTTATAAAATGTTGCCTCATGCAATGGTGGGTAAACAATATTAGTCCCCTTTTTTAAATAAAAATACATTTATTTAAGAAGTATTAAAGGAACAGTAACACCAAAAAATTAAAGAGTTTTAAAGTAAATTAAATATAATGTACTGTTGCCCTGCACTGGCAAAAGTTGTGTGTTTGCTACAGTAACACTACTATAGTTTATATAAATAAGCTGCTGTGTAGCCCTGGGGGCAGCCATTGAAGCTGGAAAAAAGGAGAAAAGGCACAGGTTATATAGCAGATAACAGATAAGTTCTGTAGAATACAATAGTGTTTTATCTGTTATCTGCTATGTGCCTGTGCCTTTTCTCCTTTGAATGGCTGCCTCCATGGCTACACAGCTGCATTCTTTATATAAACCACAATAGTGTTTCTGAGGCAAACACCCCAGTTGTACCAGTGCAGAGCAGCAGTACACTATATTGGAATTTCTTTTATACACTTGAATTTTTTGGTGTTACTGTTCCTTTAAAATTACAAATTAAAAATTAGATCATTAGAGTATATGGGCCACTGACAGCACAGTGAGGAGGGATCATCCGTTATCCATTTGGTAAGCTACAAAAATTCAGTATGTTTGGCAGTGGTTTTAAATCCAGCCCATGCTCAATGTGCGCCATTTCATTGTAATATTGGCAACATATTAAACAATCATGCCCATGCCTTTAATGAAACAAACTATAGATCTGTATAAAAACAAAAGGAAGAACACATTTAAAACACTAGTCCCACATGTACATGTGTTGTATAAGGGGTACACTAATAAAAATTGACATTAAGAACTAGGAGAATTTCACAACATTTATGTTCCCCAGCTAAGATCATTTATCTAAGTAGGTAAAGGCTGGCCAAATTGCCAGACCATATTCCTGTATAATTCCCAAGATGTTCCTTCATCTAGTACAGTTTCAAAAGGCACAGTATAACTATTACTTTGGTAATAACAGACAGGAATGGTTACAGATGCATTATTTGACTTCAGATAAGTGCCATGCTATGAAAGGCTTAGTTTACACTGGATAACTTCCCAAGATTGGTAAAAACCAGAAGGATGTTACCCACCAAAACATATTTATTCAGCATATTAAGCAGTGAAAACATTTCTCCACATTGTTAGGGAAGAGCTTTGGGGCGTTTTAGTTTCTCAGAGGGGAAATCCCCAGATCTCAATTCATTTGTATTGGATTGGTGGGGGTGAGATGTGAGTGAATGAGGAGATGTGAAATTTTCCTGTGGCAATCTGTGATGAAATCTGTTTTCCCAAGTTGATAAGTATATGTCCAAAGTGTTACCAATTTCTACCTCTGGAGTATGATGCACGCAAAGCACATGTATGAGCAATGCTGTTAGCCATCACATGTCCCCTGTAAGCAGCAGGGCTTGTTGGTTGCCTCTAGCCACATCTGCATGCACTGCACAACTGCCCGCCCCTGGTGCCGCAGAACATGGCTCCCTCTCATATCCAGGCCATCTGGCACTTACTAAGGATATAGACAGACTAGAATAGAGGCAAAAGGAAAAAAAGAAATTTGCCTTGAACAATTCATTATAATGGTGTGGGTCACTCCTAATATCTCAATACAAGACTGTATCATTTACAGTGCATTATCCAATGTAATTACACTGTCAATGTAATGCTTCTACCTGCTGCCCATAAAGTAAAAGGGGGGGGGGGTGAGTATGAGTAATGCTTGCATCCCACCGCTGCCTTTTACCTGTTTGTTTTCTTGTAAAATAAAATGCTACATTAATTGGGCTGTAATTCCAGCAGACATGGCAATAGTGAGTCCCTTGGAAATAGGCACTTCCTGGGCACAAATAAATAGGACCACCACAAAAGTTCCAAAAAATATGCAGTCTGTGTGAGGCAAACCACAATCAATCCCTCTTGGGAGGATGGGCATAGGAAAATACAGGACATGGCGTTAAGAAACTGGAGGCACAGATTATGGGGCAATAAGCAGGGGGGCCTTGCCCCATATTTTGCACCTAGTCACTTCTGTCTGTAAAGTAATGCAGAGATCACTGGTATCCAGTATGCAATTCTTAATCCTTTTGATGCATGGCATGACACTATACATGAGAAATGAATTTTGCTTGCTGTGTAAATAATATGTATATGTAAACACAGTGTCGGGCTGGCCAACAAGGATACCAGGAAAACTCCTGGTGGGCCCAGGGGTCAGTGGGCCCTTTTGCTCCTGACCATTTGGCCTACTTCAAGGTCATTTGCTATTTCTGAATGCGAACAAAGAGGAGAAATAGATGGAAGGATACATGCTGGCATGTAAATTAAAGAGACTAGGAGAATAAAGAGGCTGAGTGAGGAAAGGAGGACATTTAGTTTGGAGAGTGGGCCTAGGGTCTAAGGTTTTCTGGTGGGCCCCTGGGGTTCCAGTCTGACACTGTGTAAACAAATGTACAATAAACAATCCCAAACTCCTAATAAATTATCATTTTTGCCCAAGTAGAACCCACTCTTTGCTCTTCCTATACAACATCAAAGCAAGTATAAGGCTACAGAACCATTCACATGGCCAGCAAGCAGCAGCAATAACCTACCTCTGACCTTGAGAGAGATTAACAGCATCTAAATTGCCAAGTGCATAGAGTTGTGCAGCTCTAGAGGAAAGTCCTGGTACTGAGAATTGTGTGTTACATCACTGCCACCCCAGGGAATACTCGCACATAAAAGCGATCAGGTCTGTGTGTACAGCAGCCACTAAGGACCAGTATTATCTGTTCTCTAGAACAACACATTTTCCCTTTTAGCCGCGCCCAGGCATTAGATGGGAAGATGTTTGGCATTTGAAGAATACCCACTAGTCTGGCAGCTATGTGGTCAAATCAGTAAGATGTTTAGCATAGGAAGCGTAAGAGTTGTTATTGAACTACAAGTTTCACAACCAAGAACGAAAGTTATACTTTAATGGCTAGTTAAACACTACTGATGATGGTCCGATATTTATATATATCATAGGAAATATAGAAATGTATTAGTAAACCATCTGTGGAAGAACAGATAATGCAGAATCAGGGCCACCGCCTGAATGTGGCAAATCACCGCAATAGTTTTATCACAGACCTGGGCTTAGCATATCCATCTCCTCTCTATCCGTAGCCTGTAGGCGCTCTACATTCCATTTAGCCCTTACCCAGTCACTGATCAGCTCTCCCTTGGCACCATCCCCTTTATGTTTCCTAATCCCCGCGTCGCCCCGCAGTGTCCCTTCAGCAAAAGACACATTGCATTGATCCTGCCGCACTAAGTGATTTTTAGGTACCCAAATGGCTCCCTTAACAGGTCATCTTCTCCTCGCACATTTCCTTCTGAAATCAATACCGCCTAAAAGATGTCAGGGTCAGAAGGATGCGGAGAAGCCCCTCCCTGTAATATTCCCCCCACCCAAGGATCTGCCCAAGGCATCAATTAGGATCACTTAGAAAAATGATTAATATTTAAAGATACACGAGCAGCCTGCTGTGCCTCATCCTCAGCAACACTATGCTTTCTCTCTTGCCAGCATGGGGCAATCATTACCCTCTGTCACATCCACAGTTACATTCAATTAGCCCGTCTGGCCACCACCACCCTTAAACATTATTATCCTTTAGTTATGTCGATAGAAGAAGCTTTTAGAACAATGATAATAATTGTAAGATCCTTCTGTTACACCCTCGGTCCTACTTTGTGGGCCAGCCGATTGTGTGCAACTTCTGAGTATTATTATGCCTTGCTGTTCTACAAATAATATATTGATCATTGCACTGAACCCCATTCATCTGTAAATTGTATTTGCTACAGACAACAGCTTTAATTTAATTACAATAACTCATTTAGCAGTGCCAACACTTTTCAGACCTTATAGACATTCCTTTTCTCTGTTAAATTACATATTACATTTGAACCGAAATGTCTCTCTTCTTAAGTAATTGAACCAGGATTAAAAGACAGATTGGTAATGTTTCTTTTTGTGGAATATAAAATATAAAAATAAACACATCAAAGTTTCTTCATCAAAATACATTGTGAAATGGCAATTGGAAATGAAACATTGTCAGGGAATTTTTGTGTTCAAAAGCGCCTATTTTACTTGGACTATCAAATTAAAAAAGTGATTGGATTTTAAAAAAAATAACACATAAGAGTAAGAAACTTTGCATCTTATACTATTCTAATCTAAACATTGCCATTGTAAGGCGGGGTGGAATAAATCGTTTCATTCGCTATTTCTGTTATAACTGGAATAACAACGGCTTATCTTTTAAGGACTGGCAAGGACAGAGTTGGTTTTGGCACAAACATAAATATGTAGATAAATATAAAGAAACCCAGTGATAAATTTACAAAAAAAATCAAATACCTATCAACGAGATGGTATGGTAAGAATACGTTTTAAATGCGTAGCATGCAAATATAAACTGTTGTGTGTGTATAATTAATGATATACAAATACTTACAGAAGGACTTAAGTAAACCCCAGAAATATTTTAGACAGTAGGTATTGTAAAACGTCTGCGATCAAATGAGCAGATATACTTTGGGTTACTATTTATGGCATGTGCTGTATTTATAAATGCCTTCAATCTGAGCGCCTCCCGAATAAACAAAAGAGCTGTGGATTTTTGAAACACATCAATTTCATTTAACAGGGTATTAATTCGAACGAATGAACGAATATCATCTAAATACTACATACAAGTAAAGGGGTGCCTGTACTGAAATATATGAAACCTACTAAATATCTTCTAGATTAAATAATATGAAAACGCCTGTCACTCCTCCTTTGGACAAAGCAATAACAAATAAATGAAACAATGTCCTTACTGCAATATCTGGGCATACTAATGATACTGTTCTGGGGGTTAAGTATAAATATATGTTTGTGTGCAAGTTGGAAGCTGGAAAGGGGGTGCGTTACGAGACAAATGATGTACATGCGATTCGGGGAGGGGTACCTGCAGTGACAGCTGTCAGTTAAGCGCACTGTCCAGTAAAGACGCAGAGCAGGCACGGAGCATGTGTAGGTATTGGCATGTTGGGTATAACTGTATGCCTCTGTGTATGCGGCTAACTGGGAGGGTATCTGGGCAGCTGAATGAAGAGACTTGGGCCCTCTGTCCTATAGGGGTGAAGACACACGGATCTACTAGTAACAGCTACTTGTCACAGCTACTAAAATAGATAATGCTGATCATTTACTGTTAACTACGTGTGTTTAAGCAGACGCAATTCCCAGTATTGTCTATGGCAGGGTATTTTCTGGCGTTTAGTAGCCATGAAACAATAGCTGCTACTAGTAGGTCTCTGTGTCTTCACCCTAAACCAATTTTTGCCCCCAATCCGACAAATTGATTGGGATCAGATGATAAATAATCTGCCTCTTGCCTCCTTGCCAATATACGGATTCTGCCCCTATTTCTGCCAAGCCATGCGTTGTTACCCATGTCCTGCCACTCCATTCAATCTAATAAGAGAATCTTGGTATCCCCCTCCACTATTAATGGCATCACAATCCATGTGAACAGAGCAAAGATATCAGAAGATTTGCAGGCTGCTGATGCCTAATCCCCTGTACCTGAGTGAACAGGCAGCCCAGAGATGCAGCAGATCATTTCATCACCCTGAACAGAGCAACATCTCTAGGCTGCTTGGATTATGTGCCATCCCGCTGGGTATAGTATTAACAAGTCCCAGTAGCCTCAGTAGCCCCCTTCCTCTGCTCTCCCTGCGGATAATCCACTGAGCTCATCACCTGCACTGACTTGGCAGCTGCTACCTTGGGGTTTGAGCCTCTTCCCTGCAGCCAGATATAGGGAAAGGAAACAAGCTGGGTGTGGATGTCCTTCTGCAGTGCCTGCTGTGCATAAGGGGCACTTTGCGCCTTTCTCTAGCGCCACCCTTAGGGCAGTAGCGAAAAGATGTTTATCTAAAAGTCCAAGCAGCTCTCCTACAACGAAAGGGGATAAATAAAACAGTCTATGCATTGTTCAACCAATACTCAGCAACCTATATATTACTCCTTTCCTTACAGTAAAATACCGTGAATCTAAAGAATCTGTAAAAAGTTTCTGAATGTTACATTGAAGTGTAATACACTGAAACCTTCACTATCTTACACAACTGCAAGTCCTGGGTCCTACAATACACACATACGACTCTTTCTATAATGTCAGTGTAAGTATATCATTATATTAGGCAGCATTTATTGCATAAAAAGAGCTCTAATTCAAGGATAGCAATGTCATACATGTTGCATATTACAGCAGACTGAGTTTTCTACCAATAGCCTGAATATAGTAACAAGCTATTTGTAACAGTATAGCCGGCTAGTGTAATAGGGCTGGGTATTATATCAGAATACCAGGTTGAAATTATGAAATAGGTTGTATACAATGGCAGATTTGGCATAGTACTAGTACGTTGTATACAATGCCAGGCTCAGACTGGTAAGATGCCAACTGGAAACGTATTATGTGCAGCCGGATACGAACTGAATATAACACGAGGTGGGTAAAAAGCAGAAGGAAGCGCATACGAGTTGACAGGCTCTAACATCCTTAGACAATAAGAGAAATGTGACAAGGGGTGAATCACACTGGCATCTCCCATTATTCCAAGCTAAATAAACTACAAGGCGGCTTTCCTGTAGGCAAATAGCAGGTACCAGCAGATGTCTCTGCCTTTGTGTGTCTTTTATAGCTGTGTGAAGCGCCCAAATCCCAATTCTTTATCCCCAGCCCACCTGTCCCCAGGCTGCTGTGCATCTGCCTACTGCTCCCAGTCAAGGAGAGACAGAGCGGCTGCCAGGTATTTGCATGGCGACTCTAGGGGTGAGAGCCAAGCCCAGAGCTGCTGACAGAGTCAAATCAGTGCAGGGCAGGTATATGCAAAGTCTGCTGGGGACCAGTCACCTGGCTCTTCCATGTACCAAGGCAAAGCATAAGAGGACGCTTCTACTTCTCTTGTTATTGATTCTGCTCTATTTTTCTAGAAAAGATGCCGGGTACAAAATGCAAAAATATTTTCGTATATAAACTGAAATGATGACTGCGGTGTTTGGATTAGGGTGCAAACCAGAGCACCTTCTGGTCCCTCCTTTCTGCCCTAATTACTGATTAGTGGAAATAGTACATGGGGTTCTGGAATTGGACTCCAAGGTCCCGCTATGCACCAATTTAAGACCATTCAAACCCCCTCCTTTCCAGGCCACTTCCTCTAAATGCCATTCCACAGGCAGACTGCGCCAATCTCATTAACCCCTGCAGCTCCAGATTTCAGTTTCAGGCAACCTTCCACGTTACAACGGTATTATCTGCATCAGTGTATACACAGAACATAGGTAGGTATATGCCACTATTTTTTTTGGATTACATTGGATATAGATGATTTTCATCCTGTCTCTATATATGTAATTCAATACATTTATATATCTTCCTATCATCTATGCAACGTCTATCTTTACTGACTCGTATATGATTTAAGAAAAACACCTGGAACCGTTGTTTTTTTTTTAATAATTACTGGAACGCCTGGTATATATTCACATTTTTTAGTATACGAAACAGGCTTTTTCCTCGATTGTTCTATCATAATCAATTCCTAAGTTATGAAAATCAAATAATACGAACAATCACAGTAATAATTCGCCAATTAGGAAATCATTGCACATTTCTACTACAAACGATCGTTCATTCGGTTATTATAGAATCCAAAACGTTGGGCTACATAAATAAACATTTGTTTAAAAAAATATTAGTCATATTCTACTTCCCGGGTCGGCAGTTAGCTCTAGCTGCAGCAATGGCACAATCCTAATGTAATCTCATATTCGTATTGGAATAGAACTGGACAAAATACACTGCAACCACCCAAGGAAAACAACAATCAGGGTTGTTTTATCCAATCAAGTGCAATATGTGTATGTACGATATCTATCTATCTGTCTATTTACTAGTTATCTAGTTTACTAGTAATCTATCATCTATCTATCTATCATCTAATATCTATCTATCTATTTTTTTTTAATCTCCCACAGCAGCAGACAAGCCGCACCCTAGTACAGTACATACCTGATTCTGTAAGGGTGGCAGGGGCAGTGCCACAGTGTAACTCACACGCAGGGCTTGGGGCTACTACAGGTGTAGTCTCTCCGCAGCCCCCGGATTCCAAGAGCACCTGTGCTCACTCATTCACTGTCCCCCAACAATAAATAATATAATGGGGCTAAAAATGTCAGAGAAACCTGCCCCCCTTTCTTCTTCTGTGTGTCCCACCCTGCGTACATGTGAGAGTTTGCAGATCTGTAGGTACATCAGAGAGGGAGAGAAGAATAGGGGCCCAGTTCCCATCAGCAGAGCTTACAGAATCCTCCCTGCTATCGGATGACAGGCTGAGCCTCGGGCAGTCTCTGTAAATTAGAGTAATGTTAGTACCTGCTGGAGCCTAGGAATTGGGCACAAGAGAAACACTGCCTCTTTATGCCTCTATATGAGCGCTCTAAGCTTGGGATTCATCCTGAGAACCCCAGGTGCCTCACTACCCCCAGCCTTCAGCTTCTCAAGATGAGACTCTTCCCCGGATGGCTCTCTTTTCCTGAATTTCTAGTTATACTGTATGAAATGGTGTGCCAGTTACCTAAGGGGAATAGACCTGGGCATGGAGTTGAGGTCCCTTAAGGATCCGAGTGCTATTGTTCCTCTGGCCAAAGAAGCCCAGCTCCGGGGCAGCCCGGTTGCACAGACAGATTTGGGGAAGGATGGCTCCTACCTTACAGCTTGGTGCAACAATAATCCAGCGCCCGGCGCCTCCCCGCACTCTCTCAGGATTCGCCCGAGTCAGCGGCCCAGGTGCTTTTGAAGGTAGAGGCGGGGGGTAGGCAGGCACACCTTGCCACTCACATGCTAATTGGCACTAAGCTGCCAGCAGATTGGTCGGTGGGGCTGACTCTGCTCCCAAATCCCTGCCCTCTTGTCTGATGTAATTTCCAAAGCCCTTTGATGGATATCTACAAGTCCATCTGAGCATCCCATGGAGGGCTCCATCATTTAACCCTTTGCTGGGAAACTTAAAGCATCATACAACTTAATTGTCTTTAATGGCAAGAGCAGCCGCTTCAGTAGAAATAAAGGCTTAATAGGATGGCATCTACCACATGGCACCCTCCCAATTTACTGACAATGTAAAAACGCAGACTACGACGCTACATAATATATAATGCACAACAACGATCAGCCATTATCCCTCTCTTTCTATCTTCCTGGCATATATCATTCATTTCATGTAGTTATAACTGTTAAACACGATTAATACACGCCAGTCTGTATTTATACTACAAAGTATGTGCTGGCAGAACACTCAATGCTTTGGGTCTGCAAAGTTTAGGCCTGGACAATGTACATGGATTATTGTCTGCATATTATACAGGATCCAGAAGGAATAAACGTGCATTGCCATTTGGATTTCAGCAAAGGTTGTAATGTTTCCAGCCAATTTGTCTCGGTTGCAGAACAAGTCCAAATATTACTACGATAATATTACACACAACTTATATAATTGTAATGTAATGTAAGAATCGTGCTATACGTGCCCTGTCTTCCCTCATGTATTTGCGATGATTTGAGATTTACAGAGTAATTCCAAATCCTTATGACCTGTGGTGCTACTTCATCCCCAAAGGGTTTCCTCAAGGAATTCCCAGTTCTTAGGTACATATTACTTTCACAGATAACATTTTCCTTCTCCCCATCCAACTTTAACTGCTCTGTTCCAGAAAATGAGCTATACACAGGGCACCTCTGTGAGCAGGACAAAGAGAGATTGTCTGAGCAGGGATCGCATGCAGGGAACCCACACAGCAGCGTGTTCACTAGCAGCTCACATTGGAACATGGTGCACTGGCCTTGCACTGACCGGGAAGTCACACACAGCACCCTAATCACTAGCACCCTAATCACTACACTAGGACACCATTCATTGGCTTTGCACTGCCTATGGAACCAAACAGTACCCTGCTCACTAATGCACTGCTTGCCTACATTATAACAGACCCCCACTATTCCCAGTTTTGTTACCTAGCAGTGACTGAGACTCGAATCTCCTATTCAGTACACTGAAGCGAATATACAAGGAATGTACAGTGACATTTTTGTGATACAGCAAAAGGAAACTTAAAGTGCGAGAGAGGGTTGGATATAGGAAGCAAAAGATGAAAGGTGCAGCTGAGCAGTATGGGTGACCACTGAAAGCCTGAGGGCTATTTAGCCTTGCACACATCTGTTATCCCCTGTTTCCTGCTAAGTATCAGTAGAACAATACAGCTCTTGCTCATCTGCACTCTCTATTGGTGTGCCCTCTGGGGAGGAAGAAATATGATACATACACTGTACGTTGTGTACTTTGTGTATGTATATATATATATATATATATATAGTTATATAGTTATATATATAGATATATATATATATATATATACACACACAAACACAAATATGCACATACACCCATATTCAAGCATTTCTCGTATACTACATATTGAACATCAGTGAACAGCGAGACACAGACCGGCTTATGTAGTGCCTCTTTAAGAGAATCGCCCTCTGTTCAGCAATTTAGGCGGATCAAGTGTCTGTATCCAGATGGTGTGTACTGAGTCAAGCAGCTCTCATCCATCCAGCCCCTTCTAAGGCCACTTATCGCCTCCCCCAAACTCAGTCAAGTAAATTCTGCTTTCTGCATTACCATTACTTTGCTACACGTAGAAATATAAATAAAATATATTCTCTCTCTCCAGCGCTAGGGTTTATTTGCCCTATCAGCTAGCCCATAGGCTACAACTTCACTAAATCGCCGGTCCAGATAATCATTGCATTACAATTATATTTTTTTTACTGGTTTCTATGGCGAATATTTATCAACGTTTGAAGAGAGGATTCTCCATACAGTTTTCTAAAAATTGCCCTATGAGCTAGTTAAAGAAACTGAATATGGATGCGTTATAGGAATCCTGAGGCTGAACTGTATGCTGACCACTTGCTAGACATGGTGTGTGTGCTACAGCAATTCATTCGCCTGTGTCCTGTCTGTATAATTATGGAGCAGTGACTGCCACCTGTATCACAGCATGAAGCAGAACGGAAGAAACTGGCACCTACCCACTTCCACTACAGCACTAAGGAATGTGTGACACTAACTACCCATTGAGTTGCATTTGCAGAAGAGCCTTCTCCCATAGGGCTAGTGCACTGTGTAGATTAGAGATTAGAGATACTTTGTCCTCAGATTAAGGAAACCTTAGGCACCAAGGATGGCATCAACCCAATTCCCAAACGAAAGATACTGCACAGAAGTGCTGAGTGGGCACCATACCTTTCATCCAACTGAGACCTCTCCTTGTGGGTGAACCATCCATCCTGGATCCTATGTACGAGGGTTTGGTATCCACTGGGCAGTGGAGTTGCCTCAGTGTGTGCCCTGGAGTATTTTATACACCTTTCCCTGCTCCCAAACTCCTCCCAAACTCCCCCTGCCTCCATGTACCTGCTGTTAATCATTCTACAGATACCTGCAGAATACAATTAGACTGGGGTGCCCACCCCTTCCTACCTGATCCAGCTGTGGCAGGAGTTTGGAAGGATCCAGTTACCAACACGTGAAAGGCAACCTGTAAGGGGATCTCATTGCCTTCATTAAGCAGGTTAACATTTGATCAGGAACAATCAGATAACGAGTCCCTCACCCCGCACGCAGCCCCCAGACATCACTGCCATCTTTTGCCACATCCCTTGTTTCTAGCTGATTAACTTTTGGAGGAGCTGAAACCTTATCTGAGTTTCAGGCATCAATGAGACAACAGGAGAGAGGCAAAAACCATCATGAATATTTCATCTGCTCCATGTCTGCGTGCCCAACCTGGCCTGTTCCACATGACGCCTAGTTTTGTATCTCCTGTCTGTCAGGCTTGGGGGGTGTAACTAGAGCATGGCATCAGCACTCCATTGTTACAGCTACTGAGAAAAGCTGGCCCGGGAGAATATCACCAACATATAATGTATATACTGTAAATGTTTATATGTTTATAACATCTTCCTTGGTACATAGAAACTTTTTCCTATACACATAGGAATATCCACACATTTTGCAGCACACTCAGCACTCACAGCCCTTTACCATTGCACTTGTTATTATGTATCAATTGCAATAGTGTCATTGTGTATTACATTGTAAAATACAAATGTGTCTTACTGGCCTATGCTGCATAATAATTCCTATGTACTTTTAGAACAAATGGAAATAAATTCCTACTTGATTTGACTTGATAGCTTGCTCTCCAGCCACTAACACCGGCATCTGCTGCCACCTGAAACCTGGACATTGTAGGGTTAATAGCAGCTGGAGACAGCCTTTATAGAAATAGTTCCTTTCATAGCCTTTACTCGAAAGAAAGAAAGAAAGAAAGAAAGAAAGAAAGAAAGAAAGAAAGAAAGAAAGAAAGAAATGTTAGTTCAGAGTACCTTGCATCTTTGGTATATGGTCTATATATGCGCTAAGTTGATGCTGTTAATATAACTAATATATGGTTCAAGATTTCGAGATTTACAAATTAAAAATGACATCTCTTTATCAGGTTTATTCACTTACAGATGGTACACTCGCAGGACAAGCTCATATCTTTAGATATATATAAGGGCTTGCATTTGCTATACAAATACGCAGGTTTGACACAACTGACGTAAATAAGAACCAGTTACAATACATGCCATCATTAAATACAGCTAATAAGGAGATAATTTACACATTCGTTATAGCATTTGTGCATTTTTATGGAACTCCTGATTTTTTAGACTTACATTTTTCAGTCGGGACACATTATATATATGGATTTGCAATTGTTAATGTAGGTAGGGAAATGTATTTGTCTTTATAGCAGAATGTCAGATGGTTGGGAGCAGTTTGACCTGTATTTACTCCCTTTTGGGGTTTTAAAATGTGCAAAGCATTACCTTTTGAGTTACCAAATATATAGATAATTTACTTTCATAATAAATCAACTAGGCTCAGATTATGAATACTGTGAGTTATTATATACCTGCCGGTGGCTTAATAGAATTTGTCTTTTGCAGCAAGAGACGGATTTGGGCTTTGGATATGTGCATGTATATATGTAGCAAATTCGCTTTCCTTTGAACGTCTCACCCCTTTTTACCAAACTGAGATACAAAGGTAATGTATATGATGAAGGTATGAGATGCAGCCCACCACCTTTCTGTCTACTTGCAAACTTGCTGCTCAGTAACTATGCTGCACAGCGCAAAATAGTAACTCCCCTAATATTCATTGTAGCCCAGCAATAACTACAACATTTACAGTTTAAAGAGGAACCGTGAAGTCACAACGTTTTCCAATCCATATATCCGGCAATCTCCAGCGATACAAAGTGGCGGTGCCACCCCCTGGGCATTTGTTGCCCCTGCCCTGTATCCTGAGCTGTCTTACAGAGGGGCAAATAGTTCTCCGACACTGCCCAGCTATATACTGTTTAAAGCGGCTTGTTCCACTGGCTGTGCATGGAAAGATGTACCAGTTGCTGGATATCTAGGCCAGTGAGATTAATTCCCCGCAACTGATAATGAGAGAAATCCCATTAGCATTAGTTGGGCCGTGTCTGTGCAAATTCGCAGGTGATGCTTATTCTTAAACCGAGGGTTACAGGAACAATTCGCAATTGAAACTGATTTGTGTGTTCCACTACATGTATTATTCAGCAGAACTAATCATATTGTGGCAATAGGAGATACCGTTATTTTAGCAATGTATAACATTCCTATTTTCTGGTCAAGTACCAAAGGATAAACCTATAACTGAAATAATCCTATTCCTCTGCCACGAACAGTAAAATGCTGCCAGCCCCTGTTTTCCTCTACTAAACACGATAACACATTCTGTATAAATGAATATTCTGAGTCAGACACCAGAGATCCCCCTATTAGAACTGTGTAGAAATGCAATATGCTCATATTCTCGTTACACTGAAGCTGTGTCAGCAGTCGCCCACCCACCCTACAGCCAGCCCAGGGATTTGCCAGCCCAGGGATTTGCCATCCTAGGGATTTGCCAGCCCCAAGCTCTCTGGCTCTATTACATGATTAGATTTTCCCCATTAATTTGGCAACTGACAGCAAGGAACATACCAGTACCAAAGATCCCAAACCAGCTGATATGCTATAAAGTGGTATCCATCTGTAAAGGGCAACCAACTAGGCAAGGCTGTGCGACTGTATGAATCAAATATAACACATTATTTAAAGTTATTGAAACAGCAATGACAAAGCAAGAAAAGGTAAAAGAACCCATAGGCTATAAATAAATCGTGCAGACAAAATGAAGTTAAGATCTTTTGGACTTATTTTTCCATTTAGTCGAAATGATCTTAACTTCGTTTTGTCTGCAAGATTTATTTATAGCCTATGGATAATCCAAAAGCAAGGATAGCAAAGGGATGAGGAATTTTATTAGAACATACGGGCCACAGTGATCGTACGTATGGAGGCTGATTGAATGCTCGACGTATGAGGACACGTTTTTGTAAATCTGTTATTAGATTGGGTACCATATACAGGTTCATAAAACTGCCATATTGACATTCACCTTGCAGGTGTGTAGCAAGCCCTTTCCCTATAGGACTGAGAGGAGCATTTGTACAACAACCAGGTAAATAGAGCAATAATTAAAAATAAAATAAACCCAAATTAGATAAATCATTGAATGAAGCGTATCCTTACGCCATTGCCGCCTATTCATAATTCAGTTCCAACTAAGGCAGCTTTTTCCTGGAACTATACATAAACCTTCATGTACTATTTTTTTACTCAGCTTAACAGAGAGAGAATGTGTGTCCAGAAGGGAATTTGGGATACAGGATAAAAAAAACCTGTCTGACCAGTTTTTGCGAGGTCTGCCAGAGCTGGGATCATATTGCTAAAAGGCAGCGACTTGGGATTACAGGCAAATCTTCCCCACCCCCTCCCGGCGGTGCAATCACCGGCCTACAGGCTGGATGCGCTGCGGTTCCTGTGTTAGGTTTCTCGATGAGAGCCCAGCTGACATGGATAATCCTACTAGCGGGAAAAAGGAGGTCAGCGGAGAAACAGCACCGAACTCTGCTGCCTTTAACCCTTGGAATTTAGCATCATGGCCGCTATGGAGCCCTCAGTGCTGTCAGCACAAGCACCAAAATTCTTGCACACTCCTCTCATATGGCGTTGTGTTTCCCCCAGCATGCTGGGTAACTGAATAGTCCTGCTGTCAGTGCTACTCACATATGAGTTACGTCTGTTCCAAAAAAATTAACAATCTGTGGTCAAATATTTCTATAAATTGGTCAAGATGAGAAATAGCTGAGTGGGAGGGACTAAAGCGACCACACGTTCAGATTTTAGTCATCTTTTGGTGTTCCTTTGGTTATAGATCGAATGTTTAAGTGCAAAGATCTAAAACTAACATTCAGATTGAAATGGTAGGATGAAGTCTTAAAAATAACAAATAAGAGGATGTTCTGACCATTAATAATTCCCAGACAACAATCATATGAAAGTGACATCCCAGAAATGCATTGTAGGTCCCCCAAGGATATCGTCAGATACACAATACACTCATAGATTTTATCATTATCTGACCAAAGCTTCTTTAACCTGTCTGATAGACTAAACGCAGGAGCGTTTCTGGCCCCTGAGTTACCTGAGGCAGCTCCTCCGATGCCGCTCCCCCACATCGTTGGAGGGGGTCCAGGGGGGCCACATCGCTAGCATTAGCAGAGCTGAATTTGTGTTTCAAAAACTGTAAATTTGGCTCTTAAAGTTACCAGGAGTGGCTTTATCTGGGGCACTGCCACCTAAGGCAAGATTCTCAACTCGCCTCATGGCAGCAGCACTCCTTGACTAAACAACTGATCGCCATGGTACAAAAATGATTGAGACAATAATTCAGAGCAAACACACAGTAGTTTTGTACGATTATATCTGTCCATGTATGGCCAGCTCTACTGTTGGCTGCATAATGGCATATCATTCCATCTAACACTTATTATATTACTTCAGTTTCAGTAAAATGTATTCATATGCATTTCTCCATTAATATGTATGTAGCTTATTATGGATTCATATGTATGTAGACTGCAAAAGTTATTATTTAAGATTTTTGCTTCTAGAATAATAGATATTTTACAACACAAATGACAGACATTTTGAACAAAAAATGCCCTAATGACCTCCCTGCCATTAGGGGAGAGAGTGTTAAGATGAGGGCTGGTTGGAAGCTGTCTTTAGAAAAGGTCTTATTCAGCAAAGCCTAACAACCATAATCATTTAATGGTGTCTCTCTGGTTTCCAATTACACCTTATTTCAAATTCCCTTTGGAGAGATGCTTTTATTGTTAAGGGGACTTTTTTTGTATTCCATAAATTCTTGTGGATTTGTCATTTTTAAAGAAGTAATTAGAATCCATATTAGTAAATGTTTATTACCATTTTAAAAAAACAGAACCCATACAGAACAATCTATACAGATTATTTCTGTGATTTATGTTTGCATGACCTGGGTGTGCTGTTTAATTCTGCAAACTGGAGTATGAAGCAACATTACAGAGACATCATATTTTTGACATCCTATTTCTTGTTGCCATTTAGTCTGAAGCAGAAAATGCTTTCTTCAATGCCAGGGCAGGGTCATTATTACCTTTATGACATGGAGATTGACCTATGTTACCTGTCTTTGTATTTTTTTATCCCACAGTTCAAGAGTTCTAGTTTATACATGAAAAAAATAAAAAACTTACATTATAAAATCAATAGATTTAAAATAATTTGTATAATATGACCCTTAAGCAGATACAGGGAGCACCTTTCAGCTTATGTATTTGTATACTCATTTTTAGGCATGGAATGTATGATGAGTATGCAAAGAGGTTGACCATTATGCTCTATAAAATATTATTTAACAATGAAAAATAGTGATTAGTTACTGTTTAGCAAGGGCTTAGGCACAGGGGTGAAAACCAGCTTTGTTCTTGAAGAGCAGGGCAGAAGCCTAAGTAGCCAAAGGTAGAGACAGGGAAAACAGTGTTGCTAAATCTACCTTTTATGAGGTTCATGTCTTTGCTGATAGGTACAAATATATTGTGGATTTTCATGTGTTATCAGGATTTTATTGTTTTCTATTCATAAATTGATAGATACCTGCAAGAAATTGGTGATGGATGATACTTAAATTATCCTTAACTTAGAAAACACATTTCTATTCATATTTGAAGGGTGGGGGGAAAGCAAAATGTTATTACAATAAATAGTTCAGAGAGGTGAGAGCAGTTAGGAGTTTTTATAGGTAGGTCTATATTGTATCATATACACACAGTATAAAACTCTCTATACCATATTCTGGCTTTTTTATTTTTTAGATGTGTTTTTATCCCCAAGAAGCTTATACGTTATGGGGTTAGCATATTTTTTTGTTGTGTAGTGGAGGTTCTTAAAAATGAAGGTTAAAAATCTAAATTCCTTTTCTTCATTTAAAATGACTTTTGGAAAAGCAAATTCATTACTGACCTACATAATAATAAAGGATCGGATTCACTAAAGGGCATTAATAATTTATTTTTTACCTGAAATGAGGAAATATCATCTCTTTTACTTACCGGTGCTAGCTGTTGTTTTCATTAATATTAAGGCTTATTGTAAGACAAGTAAAATGTATCTTTACCCACAGTATATTGCTGGTAAATGCCAAAGCATAAAACAGAAAATATTTTTTAAAGGAGTGGGTTATTAACAAATTTTTTTGAATACACATATACAGAAGTATGTATTTATACCTTTGCAATGATTTATAAAATACATTTTCAATTTATAATGCCTGACATCAGACCTGTCAGACCTGACATCATTGTTCCTTTGGTGTTAATATCAATTAACAGGCAGGTTTTTTGGCTTAATTAAGTGATATGACTTTGGTGGCAATAATAATGTGGTGTTAATTTCAATAGATGTGGTACTGTACCTGCAGTAAACCTACTGCCCATGATCTTTTATTCCTTTTTTTTCATATGCTGCATATCAGGACAGTGCCTCCTAATTGATTTTATCTTATAAGAACAGAATTACAGAACAGTATTGTAATGTTTTATTGATGCATATAATATGGGTTTTGCAAAAAAATGCAATATTCACTCATTTCTAATTTGATATTGATATTAATTAGACCTGGGACACCTCAATCAATCATTATTTTCCTAAACTTGCTTTTTGATGTTTTACAGTAAACAGAAAAAAATAATAAATAGTTTTTTACAATCATTGGGGCAGTAATAATTTACTTCTCCATAAATTTTAAATAAACCTTGTAATTCTTCTAATTTGACTAAAATACAACCCCAACAGGTTAATAATAATAATAATAATGATATAATTCATAGGAATTACCTCTCTTATGGCTGTTGGTTGCTATAACCCTGCTGAAACATACTTTTCTCAAACCCTAGGGATGAACCTTGTGCACATCAGCAATAGGTTATAACAACAATGTAATGTAGCCTGTATCTCTTTTTACAACGCCACATTCATTTTATTGTACCCAGGTTTTGTTACTGCATATGGCCTATGTGTGGATGAAATGAATGTGGTGTTGTAAAAATGAATACATATATATCTATATACAGTGGAGGAAATAATTATTTGACCCCTCACTGATTTTGTAAGTTTGTCCAATGACAAAGAAATGAAAAGTCTCAGAACAGTATCATTTCAATGGTAGGTTTATTTTAACAGTGGCAGATAGCACATCAAAAGGAAAATCGAAAAAATAACTTTAAATAAAAGATAGCAACTGATTTGCATTTCATTGAGTGAAATAAGTTTTTGAACCCTCTAACAAAAAAAGACTTAATACTTAGTGGAAAAACCCTTGTTTGCAAGCACAGAGGTCAAACGTTTCTTGTAATTGATGACCAAGTTTGCGCACATTTTAGGAGGAATGTTGGTCCACTCCTCTTTGCAGATCATCTCTAAATCCCTAAGGTTTCGAGGCTGTCTCTGTGCAACTCTGAGCTTGAGCTCCCTCCATAGGTTTTCTATTGGATTAAGGTCCGGAGACTGACTAGTCCACTCCATGACCTTAATGTGCTTCTTCTTGAGCCACTCCTTTGTTGCCTTTGCTGTATGTTTTGGGTCATTGTCGTGCTGGAACACCCATCCACGACCCATTTTCAGTTTCCTGGCAGAGGGAAGGAGGTTGTCGTTCAGGATTTCACGATACATGGCTCCGTCCATTTTCCCGTTAATGCGAATAAGTTGTCCTGTGCCCTTAGCAGAAAAACACCCCCAAAGCAAAATGTTTCCACCCCCATGCTTGACGGTGGGGACGGTGTTTTGGGGGTCATAGGCAGCATTTTTCTTCCTCCAAACACAGCGAGTTGAGTTAATGCCAAAGAGCTCTATTTTGGTCTCATCAGACCACAGCACCTTCTCCCAGTCACTCACAGAATCATTCAGGTGTTCATTGGCAAACTTCAGACAGGCCTGCACATGTGCCTTCTTGAGCAGGGGGACCTTGCGAGCCCTGCAGGATTTTAATCCATTGCGGTGTAATGTGTTTCCAATGGTTTTCTTGGTGACTGTGGTCCCTGCTAATTTGAGGTCATTAACTAACTCCTCCCGTGTAGTTCTAGGATGCTTTTTCACCTTTCTCAGAATCATTGACACCCCACGAGGTGAGATCTTGCGTGGAGCCCCAGAGCGAGGTCGATTGATGGTCATTTTGTGCTCCTTCTATTTTCGAACAATCGCACCAACAGTTGTCACCTTCTCTCCCAGCTTCTTGCTAATGGTTTTGTAGCCCATTCCAGCCTTGTGCAGGTCTACAATTTTGTCTCTGACATCCTTGGACAGCTCTTTGGTCTTTCCCATGTTGGAGAGTTTGGAGTCTGCTTGATTGATTGATTCTGTGGACAGGTGTCTTTTATACAGGTGACTAGTTAAGACAGGTGTCCTTAATGAGGTTGACTAATTGAGTAGAAGTGTCTAACCACTCTGTGGGAGCCAGAACTCTTAATGGTTGGTAGGGGTTCAAAAACTTATTTCACTCAATGAAATGCAAATCAGTTGCTATCTTTTATTTAAAGTTATTTTTTCGATTTTCCTTTTGATGTGCTATCTGCCACTGTTAAAATAAACCTACCATTGAAATGATACTGTTCTGAGACTTTTCATTTCTTTGTCATTGGACAAACTTACAAAATCAGTGAGGGGTCAAATAATTATTTCCTCCACTGTATATAATATATAGATATATATGTTGTGCTCACAACTAAATTTGAAACCATTAGGCAGGGGTGTAATGAGTCTGTGACCACAAAATTCATATAACCATCTGTTTGTATTAATGTATTCTACTGTACAGCGCTGTGTACATAAGTAGCACTTTATAAATAAAGATATACGTACGTACGTACATACATACATATTCAAATTCATCCCAGGTCTGGCCAGTCATATCAGTAGAATTCTTAATGAATCAGATAAAAGTGAGTGTAGGAATGGCCATACTGAAGATGACTTTGACCAGCTTGGAGTATATTGTAATAATGGACAAACAATCCCTGTTTTCCTTAATGCACAAAATGTCTTAATGTCCTATATATATATATATATATATATATATATATACATGTAAAATGTAAAATTGTCCTTGACTATTACACAGTCTAGTACAGTAATAAGAAGCAGGAGTGATCCATTAATTATTTACATTTTGTTTTTTAGTTATTTAACTTTATGTTCAGCAGCAGTTCTCCTGTTATTTAATTATTCCCAATGAATCTTGCAACCAGTGACAAAGTGGCAGATAAATAAGAGAGGGCATTGATAAAAAGATAAATAGAAACAAATATCAAACCACCCTGTTTACCTACTTTCTAATTGGTAGGATCACCAATCATAGAAACCAGGTAACAATTTAAATTGGAGGATGGAGAGAGGCAGAATAGCAGGGCAAATTATTACAATACAAAGTAATTAAATATGCATAATGTAAGTTGTGTTTAAATATTCTAATATAATATTACATTTGTTGTTGTTTTGGATACAACCTGCTCAATCAAGAAAATAAAAAAAATATTATATACCAGGAATGCTTGCTTACATCTGTTGCTACAATTGTAATTTTGATTCTTCAATAGGTGTGGGGTGATGAGGAACTGGACTGTGATAAGCATGCAAAGTCTTTGTTGGAGAACTTTGAGAACCCTTGCCCTAAAGGACAATTTTAATCCATTGATCTTTTTTACACCCACTCCACCAAGTAATAGTTTCATAAAAATTTCCGGAGGGGTTATGTAATATATGGATCAAAGTTTGCTGCATTTTTTATAACCTATAGCAACCAATCAGCACGTACCATTTACTCATCACGTGTTTAATAGCAAACATCTAACTGGTTTCTGTAGGATACTGCATATAAAAATATATGTCTTTTATTATATATGGGGTCAAAGTCATTGAAAGTTTATCTCTGGTGCTGGTTTTTGGACAGTTTAAGCTGTTTTGCAACCTAGACTTTAGCAGCAGATTACTGACTGGGATCTGGCATGACTGAACACATGATATTTCTTTATTCCACCAACATGGAATCAGTGTTACTCTGGTATTCTAACTTGTTACTAACTTGATACTAAAAATAAGCTGATTATAGTAATATATTCAGATAAACTGGACGATAGATTTGTGCACAAATTGGTCACACATGTGTTTGGTTAGATGGCAGCAAATCCAACTGGGTGGCATGGATGATCAGTAGACATCTCACAATGATCTCCCACACTGGCCAGCAGCAGGCACTACTAAACTCAATTCTCACCAGACATACCATATGAATTTATTGGACTGCACAGCATTGACAAAACTGTCAACTGAAGTGACACAGATGAAGAGATTTTTCATGCAATTCGTATAAAAATGACCAAATTGTTTTACTATATATCTCAGATTCCCACTACCTTTCTGTGCTTGAAATACCGGTGTAGCCTTCCTTCCCACACATGGCAGTAACTTTTCATTTTTATAAAATGTATCTTACCATCTGTTTCCTCCTGTCTTTTAAAATTTATAATAATGAGTCCAAAAATGGCCAAAAAAGGGCCAGATTTAATTAGATGAGAAACGATTATTTTATGGGTTATCATGTGGAAACTCTGAAGTTTGTGGGAAAATTTAGAATTGAATTAGGATTTAAGTCTTTCTCATCAAAATTAATCTGGCCCAAAATGTGTAAAGTTTATAGCTCAGCAAGTACTTATTTTTTTTAATATTTTACTGAGTTCAACTGAGTTTTACATATTCTAACAATTTTTCTAGGTTTCTTTACTAGGTCTGGACTGGGATTCAAAATAGGCCCAGGCATTTCAAATACTCAGAGTACCAAACAGCCCCCACCAGCCCATTAAATAGTGACTAACTAGGGCATCTTACAGCAGCCCCTCGGGCATTTGCCATAATCCAATGATTGCCAGTCCAGGCCTGGGCTTTATCTGTAATTACACACTTTGCTAAACTAGAAAATGTATGGTTAAATTCTTACAAAATGCCTATTAAAGTGAATGTAATTTTATTAGAGTGTGTGTACACTGGCAAATATGTATATCTGTTGTGAAATAAACACTTGCATCTACTGTATATGTACAGTTACATATAAAATTGTATTCTTTTGTTCTAAGATTTTATTCTTTTACTGTTTGTCTTGAAGACAATATTGTCTTGCAAGCCATCTCTTAGAGGCCCATTTAACAAGATTCTCATTTTTGTGGTTTTAGAGGATTTTAAAACCATGAAAAAACTAATTTTCTCTAAAACCACAAATGCCAAGTGATTTAATAAAGCAGCCTTTTGAAAAATCCAAACAAAAACACATGGATAAAAATGTAAAAAACATGAATGGTTTGTTTTGTCACACAAATGAAAGCTTTAAAAAAGCCATATAACACAATTTAGACTGGATACATAGACTTCCAAAAGAATAGCAATAGAGTATGATAACTACAAATTCTTACAAAATAAAAGCTCATGCAATTTGTGTATGTTTTAGATGCACTGTGCTTCCAAATTAAAATATCCACAAATGAAATAAAGTAGCCAAATGCTACCTAGTTCCCCATTCTGTAGCCAATATGGACAAATGGATAAATGCATCCCAATCTGTGCACACAGGCATATCTTTATGCACAAATATATAACTAATGCTAACATAGTTAAGGAGGCAAGCAATGGCTTCCCGTTTTCCACAGAAATTGCATGCTTCCTCTTCCCACTTAATTGAGATGCTAGCACTGCCAGAGCCATACGTGATTCCTCTGGCAACAACAGCTGGAAAAAACAGTCATGAGTGCAAATCCCTCAGGCCTCTCCAATGAATACGGAGTGATGCAAACACTACATATGATTTGCAACTGCTTGTAACCTAAACAGAAAAAGTATTCATGTGTAAATCAGACAAAAAATAAAATGATATATGGTGCTGTGCTGACTCAACCGAAAGCTGTTATTAACAAACAACAAATCCAGACCACCTGTTCTGTAGGTACATGGAAATTAGCTGTGATGGATGAAGTTTCCCGTGATTTGCCTATCAATGTACTAACACATCATGCCTGTAAGTGAAAACAACCCCAAATTCACTCTTGTATCAGAATCAGTAACATTTACTATTAAACTATGGCATTATTAGATTATATAATAATAAAAGAGATCCTACACACTTAGGGACACATTCATGAAAACGCGAGTTTGAATCCCGAATGGGATAAATTCGGATTGGATACGAAAATTTCTGAAGATTGCAAATATCACGAATATGCTTACGAAAAAATCATATTAGTCACAATAATATTGTATTGGCGATCCGAAAATCCCGAACTTTTCGTATTGAACGATCGTAAAACTTTGATCCTTCTGTGCATGATTTTAGGACTCAATGGCACTCTGCAGCTCCAACCTGGCCCAAGAAAAGTCACGATAACGAAGCTTGAATGAATTCGAAACTTTCGTACTCGGCGCGATAATATGATTTTGTCAGGCAAATTATGAAGTATGAAAGTATGAAAAAGTCGTGAAAGCGACGAAAAAGTCGCACAAAGTACAAAATTGTTGCAAAAAATACGCGCATTACAAAAAAAAAAAAGCATTCGGAGCATTCATGGATTAGTAAATGTGCCCCTTAGGGCCACATTTATCAAAGTACAATTGTTTCTGAATGCAAAAAATTTGTATTTTTTCATACTGTGCTTATTTTTTGCAACTTTTTGGTACTTTGCTACAATTTGTGCAACAAAATTGTATTTTTGTGCGACAATTTGTGCGACAAAATCGTATTTTTTGTGCTTGCGACAATTCGCCAACAATTTGTGCAACAAAATTGTATTTTTCGTGCTTTGCAACAATTCGGTCGACAATTTGTGCGACAAAATTTTGGAACCACGAAAGTTCCCAAATTTTCGAATAGAAACTAAAAGAATTGTATTTCGTGATTCGGATTTGTACTTTAATGAATGGGCCCCTTAGTGGGTGGTAAATAATTTAGAACTATGTCTGCAAACCCTATTCTAATGCAAATGTTGCACAATTATACTCCTTTGCATTACCTCAGATACACACATATACATTTTTTTCCAAGTAGTCCCTCATGTCAGCCATGTTATCTCACCTCTATAATGTCCCTGCTTACAAGCTTGTGTTTTGGAACACCCAATTTTCTGTAAAAAACAGAAAAAACATTATTATTGTTAAGATTTGCATTAGTTATTTTGGAGCGGTTGTCAATGAAGTTAAAGTTGGAGAGACCCTTTAAAAATGGCTGTGGTTTGCCATAATATAATTGCTAAAAAATCAATCAATGCATTTTTTTACCCTACCTCTAACTTTATGCATGAAAATCTGCATGCCCTAACCTTGCAGTTATCAAAATAAAAACCTATAGCCAAACACTGCAATACTCCTGAATACAGGTGTAAAATACTTGGCATAAGCACTCAATTATACATTGCTCACACAGGGGCCAACCAGCTAATTCAGATATAGTTGGCGTTAGCTGCTGATTATCAGCACATTTATGGGGCACTCTGCTTGATTGCTTACAGGTCATAGCATCAGAGTTGAGGGCTCAAGTGTCTGGCAAATAACTCTGGCCATGAACACATGTATGGGGGTGATATAGTAAAAGTCAGGATGGGTCCATGTACCTATGATCTGTCCTTTTCACTAAATTATCGGATAGACTGATGTTTTCAGATTATAGCAAAAATATGATTTACAGATTAACCGTTGTTGAAAAACTTTACGTCAAATTGTTGTTACTAAGGAGGATACATATTCTGTGGTATCTCTCTCTGTACTGGCTTGAAAAAGCATTGAGTCTTGTCTCTGGCACAGTTGGGGCTGTGGAAACGTAGTTGTGGTATTTATGATTGGCCATATCCCCAGTGATGCCAGATCAATGCCCCGAGGTGCTAGGCCACACAACTTTTTTTTACATATTTAGATAAATAACAAATAAAGGGGGTTATGAGGGGTAAAACTGATGGCCAATAGGATGAAGACAATAAACTGGTATCTTAGTCACTTGGCAGAAATTAAAATTTGAATGACGAGTGCTCCTTCTTCCTTCTTTGATCGGAGCACATGTGTAGTAGAGTGAAAAGCTGAATTTAACCGAAAACTGCCCCTGTGTCGGCCTCAGGATTGTGAAGAAAGAAGACATAAGGAAGAGGAGTGCTCATGTGCATATACCTCCGGCTGGTCCAGTTTTCTCCTAACAGGAGCACCAACCCGGGGTATCAGGTAAGCAATTACAATTACTGGGGGGTGCCTAACATTTGGCACCCCAGTGATTTAGCCTTTCCTTCCCCTTTTGTATTGCTCTTCTTATTGACCTTAATCATTTCCATATATTTGGTTTAGAATAATGGATTTGTGATTAGAAACCTAGCTCCTTGCTCACCACTAGTAAAGATGCACCTGTTCCAGACTGCATATACATTGAATTATGTTTTGAGAAGGATTTGATTTCACGACTCTCGAGTTAGTCAAGGAATCATGAAACAGAAGCCTTCTGTGAAGTTACCATTGTATGGGTCTACTTTGTGCAGATAGATGGTCATTCAGAAGAACATGAAACAAAATGATAAACTGAACTAATGATACCTTCCTGCACCTCAGAACATAATTTTGAGGAAGATTATAACAAAAAGTCACACTTTTGTCCCTTTTGAAATATGTCTCCATATTTACATCTTGGTTACTGTGCATATCTGTTCATCGAACACAAGTGCCCTGTATATTAAAATCATGTTTGTTGTACAGTACATATTAAAGATGCTTTTTCTACCTCTGGGAGAATGCCACTTAGCAACAGCATAAAGAAGATAACAAAGGCCCTCCAGAGAATGTAGGAACAAAACCAGCTTTTGCTGATCAGCATATGTATTCTGCATTAGAGCAAAACTGCTGCTGGCAGAGCTAAGGCTGCGAAAGCTAACTGCAGTCAATATTTTCAGCAGAACGTTTCACACAAACAGTACAATTCTACTACAAAGGCTTTCACAGGCTTGGGTCACTTGTGTGCACAGTCCTGTTGGAACCAATATGGCCCAGACTGGGATACAAAATAGGCCCTGGCATTTCAAGTACACAAAGACTCATACAGTCTCCCACCCACACATTAAATAATGACTGTCTATGGTATCTTACAGCAGCCCCTCTGGCATTTGCTAGAACCAATTGCCATATTCATATACAGTCTGTAACTGGCAATTCAGTCTACATGGCTAGGTGAGTTCCCTTAAAGGAAAAGTTGGTTTTTGGATGCCTTTTTATTGGAGCATTAGCACTTTGACCAGCAAACACACCACACTCATCCTCTGTGTAACCTTGTCATGATGATTGGCTGGTGGAGTCACATGACCTATATACAGAAGGAGGTTTGCTGAGACTATTGAGTGTTTTAATATACAACCTTCAATTTATGGGCACAGTGGCCAAAAGGTCACACAAAGCGTAGATCCGCTTCTCTCAGCCCAGCATTTTTCCATCAGTGCAGGCACATGGGTAGCCCAGGGCTCAGAGAAGTGGATCTACACTTCATGTGGCTTTGCCCATAGAGGGGCATTTACTAAAGGTTGTATTTTTTTTAACAGTTCCTAATTTCTTGCACTAGAACTTGATTCGCAGAAAAAAATGTAATTTTTCATTTTGCGTCAAAAATGCGATAAACCCAAAAGAGAAAATACCCCATCTAAAAGCTGTCAAGGTCATGTAGAAGTCAATGGCAGGTGTCCATTTTACAACTGGAAGATCTTTCTTTGCTTCATTGTTTCGGAGGTTTTCAGGGTTTTTTGATCATTTAATTTGTGGAACTATAAGTTCCATGCAGGATGCTGCCGCTTTGCAGAGCGATTTGACAAAATTAGATAACTGGGCAGCAAACTGGAAAATGAGGTTCAATGTTGATAAGTGCAAAGTTATGCACTTTGGTAGAAATAATATAAACGCAAACTATCTACTGAATGGTAGTGTGTTGGGGGTATCTTTAATGGAGAAGGATCTAGGGGTTTTTGTTGATAACAAGTTGTCTAATGCCAGGCAGTGTCATTCTGTGGCTACTAAAGCAAATAAAGTGCTGTCTTGTATAAAAAAGGGCATTGACTCAAGGGATGAGAACATAATTTTGTCCCTTTATATGTCCCTGGTAAGGCCTCACCTTGAGTATGCAGTGCAGTTTTGGGCTCCAGTCCTTAAGAGGGATATTAATGAGCTGGAGAGAGTGCAGAGATGTGCAACTAAACTGGTAAAGGTTGAGGTTGTTTTCTCTGGAAAAGAGGCGCTTGCGAGGGGACATGATTACTCTGTACAAGTACATTAGAGGGGATTATAGGCAGTTGGGGGATGTACTTTTTTCCCATAAAAACAATCAACGCACCAGAGGCCACCCCTATAGATTAGAGGAACGGAGTTTCCATTTGAAGCAGCGTAGGGGGTTTTTCACGGTGAGGGCAGTGAGGTTATGGAATGCCCTTCCTAGTGATGTGGTAATGGCAGATTCTGTTAATGCCTTTAAGAGGGGCCTGGATGAGTTCTTGATCAATCAGAATATCCAAGGCTATTGTGATACTAATATCTACAGTTAGTATTAGTGGTTGTATATATAGTTTATGTATGTGAGTGTATAGATTGGTAGGTGTGGGTTAAGTGTGCTGGGTTTACTTGGATGGGTTGAACTTGATGGACACTGGTCTTTTTTCAACCCTATGTAACTATGTAACTATGTAACTATATATATGTAAAAAGTCACATTTTTCATGTTTTTTCAGCATTTTTTTCAATTGCACTTTTTTTTAAAAGGCTTGTTTAATAAATTACTTGGCATTCAAGGTTTTAGTGGTTTTAAAAAAAGACCACAAAACTAAGAATGTCGGTATATGGGCCTCTAAGTGTTCATCATCCATCAGTCACATAAATAGGCATAATAAGTGCATCTACGATTGATGAAATATATAACAGGTTTGGGAGTTTAACATAATCCCCTGTAAGGAACAAATGAGGCCCATGGAACACTGTCAGATTGCAGAGACAGTTAGACAGCTAGCTGTGGGTCCTGGCTGCTAAAATGCCCATATTTAGACTATACTGTATTGTAAATGTTAGCAGCACTAAAGAGTGTATTGTATTAAATAAACTGAATAAATACAGTATTTCCAAATCCCTGGTTCTCTGTAAAGTAAAACCCTATAGGGTGCCCAGCAAGCTTGAGCAAATGTCCTACATACTGTTGCTAGGTGGCAAGTCTCCAGGAGATTAGAAGAGAATTTAGAGCAACCAATGATCTGCAGAACCTGATTTGACCTAGGGAAAAGGATTGCCACACAACAGCAAGTCATACCTAGCCATCCTCTGTAGGGATTTATTATCACATCAGTAGTGCTCCACTCTGAAGTGTGAGTGATGTGTTCATTCTTATCCATTTTGTGGTCTTTACTGATATGTATATGTGATATGGGCTTGTTTATAAAACTGGTCATAGAAGTGAATTTGTAAGCATTTTGGAAGCATTGTATGTGAGCCCTTACATCTTGAAGCACTTGCATAACATTTTACAAAGTTCTAGCTCCTCTGAACTTATTATGCAGTGACAACCAGTGTAAACTGTAGCACTTCCTTCTATTTGTGTCTGTAACTGTAGATTGTATCCTCTGCAGGCCAGGGACCTTCTCTCTCTTGTCTTAACTCTTAGCACTAAATCTTCAGTTTATTTGTATTATATTATTGTACTGGCCCTGTCTGCTCTAGTAATGTACTGTTCTACTGTACCGCGCTGCATGCACAAACAGTGCTATATAAGTTATACATACACCGTGATTGTCTGATCATTGTCTGTCAACACACTGCGGTACAAATTAAATACATTTTTACTGGCAATGCGGTCTTTCTGAATAAAGTTCCCATTCATGAAATAGTTAGTTACAATTAGACTGCGGTCAGCAACATGAGGGTTAAGTTAAGGTTACAGTATCCCAGTGCACTGTTCCTATTTGGTAGGATCAGGTGGATGTGGTGATGCAATATTGATGCAAACAGGAATTCTGTAGCTCTGGCCACTAGAGACTAAAGGGAGGTTCTACAAGATATGTTTTTTTACCTGTTAAATAGATTTAACCCTTTTCTGGATTTATCACCTGCTCAACAGGGTTTAACCTATTTATTGCACACATTCAGAAATTTTATACTGCTATGTATCTAACTACTTCAAGGAGCAAAATTTAGCAAAGCAAATACAATGAATGCACTTAAAAAGTAACACAATCCTAAGCATTGTAATGCCTGATTTATTATTTACAGGTTGGAGTTAAAGCAAGATGACAACACATATAACTAGATGCAATATGTGTTATAGGGATGCTGGTACAGGTATGGGATCCGTTATCCGGAAACCCGATATCCAGAAAGCTCCAAATTACAGAAAGCACATCTCCCATAGGCTCCATTTTAATCATATAATTCAGATTTTTAAAATTGATTTCCTTTTTCTCTGTAATAATAAAACAGTGCTTTGTATTTGATCCCAACTAAGATATAATTGATCCTTATTTGGGGCAAAACAATCCTATTGGGTTTAAAAAGGAAATCAGTCAAAAATTACCAATGATTTGCATAAATAGGACATGGAACTGTTGTTTTTATATTTTGAGAATCTAGATAATGGCATTCTGGATAATCTATCCCATACCTGTACACTGAAAATTTGTATGAACCTGTATCTACCCCTATATTTACACATCCAAGCTTACACTGTCTTTTTGTCTTCAGTATTGCAGAAACCTTTGAAGAAGAAGACTTTGGTGAGGAGACAGCAGTAAATCCCTCTCCAATAACCGCAATAAACATTCACTCAATAAAGAAACTGCAGAAAGAATGCTGGTTCTGTTCCACCCAAAATATTATTTTTCCTAAGGCATACTATGTTATTCCTGGGTCATAAACCTTGTTTTAAGATTATGGCACAGACAGACACACTACTGCTGTACAAGTGCAGGATGGATTTGTGGATAGCTTTGTGGTAAGGCAACATAGATAGATAGTGGAGGTCCATGTAGGCCTAGGTTTGGGTCAGCAGGATAATGAGTTGAAGTGAGATAACCTAACTGGAATTTCTTAATCAGAGTAATGCAAAACTGTTATTATCTGCAGACTGGTTTATTGGACTGGACTTAGCAGATAGTTTCAATATTCTCAATTTAAGGGTGATTAGTTCAAGGATTGCACAAAAAACTCAAGTTTACCTTACTTGAAATAATGGTCCACAATAACTTGGCACTGTAAAATGTCCCACAATGTAATGCACTAAGATGCACTTAGCTGGTTACTTTTGGGGGGGCTGAACAGAATATTCAATGGACAAATGGGAATGGCAAATGGGAAATAACCATCACAAGTGCAGAATGAGGTCCAAGACAAGACATAAGTGGTAAACATTGGTTATATGACCCTGGTGAACATAGTATCCATTGCAGTTGTGTAGAGGCAAGTGCTCTATGGAAGCTACACATATCATTAAGAATCTTCAGAAAATATCTTTTACCCAGGCCCATCTTTTAATAGCATGAAGGTTGGCCTAGCTTTAGAGAAACTTACAGAAGGTCCTCTTAAATTAAAATTCCAAATTATCCCAAGCATATATTGGACATTTCCGTGCTTTAACTACTATAGGCTCTTAGCGAAATTTATAACTAGTGATGAATGATTTGTCATCACAGCCCATTGGACCCATTGAAGAATATCCTACTGACCGCTAAGCTGCTTTTAATGAATTAACAAGCAGAATTTCTTCTTACTCATTTGTTCAGTACCTCAATTGCTTCCAATATGAGTTGGAGGTTCTTTTGTCAAACTGTCTCGTTATGCCTGTGAAGGGAAGTTTTAAGTCACGTTACAACATTGTTTGTAAAGGAAAGATTAGTGGCTTTTGTCTAAAATAAATACCAACATTAAATTTATACCTTGACAACAGTTGTTCTGACACAGTTGTTTTGCAAGAAATGATGATTACTACTGGAGCTAATTATAATTTTTTCTGGACTCATCGTTAGAGCCCATGAGATCTTAATCAGTTACATGCAATCAATTACATGCAAGTGATAGGACATTTCTGGTCCAGGTCATTGTAGTCCTAAAACAGTCTTGAGCAATAGTGCAAAAATAATGGGTTGCACTCTTATTTACTTTACTAGCAAAAAACATCTATAGTTTTTTTTGATGCATAAACTCAATTTTACACCATCATTCCAGTCTACACCTTGAATTAGGAAATGTAAGTCTGTGTAATGTAAGTGTAGTTGCTTAGAATACAAAAGGTTGAAAACATAATGGAAATACAAAATCAATATAAACTCAAATGGTTGCCTTTTTTCTTCTTGCTTTCATCGAACTTTAATGTTTGTAGTGGATTATTGGTCCTTTGAGAATAAGATACAAAAATATTCTCTGTTCCAGAATTTCAAATTAAGGGTCAATTTATGTTTTGGGGGCTATAGATGTTATTTTATAGTTTACTCTATGTTTTATGAAACCGTTCTTTAGCATTTGGCAGTGTTAATAATGATAGTATTATATAAACATTCATTTTTTAGTAAAACAGAGATATCTTAGGGGGTGATTTATCAACATTTCAATTTTGAATTTTCTTCTTGCTTTGAGTTTTTGTGTGCAAAAATTTGAGTTATGGTCCAAAAACTTCAATGTCTGTTATTTATTAGAATTCTTAGGGAGGATTACATAGGAAGCATTGTACAGTTCAGTTATCATGAGGAAACCCTTTAATTGAACATATAGGAAGTTAATTTTAGGTTCTTAATGTGGATTAATTATATGCTTAGTGGAAAAACATTCTTCCAAGTTGACCAAGTGTTCATAATATTGTACATTTACTGAGCTTAACTTCTTTTTCTAATTAAACTTTTCCTTTAAGGACAAAGCATTCCTGATGGTGATAGGTTCCTGTACCATCGCCCTGAATAAGTGGTTTGTGATAGATTTGAATCTTTACACACGCATTCATCCATACATTCAGAACAAGAACATTTCCATGATTCTGTTTATATTTGTGTGCAACAGCCATAAAATGCCTAAGCTGTTCTGCTGATTCAGATGTGCATGCAAAGGACCTATGCCTTCTCATTTGCTATCTGCTATTGCTAGATAATAACTAAACACAGGGTCGGACTGGGGGGTAAAGGGCCCACCGCATGCCCTAACCCCTCCCCAACGGGCCCCAGCCACTGCCGGCATCCTCCCCTGATCGCGCGTGGGGGAGCGCTGTCAGGGGTCGGGTCTGGGCCACCCACAAGGCCCAGGTTTTTTCCCAGTGTCCCGGTGGCCCAGTCTGACCCTGACTAAACAGTAGGCAGAAAGTATGTTTAGCACAAGTCACATTTACAGCTCATGTACAGGTACACTGGGAAAGATAGGAAGAGGAAGACTAATAGATCTTTTTTTTGTGGCAAGCCCTTGAGAAAAAGAAACTATGCAAAGAATGTCTGGAAAAGATTTCTGGGACATTATCTGCTACTCACAAGTTAGATTCTTTTATACAATGGAAACTACTGAGTCAGTTGTCTCTTTAGCTGCTGCTGCTGCCTGCAAGACCTAGGGGCACATTTACTAATCCACGAACATCCGAAAAGCGTCCGAATGCGTTTTTTTCGTAATGATCGGTGTTTTGCGTTTTTTTTGTAAATTGTCACGACTTTTTCGAATGTTTCCCATTCGGATTCGTGGATTAGTAAATGTGCCCCTTAGTCTGCATCTTCTAAGACCTCTGATGGCCTGTCTATCCATTAAATTAGCAGGTTCAAAAGAAGTTCAAGATGAGAATACAGAAGCTGATAATTAGTCTTTATTTCAATTACATTTAGAATTGTTGAACCACATATTCTAGATTCAGATTCTTCTAAAGTAATAGGAATTTTCTTATTTGAAGAAGAAGAAGAAGTAGATAGCATTATGGTTTATACTAGTGCCCATTAAGCAGACACAGCAATTACTAGTGTACAGGAGGAAACCCACTTTTCCTTTTGACAATGGCATATGCCTAAAGTTCCATTTGAAAAATGCCAGTGTATTCTTTGAGGAAATCTGATTTAGTGACAGGTTCTGCAATTAGACCTGAGGTGGCTATTTTCCTGTCTGGTAGAGATAAACGAAGAGTCAAAGAATATCTTGATTGCCCAAAAAAAGCGATAGGAAGAGGTTTTTTAACTTTGTCAAGAAAGCTGCTAAACACACCCGAATGCTTTTTTAACAAAGGGGCAACCTGAAAGGGTTGTCAAAGTGACTGCTTTGTAACAACAGGAGACTGTGCAAGCCCAGCATACATTTAATGCTGAGATAAAGCAATTCTCCTATCCTGAGTACATAAATGAAAGGGTTCAGGTTATTCCAACTGCTTGGGCCCACTATATTTGAGATTCATTGGACCTTCAGGTTGTCTTGATGGGCTACTCTATTAAACTCAAAGTCATTCCTCTGCAACATTGGTGTGTAAAATCAGTGGCATTTGGATCGCTGCAGACCTTAAAGACCTTGCTGAATATTCTGAATAACTGAATATTTTGAATGGCATATTTTTCCTAAGAGGAATTACCAGCCCAGGGTAAAAACATAGTGAATCCAGGTTTCCTTGTCCTTTTATATAACATTTCTTTGAAAGTTTTTTGTTAGATATGGAACATTGAAGCAAGACCTGCTTCCATTTAGCCACAAGTCCCTTAGTGAGGTTGGGTGTTGATGCTGTGGGTTCAGATCTGGTTAAGTATTGCAGTTCAGATGGGGTGAGGTCTTTTTGTAGGTAGATTTCTTTATGTTATGTTGGTGAGGTCTTTTTGTAGGTAGATTTCTTTATGTTATGTTGGTGAGGTCTTTTTGTAGGTAGATTTCTTTATGTTATGTTGTGTGTGCAAAGCATGGGGTGCAGCAAGCCTGCACCTGTCCAGTATGTATAAAATATGAATGTAAACATGTTTTATCCACCTTTTCTAGCAAGCAATAGAATAGTTTTGTTTTCTCAGATTATTTTCTGTGTTATTATTCGAGTGCAACTGCACAAATACCCCGCTTTGATAGAATACTGCACATGCCATAAAAGAAAAGAAGGTATAAGTATATCTTGATCCTTTACTTGTCACAGTTCCCAACCATACAGTGTTTAGAATGCACTGGCAATAGCAATATAATTGTCTTAGAATAGATAAAGGTTTTTGCATCCCAATATAAAAACAAATACAGAAAAAGAGATCTAACAAACTGCTTTCTCTGCTTATAAGAAACAAGATATTATCTGGTGAGCTTACCTGTGAAATCTATATTCCTGCTATAGGATAAAAAAAAATCAAATATTCTTAGGCAATACCTGATTTTGTAGCTCATCAAACTGTACTGTTTGCAAATTTAAATTTGCCACTACATTGTAACTCATTTTTTTGTTCCAAAATGAAAGTGTTAAGAAAATGATATTAGGGGGATACAGATCAGTTAAACTACAAATTAGTAGTTACAGTTTTTTTGTATTATTATTTCAGCTGGTCAGGACAAAATTAAGCATGCAGTGTATTGGAAAATATATTTTGGTGTACAGCAAGGCATACAATAGTTTGATTGATCATAATAAATGGAATAATGTTAACAATTCTATTTTACTTAAAGGTGGCAAAATTCTTAGTTTTTACACAGAAAAAAATATATGATAAAAAAGAACAGTTTTTGCAGTAATGGTTTGCACAGTTAAGTACAATGTACATAGCAGTGTATGCTGTATGCATACTAGATCCATAGAGAATTAATATGTATAAATAATATAAATATACTAATTAGAATTAACATGCTGATTGCATACTTTACTTGGTCTAAACACATATTTTTTGGTACTTTGTCCTTGGCCAAACATATGTTATTAATGCACATTTAATCAGACATTTAAGATAACATCCATTTAACTAGGCACTGAAATATAAGAACATATCTCACTTAAATGTGTTACTTCCCTATTAGCTGCATTAGCGAGAGGTAATTTTAAAGAAAGGGCTGAAATCCTAAGGGATTTATATTTAGGATTTATATTTATATTTAAGTTTCACTTGTTTTTTGTTAAACAGACAGTATGTAATCAAGAAATAACTTATATGTGCACAGATATCTATGTAAGTGTATTTGCATTTAAAAGTACACATATTATCTGGAATATCTATTTTATTTACCAAACCAGAATCTGCACAATTCAATTTTTTTTATATAAACCAGTTTAAGATATATTGTTTTATCAATAGTCCATGTTTTGACTGCTGAATTATTCCCAAAGCTTTCAGTTACATTGTTTGGACAAATAGTTTATGCTGGAGGTTGCATGATGTTCTACTTTACTGCAAATTAAGGTAAGTACTAAATGGAATTTAAATTTATGAAAGCATATGTCTTATGATGATCTCAATAACTGGCACTCCATACTTTAGAATGTTCCATTCACTACCTTAACAGTTTGTAGTCATTACATGGGGAGCTATAGCCACTGAAAAAACTTCCATAATTTTAATATGGCAATCTGGATTTGAGAAAATTCTAGTTCTTTCTGCTGCCTCTACAAAGTTGTATAAACAAATTTATAGATATGAGAGAACTCTTATTGGCTACCACACTGCCCCCCATCTCCTGCTTTCAGCTTACCTGAGGGAGCCAGCCCCACAATGGAACACCGGGAATACAATGCATGCTAACTATAATTAGCCCATCAAACACATCTCTCAGTAAATAAATGTAAAGATGTCAGATAGAAAGACACAAATAATCACATTACATGATTAGTCGGTAGTAGAATAAGGTAAAAGTTGGTGGATAAAGCAAAATTATTTGAGCACAGAGCTGCTAAAAGATACAGCTCTGCTTGTTCTCAAATATAAATTTAGGTTTTATTATTTTTTCCCTATTAATATAGTGCAGACATACTGCAAATTTCATTATCCCTAGCCTAATGTATCTAAGAGTTCAATTCCCTACCATAGTTGCACACCATAGTCAGTTTTATCAGAAGCCAATAAAACTACCAATTTGTTTCTGGATTGTAGGAGAATGTGAGAACACCTGGGAAACCCATGCAGACATGAGAACATTGAACCTAGGACGCAAGCGCTGCAAAGCAGCAATGGTAACTACTGTGCCACCATGCTGCAGGGGTGGATGGGTGAAAGCTGCCAATGAAGGGGGTGGTGATTGCCCTGTAACTGAACAGGTCAGGGCACAATTGGGCATAACCATGTAGTTTGGGGAAGGCATGCTAAAGTTTAATAGTTGTTATTTTCCAATAAATTACTTATACCAACTTGGTCTTAGCCAGTATTTACTTGGATGGGTAAGATGGCAAATTAATTGTAAAAGAAAGTGTGGGCTTATGTTAACTACTCTCTTGGAAAGCTCTGTAGTTAGATTTAAGAGCTGGTGTTGTGCAGGTGTATATATAACTGTGGGAACAGGGGCTCTTAGGGTTGAAAACTTTACTAAATATCCAGCATGATAAAAAAAACTACTTCCTGCCATGGGTCAGAATTAAGACATGTACGACTGCAATTGTTATTTCAAAAATAGCTCAGAGCTTCAGCTGTAAATTTACCAGTATCATTTCTACTGGTTTTAAATCAAGAAGGACCATGAAGGGTTGGCCTTGCCAAAGTACAGTAACCTATAGAAACCAATACACAGGCAGCATTTATTGGTCACCTGTTTTAAAGCAAACATATTATTGGCTGCTATTGGTCACTGAGCGTGGGAAAACTTAGTGCCATTTTTAACAAATGGGGGTTGAAACAAAGATCAAATGTAAAATAGTTAAAATGTATGAGTTATTGCTTGTGAGTGATACGACTATAAGGTTACTATATAAAGTTGGTACAAGTTATACTACACTATTAGGTTGTAATCGTTTATTGTTGTCCTTTACAGCATCCTACTTAGCTCATAGGTGTCCATTTTATTGATTTTGCGGACTTTTCATAAAGGGAGAGAGTTAAGGTGGCCATACACGGGCCGACTATAGCTGCCGATATCGGTCCCTTGGACCGATTCGGCAGCTAATCGGCCCGTGTATGGGGAGAGCAGATCGGCCTGGCCGACCGATATCTGGCCTGAAATTGGCCAGATCTCGATCGGCCAGGTTAGAAAATCTGGTCGGATCGGGGACCGCATTGGCTCGTTGATGCGGTCCCCGATCCGACTGCCCCATTGCCACCCACATAATCCGATCGTCTGGCCCCAGGGCCAAACGATCGGATTATTATTTTTTTTACCTAAATGCTCCCCGATATCGCCCACCCGTAGGTGGGGATATCGGGGGAAGATCCGCTCGCTTGGCGACATCGCCAAGCGAGCGGATCTGCTCGTGTATGGCCACCTTAAGGGATTCCCTATAGGAGGTCCTATAAATTAACTTGTGGATTAAATGTGACTGATTTCAAATTTCAGTATCCTGTTTCTACTTTATAGCCTTTATGCAGCATATTATACCTTTCTTTTTTATGAATCGCCCCTGTTTTTTTGCTGCACCCCAGTACAATGGCTATATTGTCTGAGTTGAGATTCTTTGGAGGATAAATGTCCAAATCACTATACATGCAGCAAGGAGAAGGCAAGGAAGAAAGAATGCAACAGTTGTAAGGGGCCACTCAAACTTTCTTATACAAATTTGTTGAAGGTCATAAGATTCACCATGACAATGATTACACTGGTACTTTAAAGTATATTATTTGATAAGAGTTTAGGAGCTTTGCACACCCCAACTTTTTTGTCTTATTTCTGGGAAGGCGAGGACAGAGCTGCCTCCCAGCAACCAACTCTCCATCCTATTACCAAAGCATTGTGTGATAATGATACCCAAAGATCTCACTATGTGTGTATCCTTTATCCATCTGCAGAGACAGTCACGTAACAATACACTTCAAGTCTGGCATAATTCCAGGTGGGTAATATAACACAGGCTTCATCTCAAGTTAAGCCCTTACTGCAACATTTATTAGTCACTCGGTCTCAGGTTGGCATGGCTAATGTCACACAGTGAAACTCAAGGAGGGGAACAGGTCTGAATATAATTATGCGCAAATGAGGTCTATTTTAACTGTCGCTGTCCATATGACAGGGTTTCCCAATTCTACTTTTACAAAATTGTCCCCAATATACTCATTGCCCAGAAACATGTAATTCTCTGAGAATCTGTAAAAATACATTTCAGTATGGCTGCTGTTATTTAGCTACACCATTCTCATCATGTTGATATTTAGAGTAAAGATATCTAAGCAGGTTACACAAGTACAAAGCAAATTATTTAATTTAAAGAAATCTGTTTGGCACTGTGATGGCGCTGGTATATAAACTGCTGTATTTTTGCATATTACCTTTCGTTGATTAGTTACCTGTGAATATTTTGATATATCAATTGACATAGCAATGACACAGATAGGTAAGGATATAACAGCTGTGCACCATGAGCAGCCTCCATTCCTAGCCACAGAAGGCTATTTACACACAGCTAACTGCACAGCCATCACTGCTGATACACCTGCTCAGTTTATTCAACAGTTATTTAACAGTTATTTATCAGTTATTTAACAAACACCCACACTACATTACAAACCCAAATGCCCTTTCCTCACAGGGTTCAAAAAATATAGAAGTAGATTTATTATTACCTGAGCATCAGGTACAGGTGATACAAAGGCAAAAACTGGTCACTCTTTTTTTTCTGACAGCAACTTTTTTTCTGACTTTTTTCCTCACAATTTTGTTTTTTTAAAGCTTTTTAGTTTTTGGAAAAGCAGGATTGTGGACAAAAAATTTCACTCATGGAAGAAAATGTATTCAGTGCCTAAAAAAATGAACTTACTTCCAGTCTTTGTCTTCATATCCCCCAAACCCGATGCCCAACAAATAACAAATCTTCCCATTAGTGTGAATAATTACTCAGTAAGCAAATATATAGCTCTGTGCTCCTTCCTGCATTTTGTACTTTTGTTGACTGAATTGCAGTTTGAAATTCCAATGATTTTTGTATGACAGCTGTCATTTATTTCCTATTATTGCTTATTATTATACATATATTGCTATGGATCTTCTTATAGTCTCCTACCAAACTGTCAAACTTATTTGGGTGCCAATGTACAGTGCATGGATTTCTAAAACTACAATTAATAAGGTTATAATAATGGCATAAGTAAGTTTCAGACATATATAAGGCTGTGTAATAATTATATTTTATTTTGTATCTTAAAGTTTCTGGCTTAAAAAGTAGTGTTAAATTAAACAAGCAGTGTCACCACTTTTTATATAGCAGTTTATAGAATTTTCAAGCCAACTATTCTTTCCCCTCTGAATTTGTCCCATTTACTTCCATGGGTAATGCCAGGTCTTGAGTGGTGTAAAATAATGACATAGGTTGTATACTTAAAAAATATATACATTCATAAATGCTCACATAAATTGTTAAAATATTTCCATAACTGCAATGCAGAAAATGAATTCAGGCATAAGGCATAAGGACAAGAAGGGATGTTTTCCTGTTTGGAAATACAATAAACACTAAAGAAGGTTCATTTCTTATTTTTTATGGGGTGGTTTTTGAATTATTTAGCCTTTTGTTAAGCAGATCTCCAGTATTGAGTTTCAGCCGTTATCTGATTGCCAGGGTCCAATTTAGCCAGGGGTGCTGCTGCCATGAGGGGAATTTAGAAACTCGCCTCAGGTGGTTGTGCCCGGCAAGTTACCAGGGAGGCAAAAGCCTCTCCAGGCAAATGAAAGAGGTGAATTCATGATTTTTAAATCAGACTTTTCACTCTATTAATTCAGAAAGCACTATTGTGCTCTCTGCAATCCTCTCCAATGCAAAAAGGGAAGCGTGGGGGGAATGAGGGGGGTGGCATTAACTTGACCAGCTCAGGGTGCCGCCACTGAATTTACCCTAGCCACCAGACTGGTTTGAATGAGACAGAAGCCTGTAGAATAGAGCACCTAAAAAAAAGATAAATATTACAAAAGTAACAACAACAATAATAAAATTGAAGCCTTCCAAAGTGATAGTTTTTTGGCTGCTGGGAAAGTGACTCCAATTGGCAAGCTGGCAAGAGCTAGAGGAAGATGGCAAATACTTTAACAACTATAAAGAATTACAAATGAAGACCTATTAAAAACTTGTCCAGAACAGGACATTTTATAACATACTAAAAGTTAAACCAAAAGTAAACTACCGCTTTAAAGGACATGTAAAGTCTATTTCACTGGGTGGCACCAAAATGTCAGGCACCCCCAGTGAAATAGGTTGTAAAGCTTTTCCTTGAGTCAGTACTCCTAATAGAAGAAAACTGCACCGGCTCATGTAAAAGGTTTCCTAAGCACTGTGCCTGAGATTTTCATCCCTTAGGCATCTCTTTGTGCACGCGCAGTAGAGTAGATTGTGCAGGTTTGCACATGTGCAAAAAGAGATTGTCGCAAGGGACGTCTGGGACGCTGCTTGGAAGGTAAGTAAAATGCCGGTGCAGCACTGATAGTTTTTTGCGAAGGTTGGTGCAAATTTCTCCTAACAGGATCATTCAACTGGGTATAAAACATAGAGTTCTATTTCATTGTGGGGGCACCTAATCTTTTGGCACCTCCCAGTGAAACAGGCTTTACATGTCCTTTAACAAAGGCCCAACAATTTCTTCACATTTTAAATTGATATTTTTCACTTTACACAGAAATTACCTAATTAATGAGCAGTTTCAATATATTCTTAGTAGAGCAGGTCAATTTACCAATGTTTCAGGGCCCTAAATTGAATTTGCTATGGGGACCCAGTGACACCTAGTTACGCCACTGCCTAGAAAAGTATAACCTTACTTAACACACATTATTATATTTAGTGCAAAAAAAGCTGGTATAGAAAGTTAAGACAATGTAAAGTAGTGAAATGTGCCCATTCTTAGCCTACTGCATGCCATCCCACATACAGCACCCTGCCGATAGTCTTCCTCAATGTTTAAACCAACAGCTAACCCTCTCCAGTGATGCCACAAATAGGCAGGGTTGGTATGGTGATGTGACCGGAGGGGAGGAAGTTGGTGAAAGTGTATCATCACCTGAATGGGGTCCTGCACTAAGTCTGACCCACCACTCGCACTCCTGGGGCTAAGGCACTTAATCCAAACCTGTGGGTCCCCCTAATATCAGGCTAACCCACCCATTACTAATATGAATTAAGAAAGGAAGAGAAACTCTGAGCACGTATTCAGTTTACATAAATATAAATTAGGAATAATTTAAAAGATGTTATCAATTTTATTGGGACATTTGGCTTGTTAGGGTTAACTAAATAAGCAAGGGCTGTCTCCAAGAAAGACTTTCTTGCATATGGCTCTGTCTACACCATGGATGGGGGCCTCCAAGCAGGCAACCCCACTGATATGTGCTGTCTTGGTCAGGAGGGTACAAATCAGCAGCTTTTATCGGTCTGTATATGACTACTTTAACCCCAGGAAAATGTACTTTACTCAGTCGTGAGTGAGAGCATTGGGACTATGTCAAATTGCTGATTGGACTCTATGAATAGTGGTATTTCAGATAAATAATTCCATTTGTCTCATTTCTTCGACTCCCCACTCAGACTGACTCTATTAAAGGGCTACAATGAATTAGAAATATGCACAGAATGTTGAATAATACTTTGGAAAAGTAATGGTTAAAACCTTGGTTTATTATTATGTCATATAAATGTATATATGTATATATAATGTTCCTATTTGTAATTAATATATCTCTTATATGTACAGCCCAGTCAACAAATGGGTATCAGGCTGTGCCTGCTAGTACCCACTACAGTTCAGTAGTAAGACTTGTTTCCTAGTAACTTTGCCAAGACATAAGTACAGAATAGATTTGTGGCTTTAAGAGGTTGTTCTCTTCCACTATGGTGCTCTGTAAGTATTTTATATATATATATATATATATATATATATATATATATATATATATATATATATATATATATGCCAAATACTAAAGTAAAAAGTGCACAAACATAATGCAGAGCATATTATGAATTAATAAATAATCATAGTGCAGGTTAAAGAAGATAAAGGAAAATTATGTATACAGAGAATAGAAATGGGAAGTAAGGCTTCTGTTATTTTAGGGTACATCTGCCTAGGGTCTGGCAGTTAGCTGGTTAACCCATCATTTGTGTGCCTTCACTTTCTGTGATGCAAGCAGTGAACTGGGTGACATATCTAATAGAGGCCAATTAATGAAAACACCTGCTCTTGTTAACTAGGTATAACCCTGTAGCTAAATCAACTCTATTCACTTTTATAGAAAGGCTTTTCAGTCCTTGTGAATTCCTGTCCCAGGACCATAGTCACATTTTTGGTTTCAGTGCCTCCGATTGCATAGTAACCTAGGGAAGTACTGGGTGTGTCCAAGTATAGAAAAAAGGAATCTATATGTGAGGGCCTGCTAGCACATTTTTTACCTTTGTCCAAAGCGGACACCTAACTTTGTGCTGTTCTTACCAGCTGAACAGTTTGATGCTGATAATGTTGCCATGCTGTGAATCAATTAATACATATTTATTGGTGCATAGCAGGAAAAAAATACAAATGAAAGAAAGATATATTATTGCTATAATATAATACACAATATAATATAGCAGTCTGCAGTATTCAAATGTCTTTTTTTGGCTCCTTGTGCTGATTGAATCTGGGGAGGGTTGGTTTGGTTCAAAGATGCTTTTTAAATCCAGCATTCTCCTTTTTTTATTATAACATGGCATATAGGGACACTGTTTAGTTGTAGAAATTTTATTAACTTTGCAGGACAACATATTATGGCAGCTTTGTCACGTATAGAAAAGAAAATAGAGTATGCTGATCCACCATTGCAATGTTTATATCACTTACTGAACATACATGAGCTAAATGTCTTATTAATCCTACTTGTAGGAGAAGCAAAATGCCAGCCAGGCTCAAGGATTGCTTCCTACAGGCATCAGTAAGAAAAACTGCAGGTTTCCCCAGACCCACGATTATTGCCTGAGAACAGTCAGAAGAGGTGTATGTCTGGTAGCTGTGTCAACTTGATCCCTGTATAAGTGCAGCAAATACAACTATTCTATTGCTTTTAAAAGAGCTTAGTGTGCCTTATTCCCTTCACAGCTTCAGTTTTACCTGGAGCCAGCAAATGAGTGAGTACCAGCATTGCCTAGAGACCTATAAGATAATATGTCCATATGTGCTTAAATTGTGGGAGTAGAATGTGTAAATTATTGGTGATCTGGTTGATAACCATTTAGCCATAGTCCCAGGAAAGCAAGAGCAGCCATTTACACTTATAACAATGAACACTTCCTGCACATGAGCATTTCTGTGAGACTTCTTGAGTGCTATGAGATTTAAAAAAAATCCCCATCTCAGCTTTATGATGTGCAGCGTAATTACAAGGATGCTGTAAATACAGAAAATGCAGAGAAGGAAAATAAACTTCCGAATAACAAATGCAACCTAGCAAGCATTAGATTTCCCTGTAATTAATCTATTAACTATTACTATCTAGTACACGTGGTTTGTAATAAAGCTGTGTAAATCCCTAGCAATGAACTGGTTAATATGCAGGAGGATTAGATGAGGACAACTACAGAATGTCATTCTAAGCCAATGCACGTGATACATTCATCTCCCATTGAACCAATTGGATTCAAAGAGAGCTATTTGTGGCTCATTACATCACCCAGATCGAACAGCCCACTTAGTCCCCCTCCCTTAGCCAACGCAATGCAGTCAAGAGATGCATGAATAAGTTATGGGGAGCTGAGGTTGTACTGACCCCTTCTGGGATGTATTGACCCCCTCATAAAATGGACTTCACTCCAGAGTCAATATGCTATGAAAAATGCCAGCAAAAGATCAAAACTCCATTCATACGAATAATCATAGAGTAATGAGCCTGCGTGACTTTACTTTATAGTGTTTATTGCTATGAGCTTGGGCATATGATACTAAGCAGCCATTTGTTCATAATTCTGGCCAGTGCTCTGCAACATGACATTGTTTACTGCTGCTGCTGGAAGTAAGAAGGTACAGTTCTCTCTTTTACAATGGAGAGGAAACACTTTATCCTCATGTCCCTTACTGTCCCAAGGCCTGACACTTTGTATCCACTCCTCATTACAGGTAACAGGGGCTTGTCATATTAGTTTTGTGTGCAAACACTGAGTCAGCTCCTGTAATACTGTACTGTCTCCTATCCATTCTCAGCATTGTGGTACATTGTCAGTACCGCACTGTCTATTGTTTCCAGTGAGCCCAATGCTGCAGCAATATAATGTTTCCTCTATACTGAACTGAAATGTAGCAGAGGATTATGACAAATTAGAAAGCTAATGCTCATCATGGTGACAAAAATCCTGCGATATTATGGAGGTTCTTGAGCCTTACTGAATCTCTGAAACTATACCTTTTATATCAGCTTTTCTGTATTCTGTGTTCTGCAGTTCTTTAGCATTATCACCCTGTTGGGGGATTGAAACGGGAGAGAAAATGAAAATAAGGAAGATAAAACCTACAGAGCTTAAATGACCCTGCTCATTTTTATTCAATGGTGGGGAAAACATTATTATTATAATTATTAATAATGATAATTAGTAATTATTATCCATTATTTATATATCACCGATATATTACAAAAATAATACATCATCCTTATCATTCCCTGTCTCAGTGAAGCTTACAATCTAAGGCCCCTATCACATATCACAGGGGTCAGTTTTATGTGGAGTCAGATAAGCTGCCTGTATATTGTTTGATGATCTCCTTTTTCAGGCAACCTTGGCCTATGCTTGTTGTGTGCTGTCACATCAGGGCAAAAATATATATTATTGTCACTGTGTGGCGTAATAAACTTGAGGGATTTACTATGTGATATTGTGAACATGTTGACTAGCTTCAACGGTGCCCAATCAAAATCTTTTAACCCGCCCAATCCACAAGACGACCAATATACAAGGCTTTTGCGATATCGGTCGTCTTGTTGATCCACCATATACGCACTGAATATTGTACGAAACAAGGTTTTGCATGGTTATATTGGTGCGTGTATGGCCAGCTTAAGTCTGAACTTCTCACAGTTCTTTGCAGGTTTTATGACCATGACAGTTCTGTATTCAGCTTCTGTCTGCTACATTGTTTGGTTAGTCAGAACTACCTGTCTACAGAATAGCAAGGGAGAAACAGACACTGGCCAAAAAATGTGTGTATATATAGCTTTTTTGTGCCCTCTAGTTAAGGCATATACAGACAAGATAAACCAAAAACCAAAGATGTCCAGACTTCTGCTAAAGGAGAAAGGCTGCCTGCAAAATGGAATATTGAGGGTTCCAGTTAATTCAGCATTTTCCAATTGGCCCAGTCCTGTTAAAGGGATCTGTCCTTGGAACTCTTCTTTTTCATTTATTCGTTAATGACCTTCAGGTTGTTTGTCAGTGTTTGCCAATGTCACAAAATTATGCAGTGTAATAAGATTGGAGCAGGATGCTTTTATTTTAATGTAGGCATATAGGGACAAGGAAGCCAAACCTGGGGACAAGGAAGCCAAAGCTTTGAAGCCTTTCTGCTTGACTGCTGTGTAAACTAGTATTCAGTTTGTACATTTGCGCATTTGTAGAGACCTACGTTTTAAAAGCTACACTGGGACAAGCATTGGTGGGGGGTAGGTTAGTTTTTACTGATGTGAATGATGTATTACTGTAAATTGCTGAGGTGCTATGTAAATAGAGAATAATATTATATATGTGTGTGTGTAAAATAATTGGAACAAGTGATATTGGAGAGAGTAACAGAGAAACAACAAATATTTTAGATTGCAAGCTCCACTGAGCAGGGCCCTCATTATAATTCATATACTCCCTTCTATTGTACAATGTTGCAGAATAGGTTGCTGCTTTATAAATGCCTACTATTATGATGATGATAGTGATTATTATTATTATTATTACAGGTATAGGACCCGTTATCCACAATGCTTGGGACCAAGGCTATTTCGGATAAGGGGTCTTACCATAATTTGGATCTCCATACCTTAAGTCTGCTAAAAAATCAATAAAACATTAATTGAACCCAATAGGATTGTTTTGCATCCAATAAGGATTAATTATATCTTATAGTTATAGTTGGGATCAAGTACAAGGTACTGTTTTATTATTATAGAGAAAAAGGAAATCAGTTTTAAAATTCTGAATTATTTGATTAAAATGGAGTCTATGGGAGACAGGCTGTCCATAATTCAGAGCTTTCTGGATAATGGGTTTCCGGATAAGGGATCCCATACCTGTATTATTATTATTATTAATAATAATATTGTCTGCACACAAAATCTCCTGTTCTGAGGATCTAGAAGGACTTAGAACAGTGTCCCTTCAACAAATTAATCTAAGATTCTAAAAATTCTAAAATTTCCCATAGTAAATCACATAAGGTGAGGGGATGAGTATAACTATATGGGATTATTCAAAATGACAATATATACTGTATTAGTGATCATGTGGTGTGATAGCTATCTATACAGTATGTCAGCTTGTCTGGCCATTCGATATTCAAAGTTCAAACAGAGCTACTGGGTAAAAGAAGGAAATAATAGTTTCATGATCTCTCTATACCAATAATCTAACTTAAAATGTTCATGCTAATGGTGAAATATTAATTTAATTGAAATGAAATGTAATTCCACCAAGCTTTATAGGAAATTCATATACACTTTATATCTGGTTGTTTCCTTTCACCCTTTTTTCTAATATTTTTAATGGTTTGGTTTATTGTTCTGCAGCTGTCCTGTTTGCTAGGGTCCTTCTTACTGCAACTGTGCAGCTTAGTCAAATATTAATTGTAGGCCAAATAAAAAAAAAAAGCATGTTTGCTTTGTAAGAGTAATATTTCCCCTAATGAGGAACATAATTACCGCAAAAATATACACTGTATATATAATTTGATGGTACATCAAAAATAAAGCAAATATAAATTGTAAAATATAAGCATATTATAAGTCACCTTGGCGTTCCATGACCATATAAAGGAGGCCAAGTGCTTTTATACTAGGCATGGAACCCCAAGGTGACTTTTAATATTCTTATAATTTACAACAGGGGTACATTATGTATTATAATGCACACGTTTCAGTCATGTGACAGAAATTACATCACTACACACTGATTATAAATGATGACATCTCCCAGCTCTATTTATAAGGATATCATTTACAGGATATTCATGGCTCTTGTGTATAAATATATATAGTGCTGCTCATATATTGGCAATTAACCATGCACCCCCTACTACATATTGTGGTTTAAGTGCAGATACTTAGTGAATTATATATATGTATATAGGGAGAGAGAAAGAGCGTCTGTAGGGAGCACTTACATAAAATGAATAATGAATGAAGACCTGGGTGCACTTCTCCAAATAGTGGCACAGATGGCAAACAAAACATAGGAGGATTTTGCACCAAAAATATCAAATATACTAACAGCGACACATTCAAGTCTTCTTGTCTATCCAGATGAAGCAAGAACTGCATCCCACTGATGTAATTGCATACATTATTTCACTTTATATTAAAACTGCTTTTTATGTTATCCATCCTTTATGTATTATTAATCTTTGTTTTAAATTTCTGCAATGTTGATTTCAGTTGAATCATTTCTTACTGTTGCAGAAATATCTTTATAATTCCATTTCACGCATTAAACCACACCGGTCATGGAAAATTATAGTTATAAAACAATAACATTCTGTGGAAATAAACATGAGTGTTGGTAACCCAGCCCTCTGCCAGGAAGGCTAGTGAGATACTGCATGGATGGTAAGGTGCTTGGTCCTTCTGCAATGCTCATGTGTTTTCAAACAAGGATCTCATAAACAAGGTTGGTTTGGTGGTTCCTAAGGGCTGGGTTGAGAAATATTAATATATATATATCAATATATATATATATATATATATATATATATATATATATATATATATATATATACACTGTAAATATATTAATATATCAATATATATATATATATATATTATACAGAATTCTTATGTATAGATTTGTGCTTTGAGGCACAAGCTCCATCTACTGTTGTAGAGAGGGAGTGCTGACTCTCTAAATTTCTTTTTAATAATGTAATGGGCATTAGACTTGAACGAAAAGGATAAAACGATGCAAGCATGTATTACAGAATATTTGTGCCCATATCATGCAGGTCTGAGCCTTAAGCGATTCTATCTCTGTGCATACCCTAATGGCTTTCCTGTCTACCAATGTACCAAGTAGGTCTGCATAACTGCCCTTGACCTGAGTGCCAGCAGCTGAACATCTCTAATTATTTCCATGACTATTACCCTGCCCCGGACTGGGATTCAAAATGAGCCTGGTATTTCAGTTACACAGAGGCCCAACCAGCCCCAACCATCCTAATAGTCACACTGGTTAAAAATGCATTGGCTTGCATTTTCAGACATCACTGGGCAGGTTATATTTAGTGTTGTTTCTGTTATACACAACAAGATATAATTATGTATAAAGAACTGTTCTGTACTTTTCCTCATTGTACTGATTCTCAGTCAGCTTTCCTACCCATGAACTGGTTTAAAGTATACGACTTTGTTTAATTGTAATTGTCTATTGTAAGAGGAAATGTCACTGTACCAAGGGGGTTAATAAATCCAAACATCCTTTCCTAACTGCCTTTGGGGCTGGAGAGTAATGCAAATACTAATAACTACAGCTTATGGCAAATATGAGCAAAAGGATAGCAAGAATAATTTACCATGTTCTTGCGCATTGTCCATTTAGATCAACTTGTGCAATTACTCCCACAAATAGATTTACTGATAACTGGAAAAGCTACTGGAGAAGCCACTGGGAAGCATGACAGAAATGGGGGAGGGTGGCTGAAATTAATTTCAACTGGAAAATTAACTGGAATTTTTTTTATTTTTCATGGACTGTTTGGAAAACTACATTTTTGAAAGTGAACATAACATTTCATGTTATTATTGGCCATTTATTTATATCACAGGCTGTGTTCTTAAACAAGGCTGACCTCCAGTGGTTGGTTTCTATATTACAGTAGGAAGGTACAACACTATTTCTGACATCAGAGCAACCTTTAGAAGTGTAAATTTGATGCTGGTTCCTTATGCCCTTTTGTCAAGATATTTGGGGAGAAATAAAAACATTATATAGTTACTTCAAACAAGTGTTTACCCCTTAGCCAAGGCAGTTTAAAGACTGTAGAAAGCTTAGGGAAGAAAGGTTGAGCAGATGTGTCAGAGAATGTGTGAACTGTTTCTGTAACGGAGCCGCACACACAAACATATGCAGTCAGGGAGCTTACCCCATTTATTATGACCAACTTGATCAACGTTTCGGGGGGGATACACCCTCCCTTCGTCAAGTGTGTTTGTATCTAGAGAATGTGTGAAGTAATTACAAGCTGATCTTAACCACTTTAAGCTCCACATACTTCTTCCTTCATACTTTAAATCTTCCAGAGGCTGCCCCAAGGATCGCATACGCGGATCCATTTTGTGTGTCCTGTCCCCAGTGCTCCATATGTGAGCAAAGTAAATTTGTGTTTCCCTAGGGCGTTTGTGGCCCACAAATCTGGGCCTGTATGGGGATACCCCTGTGGCAAGCCTTGCATAACTTCACGTGCCAGTTACTGTAGAACAACAAAGTATTCTAAGATCTTTAGAATTTTTGCAAGATTGCAGCATGCAGGATGGAAGCAATTGCCATCTTTGCGGACTGACCTTGCTACTGGTCTTACAACCTCTTGGCACTCAGGGCCAACAGGAATGGCATCCTGCTACATGGAATATTGCTATATTCTTTCATCCACAATCTTAATATTGCAGCCTTGCAAACATAGGTTACTTAGTTAAATAAGATTTGCCAAGGTTTTGGTCTATGGGGAAGCACCTGAATATATAGCCTGTATTTTCCTTGAATGCAACCCATCTGACACACTTAAATATTCTTGGTGAAAGGGGATACTCCAATGAGAGTTTAAAACCAGCTCAAATCACAAAACACTTCATACTGATCTTGCATTTTTACCATTTAAGAGAGATTAAAGAAAATAGTCCCACAGAGTGACACAGTCCAACATATAAAGAAAAATAACAGATACTGTGGAATAATATGTAATGACCGGAGTCTTGGAAGGCTACTACCAAGCAGGTTTTCCATCACTTACTGTTACTTACCATTGGTTGCAGGCAGGCTCAATAATGGCTCTGCCCAAGTCACTGATAATAAACATTCATGAATACAGACAGGCCATATTTAGATATTCACTCAACAGTCTTGTTATGAAACATAACCTAAGCAGAACCACTACCAGGAATCTTGGCGCCTCAACACATACAGTGGAGGAAATAATTATTTGACCCCTCACTGATTTTGTAAGTTTGTCCAATGACAAAGAAATGAAAAGTCTCAGAACAGTATCATTTCAATGGTAGGTTTATTTTAACAGTGGCAGATAGCACATCAAAAGGAAAATCGAAAAAATAACTTTAAATAAAAGATAGCAACTGATTTGCATTTCATTGAGTGAAATAAGTTTTTGAACCCCTACCAACCATTAAGAGTTCTGGCTCCCACAGAGTGGTTAGACACTTCTACTCAATTAGTCAACCTCATTAAGGACACCTGTCTTAACTAGTCACCTGTATAAAAGACACCTGTCCACAGAATCAATCAATCAAGCAGACTCCAAACTCTCCAACATGGGAAAGACCAAAGAGCTGTCCAAGGATGTCAGAGACAAAATTGTAGACCTGCACAAGGCTGGAATGGGCTACAAAACCATTAGCAAGAAGCTGGGAGAGAAGGTGACAACTGTTGGTGCGATTGTTCGAAAATGGAATGAGCACAAAATGACCATCAATCGACCTCGCTCTGGGGCTCCACGCAAGATCTCACCTCGTGGGGTGTCAATGATTCTGAGAAAGGTGAAAAAGCATCCTAGAACTACACGGGAGGAGTTAGTTAATGACCTCAAATTAGCAGGGACCACAGTCACCAAGAAAACCATTGGAAACACATTACACCGCAATGGATTAAAATCCTGCAGGGCTCGCAAGGTCCCCCTGCTCAAGAAGGCACATGTGCAGGCCCGTCTGAAGTTTGCCAATGAACACCTGAATGATTCTGTGAGTGACTGGGAGAAGGTGCTGTAGTCTGATGAGACCAAAATAGAGCTCTTTGGCATTAACTCAACTCGCTGTGTTTGGAGGAAGAAAAATGCTGCCTATGACCCCCAAAACACCGTCCCCACCGTCAAGCATGGGGGTGGAAACATTTTGCTTTGGGGGTGTTTTTCTGCTAAGGGCACAGGACAACTTATTCGCATTAACGGGAAAATGGACGGAGCCATGTATCGTGAAATCCTGAACGACAACCTCCTTCCCTCTGCCAGGAAACTGAAAATGGGTCGTGGATGGGTGTTCCAGCACGACAATGACCCAAAACATACAGCAAAGGCAACAAAGGAGTGGCTCAAGAAGAAGCACATTAAGGTCATGGAGTGGCCTAGTCAGTCTCCGGACCTTAATCCAATAGAAAACCTATGGAGGGAGCTCAAGCTCAGAGTTGCACAGAGACAGCCTCAAAACCTTAGGGCAGGGGTCAGGAACCTTTTTGGCTGAGAGAGCCATAAACACCACATCTTTTAGAATGTATTTCTGTGAGAGCCATACAATATGTTTGGCCGCGGATGCTGCGGGGCAAGGTAGGGTGGGTGCCAAGGATGCCAGATGCGATGCGGAGGAGGGCTTAGAACATGTCTTCTATCCGCTGATTGCAGGGGCAAGGTAGGGTGGGTCCCAAGGATGCTGGAGGAGGGCATGGCCTGCGCTCGGCGAATAGAACGCGTCTTCTATCCGCCGAGCGCAGGCCACGCCCCCATTATCTTTTTTATTAAAGATTTGGCAGCGAGCCAGATGCAGCCATCAAAAGAGCCACATCTGGCTCCCGAGCCATAGGTTCCCTACCCCTGCCTTAGGGATTTAGAGATGATCTGCAAAGAGGAGTGGACCAACATTCCTCCTAAAATGTGCGCAAACTTGGTCATCAATTACAAGAAACGTTTGACCTCTGTGCTTGCAAACAAGGGTTTTTCCACTAAGTATTAAGTCTTTTTTTGTTAGAGGGTTCAAAAACTTATTTCACTCAATGAAATGCAAATCAGTTGCTATCTTTTATTGAAAGTAATTTTTTCGATTTTCCTTTTAAAATAAACCTACCATTGAAATGATACTGTTCTGAGACTTTTCATTTCTTTGTCATTGGACAAACTTACAAAATCAGTGAGGGGTCAAATAATTATTTCCTCCACTGTACATCTCTGCATTTTTTAATTTTTTTTTTTTGCTCTCTCCACCTATGTTAAAGGCTTTTTACACATGAGTGTTTCTCACTGCGTTCTCCTGTGGTGGGTTTTTCATGGGTTCCACCGCAAGGGAAAGAACATACTGTGATGCAGGCAAGTGCCAAATGCAGCTTCTGCATATGAACTAGTAGAATATACTAGGCTGTGTTTCTTCCTGTGTGAGAAAGCATAAAATATCCACCACAGGGAAATGCAGGCAGAAACGCTAATGGTGGAAATTACACCCAATAAATGGAGGTAATATGAGGCTAGTTGTAGTTCCGCATTTGACAGGATGATATACAAAATTTGTAGATAATTAATGTTTGCTACTATAGAAGAGTAAAAACCCAAATTGGGCCTATTTTTGTATTTACTGTAAAACATCAAGTTGTTAAGGCTTAGCCAAACCCGAATAATGTTCTGCAGGGCACCAGGGCCACAAAATGCAGAATTCTCAGCAACATAGTTTGAGAGCTTCTGGGTTCTTCAGTGTTCAGTGTGTACATTTGCTTGTAGTTGAGTGTTAGGACATATAACTAGGGTAACCCTTACTACCCTGGGCTGAAAGAATGCTGTGTAATCTTATGACTTCCTTCTATCTTTCGTACCTCTGGGCTCTTATCCTGAGAAACTGTACACCATAAAAACAAAAAAACCTTGTGCTTATTGTGCCCTGATAGGAATGGTTCATGCTAAACTTTGAATTATTACTCATGGTTTTCAGGCAATTAAAAATCTTTATTTTGATGAAGGCATTCTTCTACGTTTATATCAAATATATACTTTTACTGGCAAATACAATTCTTATAAGAGTAACTGAAATGGAACTTTACTTTCCAAATCTGAAACCCATCTGGCTGTTCATAATCATCTGACAAGGACATGCTTCCCATATAATGGCAAAGCCGGTACAAATGTTGCTTCTAATACATGTGTTTTTTTTTTCTTTTTAAGCACCAGTATCTGTGCTTAGTCATGGGACCATTAAAAAAATGCATTTTATTTTTTCTTGCATTTAGTTTCCGCTACTCCTTTAAACGCTGGAAAAGGTTTACTAAAGGTTACATTGGGGAGCCTAACATTTGCCTGTAGTATGAAGTTTATCACACTGATTAGCCTTTTACAGACATCCTTAAAACTTTAGCAATTTCTAGTCACATTTACATTCTTTACTACCCAACACTGGCTTTTTCCTTAGATCATATTCATCAGGGTAAATGGTCATTGTTTCCTATGAGCAGAACACTTGCAAGGCTGCACGGAATTCTATCATGGAACCCATTTATAAAGTCACCAAAAAAATAAGTGAACTGTTAATTTAAAATCTTGCATGGAAAATGGATGTTGATAACAAATAAGACCGCCCCCTTTTTAAAAAAAAAAAAAAAAGAGGCCTTATGCACTTCTCCAGGTTATATACAAGGACAGCATGACTGATCTATCACATGGCCTTTTTGCCCAAAATGCAATGGCCATAAATGGCATCTGATTTTAATAGATCAGTGGATGCAATGTCTAAGTGCCTGAAGGAGCCCTTGACTGTGGTTTCATATGAAAGCAGCAGGTCACACAGTACTTATGAACTGGGGATGTACATGAGAGCAAAGCATAGTTTGTCCATGCTGAAACTACTTGGGAAATCTGTGTTTACTTTGCAGCTCTGTCAACATCAGGAATGGAAAAGCAGATCAAAATACCAGTGACTTATAAGGTGACAAACTCTGCAAACACTTTCTAATTTGAGCATAAAGTGATTTTTAGCCGTGACACTATAACCTACTCAACAAAATATAAGGGACCAACCATGAAGCCATAACATCATACAGTACACGATTCCTTCATTTATTATGTAAAAGGGCCATCTCACCTGGTAGTGTTGCTCCCCACTGCCACTACACAGCGTTCCCCCCGATAACTGAAAGTTGGATTGCTCATCAAGCCATGCCCAGCCTTTCAAGTAGGTGGAGAGTAAAAAAAAAAGCCCAAATATTGTGTGCATATATGATTTAAATGGAATATGAAAATGCTTTCGGGAATCAAACTCTATAAAGAAAGTTGTTATATTTAAAGCTAACTACTACTTCCACCCAGAAAAAAAAATCTTTAGGCTTTTAATGAATGGGTGAGGAGTGCAATTCATTAAAATGCCATGTTGGGGGGAAGGTTTTTAGAAAATAATTCTGAAATGATATTACCATTTCACACCTTACAATAAAATGTTAAAAGGCAAACTTAAATTCCAAGATCTTTTTCAAAAGGCTTTAAATCAGAAATGGGCAACCTTTGGCACTATACATCTGTGCCCCCGTATCAGCTATGCTGGCAGAAGACATGCTGCTATAGCTCAGCAATATCTGGGGCCCCTAGACTGCCCACTCCTGTTTTAACCACATATATGCCCAACATTATCTGGGCCTCTTAAATAGCACTGCATGTCAGTCAACCCCATCTGCTGTTTCTTTCCTGATGGTCAAACGGCATCAATAAGGAAATTAGGATTCTTCAATACAATTAAGAAATCCATTAAATGTAGTTGGCTGGCTTCCTGTTAATGAAACTCTTCCCTGTTCCAGCCCCATAGACACATCCAAATAATGGAACATGCAGCTCTAAGGTAACTTTGCCACAAACCAATAAGATGCAAATACTCCAGCCTTGCATCTGGATTGCAGAAGGGATGCTCATTCAGCTGGCGTCTTAACATACTATCTGATGAAATTACCATCATAGAATAATGTTGGCCTTGTGCAGATCTTTGCATGCAGCTTGATCAGTTAATGAGCATATCAAAATTGTTCACATATCAGGCAAGCTGGAATGTGTGAGGCATCATATCATACTGGAATTTGCTTTGTGCAACAGATTCAGTTAGAATATCAACATGTTTTGGTTTATTGCCAAAACAGGACACATTATCTGCCCACGTGCAACCAGATGACACACCAACAGTGAGCATATTATAACAAGAGGGGGTATGGGCCATACCTAGAGTTCCATTACTTATAAGAATGGTATATTTTACTTTATGTAACATTTGGCCCTAATCTCAAATAAACCTTTCATTTGACATCTGGGTTAGATCCCTACTCATACACAGATTAAACGCATAAGGACTATGAAAAAACAGCCACACAAATTCAGCCGTCTCTATATTTGAAAGTAAATTAAGTCATACAATTCACCATCCTTTTTGTCTAAAAGGGAAATAGTTAAGGGGACAGTTTTTCATCAGACCAGCCCACTTATCTACAACCAAGTCAAATATATCCATCCAAAATGACAAATGTGATGGCCTGTGGTTTCAAAGTTTTCTTGCCTAGAATAGCCTAAAATGGCAGGGGGGAGAATACAGATGGTGGAGTCAGGATTTAAAAGAAGAAAAAAAAAAAAAGTAAATAGGTACTTAAAAATTTTAGAGACGTCTATGAAATCCTGCTTGAAGGGACCCTTGATGTGCATTTCCAAAGATTGCAGGCTTAACATAAAAAAAAAATATATATATATTTATATGTATATCCAAAGGGTGACCCACAAAAACACACATTCCTCTGAAGTTTGCATTTGGAATCTAAAGGCTTTTTTTCTTTAATACAATAGGCCCCAACGTTCATCAATTAGGTCTGAGAATGCAATGTTCCAGCAGAGTCTTTGGCATGCTCCGCTTAGCAGGGCGCTGACAAAATGACGACACTACTTGAAAACTACATTATCACAGCAGCCAAAAAAAAGTTACTTGTAGCTTTGTGGGGTTTTTTTCTACATATATTTTTTTTCCTTTTTTTCTTCCTTAGAGTTCAAGTAGCACACAATGATGGACTGCTGAACTCATGCACACAGCTACCAAAATGGAATGTGGGGATACGCTATGCACATTGGTTGAGAATGACCAGGGGGATCAAGACCTAAAGGGTGATGATATATCGATGCTATTATTCATAAAAACCTTGTTTTAGTAATAAAAAAAATTGCTTTTTTAAATATGAATATTATAGTCTGCTTCTTGTGGTTAGGAAATAAGTCTTTGTTTTTCGCTTCCAAAAAGCAGGTCGCGACTACTACAACTCCATATCTTGGGCTTCATCTTCTGAGAAATCCGACATGGAGCTTTCAGATGAGCTGTCCCCTGTACGCTCCTCCTGTTCTTTCAGCGCTTCTTCTGTTGCATATTTTTGGATGTATTCTAAATATGGGAAGGCAGCACATGAATTAATAGAAATACACCTCAAACAAAAGCTGGTAGACTTAACAGTAGTGATCAGAGTTGACACCACTACAAACATTCAGGTTGTTTCACATACTTGAATCCCCCCTCAGTTGAAAGCCAATTTATTATTCAAATTATAGCCACCCAAACAAGTAGAATCTGAATATGTTTGGGGTTATTGTTGAACTGTCCTATAACCTTCCTTAGGGTGGAACAAATAGCAGCATTGCCTGACACATTTCTGAACAGACAGGCAACAAAGAATTACTTTCTTTTATATTGGTTTTAACTGTATGAGCTAAGGTTTATTGGACATCCTAACTACAACCTGCTTGCTAAGGTGACCCATCTCTACCAATCAGATTCCAGTTATGATTCCAAGCCTAATTCAAAAATGTAAAAAATTTGCAAATGATCTTCATTTTTTTTTTTTTGTACCATCAGACACTTTGCTGTGGATAGCAAAACTTGTCCCAGATAACATTTACCCTCTCATACCTTTTATTTTTTGTTTGTATTCTTCTGGTCGGTGAAGATACATAGCGGCAGCATCTCCATTAAGTGGATCTATTGGGTTGGGGTATGCCAGCAACTGAGGCAGAAAGGATTCAAATATATTGGTAAGATCTGTAAGTGAAAATAAACGTGTAAGTGAAAGATGTATACAGAAAAATTGGATTAGATATTTATGTTGCAAATAAGCTTTTTACTGAAAATATAACATTTTTTTTGGTACTGTTTTGTTTTATCTCCTTAAAGTGCACCTATCACCCCTATATTGTTTCCCCCATCAGATAAGCCCTCACTCCAGTTGGGGGGAAACGACAGTTTCTCTTGAAAAAAAGAGTCTCAGCCAGCGCTAGGCTGCCTGCACCAGCAGGGAGCTCCCAGTGCATGAGCATGAGTGAATCTCCCTGATTTAGGAGCAGTGAATGTGACTCACCTTCCTATCTCATGGTTTCCCCTAACTTGAGCAGGGACTCTATTAGTCTGCTCCTCTGGTGGGCTGAGTTAAAGGGACAGTAACACCAAAAAATGAAAGTGTATAAAAGTAATTACTATATAATGTAATGCTGCCCTGTACTGGTACAACTGGTGTGTTTTATGGCTTTGCCATATTGGGCTGATCCAATTGTTTGCACTCCCAGGCCACAAAATGGATCCGAGCAGGTGCAGACTGGCAAAGAGCTGGCCTTACTAAAACACAAAGCAAATGTAAAGATAGGTAGGAAGTTGGCACAGTAGTGCATTTGCTTGCAGGGTGTTCTCAGGGTCAGACTGGGCCGGGGGGACCCCGGTAAAAAAAACCCACCACCCCATACACGGTCCCTGCCAGCTCCCCAGCTGACCTCCCTTCCCCAATCATGGCAAAGTAAGTATAAGGCATGCACACTCGGGGAGGAGTTGGGCAGGCAGCCGGCACTGGGTGTTCTCAACATTCCCCTTTAAGTTTATTAAGGGAGTTGGCAAATATTGAAATAGAATTATTTATTCATGCTTATGTACCATAAGCATAACGTGCATAACTGTTCATCCCCCCCCAAAGTCAGTACTTTGTAGAGCCACCTTTTGCGGCAATTACAGCTGCAAGTCACTTTGGATAAGTCTCTATGAGCTTGCCACATCTTGCCACTGGGATTTTTGCCCATTCCTCAAGGCAAAACTGCTCTAGTTTGTTCAAGTTGGATGGTTTTTGCTTGTGAACAGCAATCTTCAAGTCTGACCACAGATTCTCAGTTGGATTGAGGTCTGGGCTTTGACTAGACCATTCCAACACATTTAAATGTTTCCCTTTAAACCACTCGAGTGATCCTTTAACAGTATGTTTTGGGTCATTATCCTGCTGGACGGTGAACCTCCGTCCCAGTCTCAAATCACAGGCAGACTGACACAGGTTTTGCTCAAGAATATCCCTGTATTTAGCACTATCCACCTTTCCCTCGACTGGGACCAGTTTCCCAGTTCCTGCTGCTGAAAAACATCCCCACAGCAAGAAGCTGCCACCACCATGTTTCACTGTGGCGATGTTGTTGGGGTGATGGGATTTGTTGGGTTTGCACCAAACATAGCATCTTTCTTGGTGACCAAAAAGTTCAAGGTTAGTCTCATCTGACCAGTGTGTGCAGCTTATTGTGGTCCTATGGACAGATACTTCAGTCTCTGCAACTCCTTTAGGGTTACCTTTGGTCTCTGTGCTGCATCTCTGATTAATGCCCTCCTTGCCCGGTCTGTGAGTTTTGGTGGGCGGCCCTCTCTTGGCAGATTTGTTGTGGTACCATGTTCTTTCCTATTGAGGATGATGGATTTGATGGTGCTCCGGGGGATCCTCAAAGATTTGGATATTTTATTTATAACCCAACCCTGAAATGTACTTCTCAACAACTTTGTCGCCAACTTCTTTGGAGAGCTCTTTGGTCTTCATGGTGTGATGCCTCTTGCTTAGTGGTGTTGAAGCCTCAGGGGCCTTTCAGAATGGGCGTTTTTATACTGACAGATCATGTGACACTTAGAATGCACAAAGGTGGACTTCACTAATTATGTGACTTTTGAAGGTAATTGGTTGCACCAGGAATTTTTTGGGGGGAATTTTCAGTTTTCTTTATTTTAATTCTTTTTTATATATACTTTTTGATTCCACGTCACCAACGTAGACTATTTTATATAAAATAAGATTACAAAACATTTAAATAACAGGTTGGAATGTAACAAAACATGAAAATTGCCAAGGGAGTGAATACTTTAGCAAAGCACTGTATATACACTGTAAAATGGTGCAGCCCTGTTTTATGAAATGTAACACATATAATTAGAGGTTGGAATCATCTGAAATAAAACAGCCCACAGGAAACTGCATGACAGTATGGTCATCTCATTAAAATGGAAAAGTCTCTTAGAATGGCTCTGGTCACATAAACACTTGGGTGCCTCTCTACCACAATAGAAGCACAATAAGAAAGCCAACTACAAAGCGTGTGACGATTGGGATGACAATCGTGTCCCCTCACTGAGTAGGAGGTATATAGTAAATTTAACACTATCTGGAAGATGCAGCCACAAATTTAGAAAGTGTCAGGAATTGAACACCGCCTACAGAATCAATCTCTAGTTGGGGGTGAGCATATTACATGGAAACTCACTAAAGTAAAGTAGATGTGTGTTAAATATGCCCCTGGAATAAGGGCTTGTACATATTGTGTTTTCCACAAGGGCAGAACAAGAATTTGCTTACCGTGCCACCGACAAAGGGGAAAATGAAAAGGAGTTCCCCTGTCTATTACTTCTTATAATTGGAAGGGTGCCTTTTATAAACCAAGCATACTAAGCTAATAAAATCGTATCTATGCATCTATTAACCTATAATATTCTGATAACAATTAGAAGTGCATAGTTAAAGATATAGCCAGCATCTTTTATCAGTCTAATGGCAATTTGTCCTATATAATAGTCTAATTATAGACTAGCAAACCACAGCAACCAATCAGCTGGTAGCATTAACTAGTCAGCAGTCTGAAAAACATTTAATTGGTTGTTATGGGTTGCCTGAAGTAGGCAACCTTAAGACTTACAGTGCCACATAAGTGTCTTAACATCTATTTTTTTTTAATACCTAATTATAATATATTCTGTAATTATGGTGCACTGTACACAAACTTTAGCCATTTTATGTATGAAGTATATGAAAGTATTACATAATGAGGCACCACAATCCAGATAATATAGAATGGAAACTAATTAAAGCAAAAAAATAACTGTTAACTTAAGGTGACTTAACTAATGACTACTTTTACACTGTTAAAATTTAAACTGTTAACACTGAGAAATCCAGTAACAGTCCCTTTAACTGATATTTGTGTTATATGTTCAACACTTATTTCCTTTATAGCTTAAGATATAAGCTCCAGAGCAATACATTTAAACACTCACCATACAGAGCTGTCCAGGTTTGATTGATGACATCTAGACACACTGTACCTGACCTACACATGGTAAGAACACATTAAAATGAAAGCTACTAAATGATATTGACAGTGTACTCTGCTGAAGTCAAAGATACGCTGATATTCTCAAATGGAAATAAATATTGCAACAGTGCCAGAGGGGAGAGCAGGCACGCATGCAAGGCACAGAGGGGAGAGCAGGCACGCATGCATGCAAAGCACAGAGGGGAGAGCAGGCACGCATGCATGCTAGGCACAGAGGGGAGAGCAGGCACGCAGGCATGCAAGGCACAGAGGGGAGAGCAGGCACGCATGCATGCTAGGCACAGAGGGGAGAGCAGGCACGCATGCATGCAAGGCACAGAGGGGAGAGCAGGCATGCATGCACGCAAGGCACAGAGGGGAGAGCAGGAGCATATGGAACAGACTTTAGGTCTGAGCATTCTGAATAACAGGTTCCCTACCTGTATTTAGAAAGTTTCTTATTTTCATAAAGCTCATGTACATTTTAAGTGAATGCAATTGCATGACAAAACATGCAGCACAGCATGCTAGCTCAGTGGTAACTCTACATCTACTCAAGGCCAGGTGAAAAGTGTACAGCTCCCTTGCACCTATTCTTATAAATATGTTCCAGGGGCATATTAGTGTAATCACTTAAAGAATAAGTAAACCTTTTTATTCTCTCTAAAAATACTTTAAATAGTGCAAAGAATAATACCTTTCTCACTGACCTCAGTCTCATGTAGATTCTGTACCACAAGCAGCTCAACTGCAGCTCTCTCAGCTACTTCCTAGTCTAGCGTGAAGCTTCACACCCTCTTTTGCTGAGCTCTCCTCTCTCTAGGAAGTAGCTGATAGAGCAGAAGTTGAGATGCTTGTGATACAGAATCTATATGAGACTCAATGGAGGGAGAAAGGTATGTTATTCTTTTTAGGGGCTTTCATGATAAAAGGCTTACACTTTTTCCTTAATAACTGGTGCTTTATTATATGCTTGCATCTGTAAATTGGGGCAAAATCAGCTCAGACAGTTAATGCTTTTAGGCGGGGATTAAACTACATTTATGTGTTTAAAATACTTACGCTTCATCAATATTTGGATGAAAAATTTTGTTCATGAATCCTAAAAACAAGATAAGCAGTAGTTAAATGAAAACAAAAAATAAGCAAATTTCCATCTTAATCTTTGTATAATGAAAGACTATTATAATAATCTAACATGTTTCTATTAGGAATGTGTAATGATTGTAGATAATGTAATTGCTACTGAAAGCAGTAACTGTCTTTACCTTGGTATTCCTTTCTCCACTTGACTAACTACAGAAACAGTGCTGCAAAAATCAGCTCTCCTCTAGTCATGGAAACAGCTCAACTAAAAACTTAAAGGGGAACTTCACCTAAACACAATTTAAGCTTTTTTGAAAAGTAAGCATAGTTTCAAGCAACTTTGCAAAATACAATATAAATCAATTTAAAAATATGTAGCCTTTTCATTATTTTTAATGTAATAATATGGTTTTGGAACAATTAACTAAGCCTGGCCGCCTGTACTGCATGCTGTCTGTATAAAAGGAGAAGGAAGTCATTTTGGCATTTTACTGCCAAAAGATTCGCCACATTAGTGCCACATAAAACAATATATTTATTCTGCAGAAAGCAATTATCATACCTGAGTAAAGAGCTCTAGAAGCTTTCTCTGTTTACTTAAGGGCTCTGGCACACGGGGAGATTAGTCGCCCGTGACAAATCTCCCTTGTCACAGACGACTAATCTCCCCGAACTACCATCCCACCGGCGAACATGTAAGTCGCCGGTGGGATGGTACACGCTGCGCAGGCGATTTTGGCAAATCACTGAAGTTGCCTCACGAGGCATTTTCGGCGACTTGCCGAAATCGCGCCGCCGTGTGTGCCATCCCACCGGCAACTTACACGTTCGCCGGTGGGATGGCAACTGATGGCAACTCGGGGAGGTTAGTTGCCTGCGAACAGGGAGATTTGTCGCGGGCGTGTGACAGAGCCCTAAGACAGCAGCTGCCATTTTAAATAGCTTCCTGTTTGCAATCTAGCCCTTACAGCTCAGATCCCACATTCCTAAGGGAGGGGGAGGGAGTTCTTAGCATTCTTATGGGAGGGGGAGCAAGAGAACCGAGCAGACTCTGGCCATTGGAATTAAGGATTTTTCTGAGAGAGGAAGTTACACACCCCAACATGTTTACAAAAATGGAGACAAGAAATCCTGTTTCTTTTGATAGAGGACTCAGTGCAGCGTTTCTGTGAGTGCTTATGGCTGTATTTACATAGCCCTTTCTGATAAAGCTTACTTAGTTTTTACCTTTCCATCTCCTTTAAAGTAAATTAAAATTATACATTTCTGTTATAATGTAAAAATAAAATCTGAGGCAAGCATCCTTCAAACACAGATGTGTATACAGAACATATTTATGCTATATAAGCAAAATTAGCATTTTTAAGTGACAATCATAGAAAACATGTTCTTTAGAATATTGTATAAAATAATTTTTCAAACCCTCAGATTGCCCAAAGTAAATCTTATCATCTAGAGCAAAGGTCCCACTTGCTTGTACTCTCTCCTGGGCAGATATTGGCACAAAAATGCATACCCAGCTATACCTGACTTTAAAGGACAAGGAAAGGCTAAGTCACTTGGGGGTGCCAAAATATTAGGCACCCCCAAGTGACTTAAATCACTTACCTTGTACCCCTGGCTGGTGCCCCTGTTAGGAAAAAACAGCACCAGCCCGGGGTACCTGTCGAGAGCGCTTCCTACTCGCGCTGCAGCCAACTGTCCCGGACAAACGGATGCGCAGGAGAGTGAAAAGCCGACTTCTCTGTTCAAAGTTCGGCTTTTCACTCTACTGCGCATGCACGCGTGACAGAAGACGGAAGGAGGAATCGCTGCAGCTACCCCAAGCTGGTGCTGTTCTCTCTGTACAGGGGCACCAGCCTGGGGTAGAAGGTAAGCGATTAAAAAGTCACTTGGGGGTGCCTTCTCCTTTAATTAAATTTAAGTGCAGTTGGTACAAAAAAAATGAATGCTAGTGTTATTACACTATCCAAAAATATTTTAAGTGTCAGAAATATCAACAGCTCTAACCAATAATGTGTTTTTGGAATTTTTCCCATTTCAACTTGGTATCAGAGAACAAGGGGTCAGGATTCTTAATGCTCAATATTAGATTAATTTTAGAGAATTTGAAATATTAAATGTGAACAAAAATTAAAAAACACTGGTTGTGCTAATAAAATTGCAGTTTTGTCTAGCCAACTCAGCTTTTTTTTTTTTTTTTTTTTTAAAAGAGATGTCAACACTAATTTTAGTTTTAGTACTAATGGATAGGGTACCTTACCCCAACCTTAACCGCACATGTTCCGCTCCCTCAATCTTCTGCTACAGCCTGCACCACCGCATTCTTCTCTTCTCAGGTTCGCATGTCACCCGCCGGCCATTTTCCCGGGGTGACATCATCGAGCGCGCGTATATGTTTCAAATGCTCATGTGCTCATAGCCCCTGCTGCCTGACCTCTTGAAGCTTTTTTTTTTTGGATAAGCTTTATTAAAACGCGCAAACTACACATGTGCGCATGTTCAATAAAAACGGCTTGGAACTGGGCATATGCACTACGCCAGGCAGACAAGGAGATTCTGAAGGGAGGGGGGAGAGGGAGTTACACAGCTCTGCAGAGGGAGAAACATCAAGGAATCGCTGAAGCTTCACTGGTTGCTTTTGAGGGACCGGAGTGGCAGGTATTTAAAGAGTGCTGTGAGGCTTTTCAGTGCTAAAATTTTTGGCTGGGGGTTGACATGTCCTTTAAAAAATTTTTTAAAAAAAAAGCAAACTGGCCCACGGGTACTTGTTTGCAGGGCTCGGTACTTCCATTATTTCCCCTGCTGCACAAATTCAAGCTGGGTGCCTGCACAGTACACCGGACCTGAAAGGTATGTCTGAAAGCAAAGAAAACCCCTAGGCCTGGGAGCCTGAAACCCACAAAAAACTGCAATAATGTTACTCTATAATCTTGTTTTGCTATTACCAAATTTTCTATGCTTCTCATTGCTGGGACGCTGCAGATCTGGGGAACAACAACCAGCACAACACTCATTTTCTGAGAATGTGGATATTGTAGATTACAAAATGATAGTTTTACTGGCAACTTAACAATGTATGTCTTTTAAACAAAGGTTAGTGATCTTACTATAACTTGATCAGTTGTATGCAGTGCATGTACACAAAGGGGCATATTTATTATGCTGTTTAAGAAACGGTGAGAATATTCGCCAGGCTTCGCCGTGTAAAAACGGCGTAAAATCGGCGTAATTGTTTTACAGTTTTTTCTTCCACCGGAACTTATGGGAAATAATGGCGTAATATCCGGCGTAATATCCCGCGTTCAGATGGCGATCTTTTCCATTTATTTTACACAGATTTTTACTCCGTTTTTTCGGCGAATTAGTTTTACACAGCATAATAAATAAGCCCCTAAGTGTACACATTTTCTAACCACATCATTTAACCCTTTCACTGCCAGCAGATTTTTTTGTAAACGGAACATGTATTGCCAAGCAATTTTGAAGCATTTTGCACTCATTACATTTGTTAAGCTTTTTCGACAGGAAAACCTTTATGAAACAAGGGTTATTATATATTGTTTTTCCAAAGTGGACCATCGGTCGCACGAAAGATCGTACAACCCGCCACTAACCTTCAGGGCTGAAACGGCAGATAAGGAGGTAGAAACAATAGGATTTCTACCTCCTTCTGCTGATTCAGCCCTGACGGCAGATTTTGATCAGGTGCCTTCTATAACGCCCAATCAAAATCTTTTAACCCGCCCAATCGGAGAGTCGACCGATATCAGCAGCCTCCTGCGATATCGGTCGACTTGCCATACACGCATCGAATATCGTACGAAACGAGGTTTCTTACGATATTATCGGTGTGTGTATGGCCAGCTTAACATACATACTTTATTTTTTAATTATTCTTAATGTGTAACCAAATTTTTGGGGTAAATATGCAAAAAAAGAAAAAAATATATCAAAAGTGTATTGATTGTAGTGATTTTGATGTTTTTTTACAATAAAAATTAAGTTTTGGTGTAAATGTACATGTAGAGGAATCTCTACATTTGCTCGTTCATCTACACCTTTCTACGTGCAACGCTTTCCTCCGAGCCTCTACATGAGCGTCACGTTCATCAACCCAATGCTTTTATACGTGCCTCTCTTCAGGTAGTGCTTCGCTTACGCCGCATTTTACCGCAGCTGGGAACTGAGGCGGCCCACTAGAAAGCACCCCGCCACTGGTCCGCCGACCGGCGGTTGGGGACCCCTGGCCTAGGGGATGAAGGTATGTGGTGGGTGCAGTGCAGGGAGGAGATCAGATGCGGCATTCCTCTTTCCAAACAGTAGATACGTACTCATAATGTATCTGCTGTTTGGAAGCATGGGGGCACAAATCCAGGTGGTGGAAAGGTTAATGAGCAGCCTGTCCTTGTTGCCGAGCTGTTTCGAGAGCGGGCTGATGCTGGGTGGGAGTGGCTAAAGCCACAGATGCAGTATGAGCCTGCTAAATGTGAAACATATTTCACACGTGCTTGGCAGTTAGAGGCTATTTTAGTAAGCACGTATGAGACACGTTGTTGGCAGTAAGAGAGTTAAAGGAGACATATTGGATAAATGGAATAAACCCCTAATTTTGTACGCAACTAGGAATAATATACAGTGCTGGTTTCAATTTGGTCGAAAAATTAATACTTAATGGCCCCTTTATTGGAGCTCCCTAAAGATCCTCTTAGGTTCCGGTCTGTAATTCAAACGAGGGAGGGGGGTGACCTAACGGCCCCTGCCAGAAGCACAATAGGAGGGGGATAGCCAATCACAGCCCTGCACTCACACAAGCAAAAATAGGCTTCAGTTCCCTATCAGGTCAGCCTAGCTGCTGATTGGTCCCTATGCTACAGTGCAGTGTACCGAGTGCCGCCGGCCCCCCTGCACATCCAAAAAATTCAGCCAGCATGAAGTGGAAGAGATGGGCAGGACTAGTGGGGTTTCGGTGGCATTTCTCATTAAATAAGTCTGAAACACAACTTTTTTTTTTAAGCACAATCCTTCTATATCTAAAAGAGTATAATTCACAGTTAGATTCTTAAATTTTTAAAGATATGTCTCCTTTAAGTTTGTTATTTTATCAGTTGAATAAGAAGGAAGCAATGCAAATCATCCGATTACCTATAGAAGGAGATTTGAAGGGATATTTGTCAGGAAGGTCCACTCTAACTTTCCACACTCCACCTTCATATGGTGCTGAAAAGTTGTTGAAAATCAGAGTCAGTATACAGATACAATAAAAGAGATATGCATTTGCTAAACAATTAAACTTACTGAAAACAATTCTCATCTAAATACTTTAGATCTAGTCCCTTCCTCTCTAGATTAAATCAAAACTAGGGCTGATTTGCTGCTGTGAGTTACTAAAACAGGAGACAAAAAAAAATTGATAAAACACTAAATAAACCCAAAAGGACTGTTTTGCATCCAATAAGGATTAATTATAGGTTAGTTGGGATACAAGGTACTGTTTTATTATGACAGGGAAAAAGGAAATCAATTTTAAAAATCTAAATTATCAGATTAAATTGGAGTCTATGGGAGATGGTGTTTTCGTAATTCTGTGTTTTCTGGATAACGGGTTTCTGGATAAAGGATCCCATACCTGTACTACCAAAGCAGTGAAGGGTGTCTATCTGCCGCTTCTTAGGCTTAAAGAATCAGTTCAGTGTAAAAATGAAACTGGGTAATATAGATAGACTGCGCAAAATAAAAAAATATTTCTAATATAGTTAGTCAAATATATCATCTATAAAGGCTGGAGTGAGGGGATGTCTAATGTAACAGCCAGAACTCTACTTCCTCTTTAGGGCAGTGGCAGACGTGGAGATTAATCGCCCCATGACAAATCTTCATTTTTGCGAATGCCATCCCACCGACAAGAATGTAAATCGCCAGTGGGATTGGCATACGCGTCGCTATGATTTGCCGAAGTTGCCCGATCTTTCCTTTCAAGGCAACTTCAGCAAATTGTAGCGACGCGTATGCCATCCCACCAGCGATTTACATTCTTGGCAGTGGGATGGCATTTCGGGGCGATTAGTTGTCGCGAGGCGACTAATCTTCCCGTCTGCCACTGCCCTTAAAGCTCTCTAACTTCTTCAGTTAGTCTGTAACTTTAGGGGGGCCACATGGGATATAACTGTTTAGCTAGTTAGTGAGCAGGCAGGTCAGATTCAAATGCAAACTCCCAAATGGCCCCCCTCAAGTCACTGATTGGTTACTGACTGCTAACACCTTAGAGAGAGCTGTAAGCAGGAAATAGTGTTCTGGCCATTGTGTTAGTCATCTGTTTACTCCAGCCTTTATAGATCACATTTTTTGCTTAACTAACTATATTGAATACAGTTTTTATTTTGTGTATCTATTTTACCCAGTTTAATTTTTACGCTGAACTATTTAAAGGAGAACTAAAACTTAACTAAAGAAATATGCTAGAAACGTTGTACATTATGTTTTGGACTTCTGTACCAGCCCAAGGCAACCACGGCCCTTTAGAAGGGAAGATCTGTGCCTCCAAAGATGCCCCAGTAGCTCCCCATCTTCTTTTCTGCTGAGTCCCAGCACATGCTGTGCTGCTGTCGGTTTCTGAGCTTAGGGAGCGACGCACAATATACTGTATATACAGAATATAAATGTAACAGTATAAGGCTAATTAGTAATTCATCTGGATTCACATAACATGGCAGCTCTGAAACCAGTGCAGTTAGCATCAGAATAATCAGACCTGTAGCATCAGCTTAGGCTAATGCCAGACGAGTCGTAGGGGGCGGATATTCTCGGCAAGCACTTGGGTGCAGGCACATGTAGCCGATATACACGTAAAAACGTGAGAGAATGCAAAGTCTCGCGTTTTTATGTGTATATCGGCTACATGTGCCTGCACCTGAGCGTATTTCATTCATTCAGGTGCAGGCACATGTAGGAGGCGTAGGGCGGAATTTTCAACAAGCTATTTTCCGCTTGCCGAAAATATCCGCTCTATGCCTCATCTGGCATTAGCCTTATAGGTTTTTTTTGCGCTTTATAATATGTAATGACCCCTAAGCTTAGCTTCCCAACAGCTGCTCAGAGACACACTGTCCCAGACAGTTCTAACAGAATCCAAGATGAGGAGCTCCTGCGATAACTGTAAAGACCTATATCATTACTACTATAGAGATGCTGAAACTATTTGCTAGTGCAGTCAGTTTATTATAGTGCTGGGCGGTATACCGGTAAAAACCGATCACCGTTTTTTTTTTTGAAACCGATATGAATTTTCTACATACCCCCATACCGGTGTGCTGAATACTTCCGGGTGCGCACGTGACGTCAGCGCGCACGTGACGTCAGCGCGCACGTGACGTCAGCGCGCACACTCTACAAAAGCGCCATCGCTAGGACGCATTCAGAGTCGGATACCAATGTGAGCTGTCGGGGGGTGCCTGGCCAGTAATTATATTTTATGTGAAGGGGATGGGGTTGTGTTTGGGGGGGTGGGGTTATATTTATGTGAAGGGGATGGGGTTGTGTTTGGGGGGGGTGGGGTTATATTTATGTGAAGGGGATGGGGGGGTGTTTGGGGTGGGGGTGGGTGGGTTATACTTATGTGAAGGGGATGGGGTTGTGTTTGGGGGGGTGGGATGGGGTGGGGGGGGTTATATTTATGTGAAGGGGATGGGGGGGTGTTTGGGGTGGGGTGGGGTGGGGTGGGGGGGGTGTGTGCGGATGGGGGGGTGTTTGGGGTGGGGGGTGCGTGCGGATGGGGGGGTGGGGGGGCTGCGTGCGGATGGGGGGGTGTTTGGGGTGGCGGGGGGGTGCGGGTGGCGGGTGTTTGGGGTGGTCACCTAATCATGCATGGGGAAAAAAAATACCGTCAAATACCGTGATACCGATATAATTTTGAAAAATACCGTGATATAAATTTTTGGTCATACCGCCCAGCACTAGTTTATTATATAAAATATGGCATTTCTAGCCATATTCATTTTTAGGGTTTAGTTCTCCTTTAAGGCGGTCACACAACATAATGGTGGACACACGTACCACATTTACCTGCCAAGAGACTTCGCAAATCGACCAACTGGGATTACACAGGATCTCCAAACAAACATGCCAAAAACATTGCTAGGTACATTAAAAATCAGCCAAACTACAAAATCTGGGCATGCATTACTTTTTGTAATTGCAATTACAAAGGGCATATATGAAAGCATCTATATACAACATAAGAAAAACTTTCTTAGGAGACCCAAAAAAACATTTTGCTTTGTGACCAAAGAACACTTATAGCATGTGTTTACCTTTTATAATTATTATAATCTTGTTAAAAAAAACCAAAATGTCACTATATTCATGAGGATACATGAACACTATCCCAGCATGAGAGCCTAGAGGTTAATACCCATCTATGAGAAAGCAATGCTCCTAAGAGAACTGCTTCTCTACACTTCTTCTGAAGAGAAAACTCTACCTGGCTGGTTACTGGGGTTGCCACGTTTAGTGGAAAAAATAATAGCCATACTGACTTCCTATATTTTTTATGTTTCTTTTCTATTAATAACATTGACACCAGGCATCAATTTTTCCAGCTAGGCCAATAAGATGCCAGCCAGGTGGCAACTCTATCCATAATGTAGTAATGATTATCAAGCATCCATCTATAAATAAAAGCAAATATTCCCTCTCAGTCAGTTAAATTAGGCACACAGTTCAAATATCAAAATCATCACAGGGATAATAATAAATATTACAAAACTTAAGCAAGAGCCACAATTACTTTACCTACTGTACAGCCTTCCCAAGGGACACAATAATTACAACCTATGTTGTACAGTTGTGCTTGCTTACTTTGACTTTTTTTAAGCTCTTTACTACTCGGGTTTCTCTGCCTAGCATAGGGTTCTCACAATAAGGATTATTTTACATCACTGGGCAGCCCTACCTCTAGTAATAATTTAAAAGGTTTATTAAGTATGCTTCTGGAACAATATCCATGCACCCTACTGAAGGCTGGACGACCCAACAACCTATATGAAAATTACATCACATCTGGATAACTGTAACAAAGCAGATTTCATATGGGTGGTGTGGTCAGCCAGCCTTCACTAGGGTGCATGGCTACAGTTTCCTGCACCCTACATTATTTGGTGACAGTCAAACATTCAATTAAGTAGCAGTCAGTCTGTGTGTTCAGAAGGGATGCTTGCACAAGATTACAGGGTATTATTTAACTAATGCATGAACATGGTAGGAACTTCTGTACCTCTTGTAATCTTGGTAAAACTGCAGTCAATGTTTGAATGCCCTCATATTTTGAATAAATTAATCAGAATGACACCAGCAATAAAAAAAAACTGGGATTTATATATTTTTTAAAACCAAAGCTCAGTTAATACAATGCCAGAAAAAGTTGACTTACTTCCTTGTGGTCCATAAAACTTCACTATAAATTCATTGAGTCCTCCTAGGATTGTAACTTCATGTTTGCTTTCAATACTAAAACAGTGGGTTAAGGAACACAGCATAATTTTTTATACAAAGTGCATTTTTGTAATTGAAATTTTAAGCACAGTTTTTAAATAACAGTATTTCTTGAACAGAACAAGCAATCATGGAGATTTAAACAAACAGAGCACGTATGTATTAAATGAAAAGGGTGAATACCCAAGCTTCAGTACTCTGCACCTGCCCTCGCACAGCCAAAACTCTTGACAGGGTAACAATCCTTTAGGAAATGTTGGTGCTGAAAAGACAAGGGGTAGTTTACTTTAAAAACATAGCCCATTATGCCTTCCATAATTCTCCGATTATCCCCAAAGCTCAATGGTTTAATCACTGCACTGCAGTGCAGTTTTGGGCTCCAGTCCTTAAGAAGGATATTAATGAGCTGGAGAGAGTGCAGAGACGTGCAACTAAACTGGTTAAGGGGATGGAAGATTTAAACTATGAGGTGAGACTGTCAAGGTTGGGGTTGTTTTCTCTGGAAAAGAGGCGCTTGCGAGGGGACATGATTACTCTGTCCAAGTACATTAGAGGGGATTATAGGCAGTTGGGGGATGTTCTTTTTTCCCATAAAAACAATCAGCGCACAAGAGGTCACCCCTTTAGATTAGAGGAAAGGAGCTTCCATTTGAAGCAGCGTAGGTGGTTTTTCACGGTGAGGGCAGTGAGGTTATGGAATGCCCTTCCTAGTGATGTGGTAATGGCAGATTCTGTTAATGCCTTTAAGAGGGGCCTGGATGAGTTCTTGATCAATCAGAATATCCAAGGCTATTGTGATACTAATATCTACAGTTAGTACTAGTGGTTGTATATATAGTGTATGTATGTGAGTGTATAGATTGGTAGGTGTGGGTTAAGTGTGCTGGGTTTACTTGGATGGGTTGAACTTGATGGACACTGGTCTTTTTTCAACCCTATGTAACTATGTAACCTCAATAGAATAATTCGGGGATTTCTTTGGGCTGGGGTACACCCCCGCCTCAATATTAAAATCCTACAAGCGCCCAGAAATAAAGGCGGGCTGGCATTGCCAGATTTCAAATTATACTTTTGGGCCAGTCAGTTCGTCTATGCACACTGATGGTTTACGCCAGCAGCAGACAACCCAGCTGTCATGCTAGAAGCTGCGACCCTACGCTCCCTAGAAGCCCTAGCTAAACTCCCATACAGGGGCCCCTCTCGCCACTACCGCACTACTATCCCAATGCTCACTGTGATTACGATCTTCCAAAGATCTCTCCAACAAGCACAGAAATCCCTCCAGATATGGTTCCCCTCGAACTCCTTTATGGGGTAATCCCACACTGGCCCATTTCGACTCTATGCCAGAGATTAGTCAATGGGCAGGTAAAGGCATTAAAACATTGCAGGATATTGTGAAAGATGGGGAATTGAAACAATTCAATACCCTTAAAGAGGAATTTGAGCTTACCCCTGCCATGTATTTTCGCTACCTACAACTCAGGCATGCTTTTTACGCCCAGTTTCCTACTAGACCTATACAGGTGACAGACACCTCGCTTGAAAAATACCTGCATAGACCAGACTTGGGGAAGGCTATGTCATGGTTTTATAATCTACTGTGGCAATCTACCCCAAACCCGCTAGCTAAGACCAATATTAAATGGCAGAGCGACATACCAGACCTGGATGATGAAATGTGGGAGGATGCTCTTGATCAGATTCCCGAAATAACAATGTCAATCAGACAGGTATATCCAAACTAAATTTATTAACCGTGCATATTTAACACCCCACAGATTAGCAAAGATATATCCTCAAACGTCAGATTTATGTCCCAAATGTAATACAGCAGTAGGCTCGTTTCTCCATGTATTCTGGGAATGTCCAGCCATTCAACAATTATGGTCAGCAGTATTGAAATACATTAATGAAACACTGGCTTTCCCTAACATACACTCCCCAAAGTTATGTTTACTGTGGGTGCTAGAGGACCTGGGGCTATCGTCATATAAACGGTTATGCTATCTACAATTGCTATTCTATGTTAAAAAAGCCATTTTGCTAAACTGGAAATCGACATCTGCCCCCTCGCTTACCTTTTGGAAAAAACTAGTCAATGATGTGTTACCTAAACAAAAATTGGTCTACATTTCCAGAGGCTGTCCAGCCAAATTCAACGCAGTGTGGGATACCAGGTTAAATGCACAAACTGAATAAATCTGCCTGGCTCGCTAAAGCACTCTATACCCTTTCTTCTCCCTGCTCTCTTTCTCTAAACTTTTTTGTTGTTAAAATCCTAAATAAAAACTTAAAAAAAAACAAAAAAAAACATTGCCCATGCAAGCCACCTGCCCTAAATCTTTTGGTATTTTTTGGTGCCGCCTTTAGCTTTGTATATTAGGTTTTGCAACATACAGAGGTGTTTAACCTCAGAGATCCACTGGGCTGGAACTGGAAGAAACAAGACTTCATTTTCTTGTAACAAATTTTTGGCCAGAAATATATCTTAGGGAAGATAGGGTTACTTAAACAGTTTCAGTGTAAGTCCAATACCAAGTAAGCATGCCATGGGTGCTTAAATGTTGAGCAAAATAAACCTTTGGAAGATTAATTCAGCAAATCCTTTGAGTGCCCTTCCTCTGGATTGTTTAATGTTGTTTCTCAGCTCAGGCACCAAGGTAAAACAACCATTTATGATGTGCACCTTATGTCCCAGTAAATAACATAGTAGAGGGATGGTGGGCACACAGTAGAAGGACCCTGCCTGGGTGCTGTGTAAATAAATGTGAAACACAGATCAGGATAAACTCAGCACTCGCTGGACTTGTAAAAATTTTTTAAAAAATCCTTTATTTGTGCAGAATCAACATTTCAGTCACATACTCGGACCACTGGCTCATCCTGAACTTTAATACAATCTTATCTTGCCAGTACAAGCCAAGGATTGAAGACAAAGGGTCTTGTCCTGATAGTGAAGTTTGTACACAGAGTTATCTGGGTGTTTATATGGTACCCAGTAAAGAGCAATTCTTTTTAAATGATATGCCATACAACTGGAATTTTACTGCCAATAGATTAGCCACAATAGTTCAAGCTAGACCGCTATATTTATTCTGCAGAAAGCTCTACTATACCCGAGTAAACAGCCCTAGAAGCTCCCCCTGTTTAAAGGAACAGTAACACCAAAAAATGAAAGTGTATAAAAATAATTAATATATTATGTACTATTGCCCTGCACTGGTAAAAGTTGTGTGTTTTCTTCATAAACACTACTGCAGTTATATAAATACCCTGCTGTGTAGCCATGGGGGCAGCCATTTAAATTGAAAAAAGGAGAAAAGGCACAGGTTACTAAGCAGATAACAGATAAGTAGCATAGATTCCCATTGTATTCTACACAGTTATCTGTTATCTTCTTATGTAACCTGTGCCTTTTCTCCTTTTTTCAATTTTAATGGCTGCCCCCATGGCTACACAACACCTATTTCTATTAACTACAGTAGTCTTTCTGAAGCAAACACACAACTTTTACCAGTGCAGGGCAACAGTACATTAGATTTTAATTATTTTAAAACATTTTTATTTTTTAGTGTTACTGTTCCTTTAAGATAGCAGCTGTCATATTAGCTTGGTCTGACATCACTTTCCTGCTTGCATCTCTCCTGGCGCCTGTATCTCTCGCTGCTGAGGAAAGGGAGGGGAGAGAGGAACAAGCTGCACAGGCTTGTGCCGTGCGGTGAAAGGTTTGAGCAGAGAGAAGGAAGTCTGGCACAGAAGCTCATGTGTATGGAATAGAAAGAAAGAAATGTGGCATTTCTTTTAAATAAGGACTCAGGCAGCAATTCTTTCAGTGTTTATGGCTGTATTTAAGTTTTTGCCTTTCCTTCTTTTTTAAAGTATCCTACAAAGAAATCTTAGATTTCAAAGATCCAGCTACTGTCAGGAATTGAAACTCACAATATGGATGATTTTCATATCTCTCTTAGGGTTTTGTCTCCAGGATAAGAGAAAACCTTTTGCCAATATCTTGGGAATCTTCCACTTCCCCATATCGCCATGAAGGAAATATTTTGCAAGAACATCGAACATAATGTTGGTTTGTTAGACATTTGAGCAGAAACATTGGGAATGGCATGTACAAGACAAAACAGCATAAGCATAACCACCATATTTGTGGTTAATTTAGCACAACAAAGGGAGGTAGTATAATAAATAGGATTTGCCATCATAATGTAAAGTAAAATTCGACTGAATATCTAAAAGCAATCAAAGCCCCTGTCATTGATGACAATCAATGACAAACATAGACCGTATAATAGAGGCATATTATACCCTAAGTATGTTTATATGTATTGAACATATTTACATTTTAATGTACAGCGCTGCTCACAAGTAGAGCTACATAAACACAAATATATATTCTTCCTATAAAAATGTAGTAACGATATTTATAAAAACTTAATTAAGAAAACTTACTTCCAAACACCTTTTTCCATTCAGCTAGTTTTAAACAGTATACCAGAAAGAGGGATTGGTACAGGGTGAGGGAACCATGTTTGTTATGCAAGTGATGGAGGGGAGAGTTGCAGGTTCTGTTGCACTTATAGAATGGAGCCAGTATGCAGCAGAGACCCATGAAGTGAAGTTTTACTGGGGTCACTTTTCAGCCAAAGGTCTTCCTGGAACTATTTAATAAGACACAACAAGTACTCTGCCACAAAAAAAGCAGGAGAGAGATCTATTTGCTGCTCCAAGGGAATTTTTTAAATTAGGAGCCATGTTTCATAAATCAAGAGCCATTTTATTAAGCCAATTTCAGAGTGCACTATATGTCAATATGTCAATCTAACGTTTCGCCCGTATCCACAGCCTTTCTCATTTTGAAAAAGGCTGTGGATACGGCCGAAACGTTAGATTGACGTTTTTTCACAATAAAAGCATTCTTTATTTTTCACTAAGTCCTGTGAGTGCGGCATTTGTTTCTACTATGTTGCAATAATTTTGATACTGCACCCAGGCATACTTTTGATCTGAGTAGACGCGAGTGCCTGCTTTCTACCATTATTTTATATTATATATATATATATATATATATATATATATATATTTATATTTTATTTTTAATTTTCGGGCCATGACATATATACATATTTCTTATATTTTGGCCTTTTTTTTTAAGCAGCCCAAAACTCCACCACCACTGACTTCCCTACATCTATCTGCCTGAGTGCTTTAGGCTGACCCTATGTGGAGGTCTTCCATCAGACTTTTGTTCATAAACATCTGCAGCTGCTCACTGGCAGTAATTCACACAACACTGATTTACAAGCCAGTCACAGTTCATTGGACACATCACCTGTTCTGTCACAGCAGATAGTCCAGAGGCAGCAGTAAACAAGAAAGTGGCAGTGCAAAGAGAACAGAAAGAGTTACAGTTACAACACTGAGGCTTGGTACGTTACCTCCCACAATTCTGGCAAGACTTTCCAACTTGGAGAGATGAGCTAAACGTGTGGTTTATTAACAAAAATCCTTCTAACTTCAGTGCATTTGAATAGAGTCCTGTCAAAATGATTAGTTTCAGTGGGCCTGACTGAAAGTGGAATAAACTAATAGCTCGGATTGAGGTCTAAGGGGTTAGTCTCTTTAAAGGGGAAATCTGGCTTCTGAACCAAAATTTGTTAGAGACCCACACAACACAAAGACCCCTAATACACCTTTGACTGTCATTTGTTCCATCAAAAAGTATGAATAAATACCAATTTTATATGCTGAAATCCAGCTGCAATATAGTTGTTCTCTCCCTGCATCATTGGAAATCCTGGCAGGGAAGAAGGGACCAAAACACTGAAGTTACAAATTGTAACAACTTCTTCACAGCTTACAGGCAGCAAGCAGGAACTACATAACCTACAATGCACTACACTGTTCCTTTCCTTATTGACATCACGTGTGCAGAGACTGGATTTGGAGGGAGTGGGATTTGGAGGTTGCAGGCTGAAAGCAGACTTAAGACTTGCCAACTACTGTTTTTTTTTTTTTTTTTTGAGTCACAAAGCAGTCAGCCAGATCAGCAGGAGAACAGGGGGCTAAGTTTAGGTTAATGTTCCAAACCATATTATATTAAAAATCATGAAAAGAATGCACATTTTTTAACTGATGTATATTGCAAAGTTACTTGAAATTATGTTTTCACTCTCTTTTCACAAAGCTCAAGTTGTGTTTGGGTAGAGTTCCCCTTAAACTCTGAAGTCATTATAGGTAGGTGCACCATATGTTGCCATCATTGTTTTGCTATGATGTGTCCATATTCCAAAATCCACCAAATGCAACCATCACTTTTCCAACATTACATTTCCAATATCAGTAAATATCATTAATCAAGTTCAAGAGTTTCTATAACATTATTAATAGTTATTGTATGTACACATATCATGAAAGGAGCATTCATGGGTGCCTGGATTAAAAATGTACACGTTGAGCATATAGCTTGTCATAAAATGTATAACATGATCATGTGCCCTGAAAATAAAAAAGGAACTTAGTCACCTCTGAGTTTTAGTGGGTCAAAGTAGCTTCTATTATTGGCTGGCATACATAAACATATATAAATCTCTGAGTACGTTATGCATTATAGCATTATGTGATTCAGATAACCAAATATAACAGGTTTGCATTTCAGTTGGCTGTAGGTTATTTTGGGCCTAGCAAGCATGCATATGCACCAACTTCTCAAATTCTACAGATAAATAATTTGTTGTTTACAGCTGTTTGTTAAGTACTGAGACTAAAGGTTATTTGCAGAACTAAAGATGTGGGACAGAAGACTCAAAATGAAATAAATTTTAAAATAATTTTAAAGAAAGCACGGTATGTAGGTTATCAGCTGGTTTCCATTGTCACATGCCTTTTCATTACCATTGCAAACATCTAGTCCCTTCTGATGATGTCTGTGTGAAACAGAACACTCCAGTCGCCACAGTTAACACAAGCACATCTCTCATTCAGACAAGTGTTCACTGCACCCAATTTCCAGCCTCACTGCACCTAGATACCAGATACAGCCCACTGAAAGGAGACAGCCTGTACACAAAATAAACTCTCCGTGAATAGAATCTGACATTAAAATATCCAAAACAAGTTCAAACGCTGGATTTCCTGCTGCATGTTGCTATGGCAGCCATAATTACATAGTAACACAACTGTTGTTAAGGATGAGGGGGGGGGGGGAAAAAAAAGGACACACTTCCATCAAGTCCAACATTTTGTTCGCACATTCCTAATTCAGCTTGGAAAAGGTCTAGGGAGGAAGGACGAAAGCTGCATTGTTTCATGAAAAAAAGTATTAGTCTAGTTTACATTAGCCTAGTGAGATACATATTACAGATTGCTTGAATTGAACTATAGAAGTTGGCAGGCCTATTTTTTAAATACAAATATAATTAACACTGCACTTTGCAGTCTAAATCCAGGTCAAGTAAAAGGTTACCACTAGCACACCGGGCCCTACTGTTTAAAAGCTACTTACAGAAGATTTTTTAGATCATTTGCACATCAGATGTCAGATTATTAGTTTACCCCACTATTATGTTTTAGCTATCGATGTGATCAGAGAGGTACCATTCATCTCCTCAGTCAGTCTAACAATAAAATGGCCACCAACAGTAAACTTGTCAACTGACATCTAATGGGTCTATGATCTTAAAATCTTCCGTAAGTAGCTTTTAATCCACATGGGACTAGTGTGCCACAGAGTTCACATTCCTGGCTATATCTATTTATAGGTAGGTGATAAAGAAAATAGTATATATAAAAAAAAAAAACTAAGTGGCTTATGTGGCATTAACACTACTAAAATCAGTGTGGAAGAACTATTAACTTTTTACAGGACCTGGCATTGGACTAGAGTATATTTTGTGCATCTGCAGTGTGAAAGCTGTAAGCATAGTCATGTGCGATCCATTTGATAACAGCAATTTGTTTACTATGGTTTTGCTCACGTAATAATAAAACAATATTTGCTGATCTCTAAGCTAGCATACATACATACATATTGGTTGCAAAATAATACTATTGTTTTTTTTTTATCAATGTTTAGCAGCTTTAAGGCATGGTGACCCAAAGCATTCACAATCCCTTGTTTGGAAAACCACAGGTCTCGATCAGTCAGGATAACAGGTGCCATACAACACTTTGCTGCGTTAAACGCTACATAGATTCATGAGGGTAATCTACACTGGTTAGGCTGGTTACACTGGTTAGGCCCCATTTAAAATATGCAACGCGTTTTGGTCTCCAGTGCTCCAAAGGAACATTAGGGCAATGTCCCACAGAGAGATTAGTTGCCTGTGATAGATCTCTACTACTGCAGGCAACTAATCTCTCCCAAATGCCTTTCCACCACTAAAAAGAGGTAAGGCTTATGCATCACTTCGGTTTTCTGATGTTGCGCAAAGTTGCCTGCAGGAGGAAAATTCAGGCATGCTTGAAAAAACTAAAATGATGCGTAGTCCTTTCCACTACCGATTCCCTTTGTTACCAGTGGAGAGGCATTTCAGAGAGATTAGTTGCCCACGATAGAGATCTATCACGGCCGATCAGACAAAAGGCTAAGCTGATAAAGGGTATAATGATCTCAGTTATGAAGCTGACCAAGGTAGGAATACCCAGAATAGGAATTAAAAGAGGTGGGATATGATCATGATATATACATGGAAAACTGGAACATATAATAATTCTCATGCCTAATTCACCAGCAGTTTACTCCAGCAGACACATATCATACCAAGGCTGAAAGAATGGAGGTTTTATTTTATGTGAGAAAAGTGTTGAAAAACAAACAAACCCATTGCCATGCTATAAGCCCTTCTGTACTCAAAATTTTTCACCTCTTGAGCCATATTAGAGACTACTGTAGAGAGGGATCTTTCTAAAGGTGGCCACACATGGCAATTTGCGATCTTCAATATCTGTCATTGCGTCAATCAGGACTTTGAAGGTGCGCGAGCATGGGCAGGAATTTAGTGCTGAATCATCAGATAGGGGTAGAATTCTTTTGTTTCTACCTGCATAGCTGAGGAATCAGCTCTCAGCGTTAACTGAGGGTATGAAGCGAGCTTCCTGTGACCATTGTCACTGACAATTGTAATGTTTATGGCCACCATTAAAGAGATACTGACACTTGACATTAAATTACTTTTTAAATATCTCATAACATGCATAAGTTTTATAATTTTGCCATTAAAGTATTATCTGAGGCTTCTACATAACCTATCTGATCCCCCATGTTCCTCTATGGAGGGGGCTGCCATATTTGTGCAGCAGGAGTCCATTAGCATTAGAAGCTATAACTGACAGGCTGAGAAGGGACAGTCACATTGGCAAAACAGTCAGGTTTAGGAACTTTAAGTAACAATTATTTACAAAAGCAGCCCTATCAGGGAAAAATAATCAACATGACCTATAGATTTATTATTTTTATGTACGGTCATATTTTGAAAATTAGTCTTTTCGTGTCAGTATCACTTTAAAGATTTGCGATAACACACAACCATTCCAAAACCTCAAAATAAAAAAACACCATGAGACTGAAAGTTAAAATAACTCCTGCAGGAAATCTTAACCTGTAAACATTTTTTAACTGGCTGGTTTAAACAACATTTACTACATCTGCAGTGCTGGTTAACAGTGAGAGAACAAAATAAATCCAAAGATACAATGAGAAGTAGAGGAAAGGGGAATTGGAATTAAAAGCCCAGTAGATATTTATACAGGAATAAAAGGTAAAGCGCTACCAGAGGGAAGGAAGGGTGGATGGCAAAAAAAAAAAAAGGATGAATGTACTGGAAGGAAATGTGTAAGGTATATGTAATATGTAACATTTTACTGACCACACACGCACACTTTCAAACAAATAACTGTTTGATATTCAGGACACCTCAGCCAGCTGTTTGGGTGCTTTCAGGGCAGACTGACTTACTACAAGGTCACCCTTAAGTATACATAAGGTTACTTGCATATAAGGGATGACAGATCCCTTTTAAAAGAACAGTCAGATTGCAAGATGACGAAAAGAACGAAAAAAAAAAAAAAAGCACAACCACAACCCTTCCTGGCTGGTCCAACTCTGAGGATCTAGGCAACACCATATTTCTGTTTGTTTAATTCCTGCTCCATAAACTAGCAACACAATATGGCTATTTAAAGGGAACCAGAGATTCTATACTTGCATAGAGTTCTTAATAATAACATAGTATTAATTTTGTCACTTAAAATATTAGCCATCAAGCAATTAAAAATGCTGTATGTAACACTGTATTTAGACTAGTCTCAGTGAACTGGAGGCAACATGTGACATGAGTACATGGTCCGTCACCCAGGGAATGATAATAATAATGATAATTTGGTAGATGAGGAAGTGAAGAGGAGTTAGTGCTTTGGACAAATGATCCACATAGATTGGCGTATGTGGCACTCTCTGTCCACATGGCCCTTCTGTCTATGTATTGCTGCTTTTAGATGCAATGTAGTCTGGAGTGTGAGATGACAAAAGAAACAAAAACTCCAGTTTTACTTCCCACTATCTGGTTTCCTCCTTGATATCTGCATTCTCATGTAACAGAAAGCGAACTAGGGTCAGACATAAGACTTTGGCGGTTACCCATTTTAGAAAGGCAGATATAGTTTGGTAACGGTTGATACAACTTATTGAAAACTGGGAGAGTGCTTGAAACTAATTTTCTTTATGACATAAGGAGTTGCAGGAGACAAGAACAGTATCTGTCCTGAGTAGTTTCCCCCCACCCCAATTTTGCATCAATAGTGTGACCTATTTTGAACGAACCAAATATTTCCATTCCAATACAATTGTTAAAAGTCCATAACAGAAGGATTAAGGAAATTCATGTGAAACAACCCCTACGTTGTGTACGGTGATCAAGAAGCCAGACACTAAGCACAAACTCCCAGTTGCCTCCCAAGTCACATGTGCTAAAGCATCTGCAGACCATCTTCTGGCAAAAGATAAACTTTTTTCCTGTTTGCAATGACTGCTAGCACCACATGAAATGGAACATTCTGACACTCTCATTGTCTAGGTAGAAAGCCATATGCAAACTTATCAGCATCAAGGCCTAAACTTTCCTGAACTAGAAAATGTCATCTAAGTATAGATTCTTTTGCAAACCAGTTATCCTTTTAGGGGTGCATGGACTTTAGATATTTAAAGCTGGCCGTACATGTGGAGACAAACTACAGGTATGGGATCCATTATCCGGAAACCCATTATCCAGAAAGCTCTGAATTACTAATTTTGTAGTATCAATAAGGTATGGGGATCCAAATTACAGAAAAACCCCTTATCCGGAATACCCTTGGTCCCAAGCATTCTGGATAACGGGTCCTATACCTGTACTAACGGGTTGCCAAATGAACAGATCTCTGCCTGATTTGACCATCTGCATTTTGGGCCAAATTGGGCAGATGCGATTACTGGCCTGGGATCCACGAAAGATCGAAAATTGCCACATGTGTGGCCAGCTTTAGATAGGTTTGGTCCATTTTGCAAAACAGGTAACCTTAGGAGTCATGGTGGCTTATCAATTAATCAGTAACAAAGCTATGGCACACATATGAACAGCAGCGAACAGCCACGCTGTGAAGAATACACTGTTTTATTACTTTAGTGGAATTAAGTGGGCATTGTCATGTATGGCTCTACATATCTTCAGATGAAACCATTTCTTATATAAAATAAGACTGTTGCTGACAAGAAATATTTGCATGTGCTGGAAAACAGATAGTAAAACTTGCACAGTTGTCCCATCACTGACCAAAATGGTAATCAGCAGTACACTCGTGGGTTAAGTTACTACTCAAGCATCTGCTTCTGTATTTCCAAGCAATAATAGACTGAACCATTAGTGCATCAGCAGGGTTCAGGCAATTACTATTTAGGCTTACTGAAGGGCAATTGGGAGCATTTTAGCTTTAGTCCACCAATCAACAGAAAATGGCAATCACCCTACGAGCCATGGCAATAAAGGTCTTCAATTTTTTTTTTTTTTTTTAAATATGTGAAATGTCAAATTCACCCATAATATTATTGAAAAATTTGTTGTTTTACCTTATAAAAGAGATTTTTTTTTCACCATGTAAACACTATGGGGCTGGGACCTCCTTCCTGAAACGTTTTTTTATTCTAATCAATCTCCCTCCCCTTTAAAATAAAAAGGGAATACACAAAATAGCTTGAGACCATAAATGCCCTGACCGTATGTTGTGTGTGGCTGCAGCACTTTCTAATAAGTGTTAAGTAGGTGTTTCGAGACCCCCTTCCTTGGAAGGCTTAAAGGAACAGTAACACCAAAAAATGAAAGTGTATAAAAGTAACTAAAATGTAATGTGCTGTTGCCCTGCTCTGGTAAAAGTTGTGCGTTTACTTCAGAAAGTCTACTATAATTTATATAAAGCAAGCTGCTATGTAGCCATGAGGGCAGCCATTCAAAGGGGAAAAGGCACAGGCACATAGCAGATAACAGATAAAACACTATTGTATTTTACAGAACTTATCTGTTATCTGCTATGTAACCTGTGCCTTTTCTCCTTTTTTCCAGCTTCCCCGTGGCTACACAGCAGCTTATTATATAAATTATAGTAGTGTTACTGTAGCAAACACACCAGTTTTACCAGTGCAGGGCAACAGTGCATTAAATATTTATTACTTAAAACCTTTGATTTTTTGGAGTTACTGTTCCTTTAAAGGACAAGGCAACTCAAAATATAATTTTTTACCTAATAAAAGAAACCAAAATTCTATGCAGCTTTGCAATATACATTTATTACAAGTTTGAAATGGTTTTTGAGTTATTTGTATTTATAATTGCTATTAGAAGCAGTGTTTGCCAGCCCTTTTCTATTCTCTGCCCTGGTGGCTCAGACTGTTGAAACAATGTAACACAAGGATAGCTTACAAAATCCTTCTGCTGACATTCAAAGCCCTTCACTCCTCTGCTCCTCACTACATTTCTTCACTGGTCTCTCTGCAAGTTCCTGGTCGTCTCCTCCACTCCTCTCAGAGCCTTTGTCTTTTTACACCATCCACACCCACTGCACTCTCTTGTCTTAAACCTTTCTATCTCGCTGCTCCTTACCTCTGGAACTCATATATATATATATATATAAATATCTTTATAAAAAAAGTTATAAATACATACATACAAGGCAGCAGACTGACTGACCTGCCTTGCTGGAGAAGCCAGACCGTTGCAACATTGTTTAAAATGTAACAACCAGGAGTTCAGGAAATGCTGCTTTCAATAGCAATTACATTTACAAATAATTTTTAATTATTTCATATTGGAAAGTTGCTTAGAATTATGTTTTCTTTCATTATGAAAAAATTATTTTTGGGGTTGACATGCCCTTTAATGGCATACTGTCATGACTCATGGTGTAATTTTTTTTATAATCACATGGTGTGCATTGCAAACAATTCATTCTATCATTTAAAATTTTATTTTGCAACCAATAAATATATTTTTTAAAAATAGTGTGTAGAGAGCAATCTAAGTTGATTATGCATGATCCTGGACTAAAGGTGGCCACACGTGGGGATTTGCGATGTTTCGTGCGATCGGCGAGTCGATCGGTCAACTCGCCATACACGCACCGAATATCGTTTCGTATGATATTATCGGTGCGTGTATGGCCAGCTTTACAGAGACAGCCAGCATTGCACAAGTCCTTTCAGGCAGCTGTTGTCAATCAACTCAATCTTATTTCTCTTGCTTGGGTGCTGTTCTACCATTGGTAGCATTTTGGAAGGGTAAAGTGGAGTGTTGGGTGTCAGAACCCATTGACTCTCACTGTATGCATTATATCTATGATTTAACCACTGGTTTTCCCTGACAGCAGGGGCAGTCACACCCCACCACACCCCATGTGATGTAGCCCTTATGGCAAAGGCAGATAAAGTGCTTGTTGCCCACAAGGAATTACACTTCCAAAGGGAAGCAAAGTCGTCCATTAAATTGCTGCAAATCACTGCAAGTAAAACCTACTTCTTGTTTAAAGAGATACTGACACCAAAGATTAAACATTTTTTACATCTATAAGATTGCCTTTGCATTACCTAATTCCCTATGATCCTCTCTGAGGTTGCTGACTGTTAAATACAGGATGGTTTCTCTACCAGCATTGCTACTAGCTCAAAGCAGAGCAGTGGTAGCAACACGGAAATATGGAGGTACTTTCAGCTCAAGCAGCTGAACCATTAAGCAAATGTGTCAGTAACAGCAGTTCTCTTGCTACCTTGCCTGTTCTGTTTAGGGCTGTGACATGGGGAGATTAGTCGCGGGCGCAATGCCATCCCACCGGCTAGAATGTAAATTGCCGGTTGGATGACAAATGCAGCATCGCGATTTGTCGAAATCGCCGAAGTTGCCTTGAGAGGAAACTTCAGCAATTTCGGCAAATCATGGTGCCGCGTATGCCATCCCACCAGCAGTTTAAATTCTAGTCGGTGGGATGGCATTGCGGGGAGATTAGTCGCCTGCGACAATGGAGATTTGTCACGGCGCGACTAATCTCCCCGTGTGTCACTGCCCTTAAGGGTGAAGACACACAGAGCTACTTAGTAGCAGCTACTTCTCACAGCTAGTAAACGCCAGAAAATCTCCTGCCATAGATAATACTGAGAATTGCCTCTGCTTAAAACACCTATAGAGACAATTATCAGTAATCAATCAGCATTGTCTGTTTTAGTAGCCGTGACAAGTAGATGCTACTAGTACCTCTGTGTCTCCTCACCCAAAAGCCTGCTAGGAGGGAAAGAGAGGGGGTGATTTCACCCCAACTTGCAATGCAGCAGTAAATAGAGACTGAAGTTTTATCAGAGCACAAGTCACATGGCTGGATGCATTTGGCAAAGTAAGAAAATGTCTAGTCTCAAACTAATCAAATTTAAAAATCTATTTCCTTTCCAAAAAAAAATGAAAGTTAAGGATTCTGCTTGAGGAGCTCTATTAAAGTATATGTTTTGAGGGGAAAAACAATTTCCCTGTAATAGAATGCCTTTAAGCTGGACCCAGGACTGACCAAAACGCTTTGAAGAGAATTTTTATATATTTTTTTATATTTTTATACATATAGATTGCATATAAACATAAACTGAGCCAAGGACCCTAATTAAGATATTATTTTCCTTAATATTGTTAATTGCTTTTTAAGAAATTCTACTAGTACATAATTCAAACTAGAGGCCTCAATGCCATCCAATACTCCCTTGCGTGCATAACATCTGCCAAATAATCTTAACCCCAATGGTAGAAACTAGTACAAACAATGAATATTTTTTTCAAATGGCCAAACTGATTTCACTATGCACCTCTAGAATTTAAGGAGAGAGATAATGTGTTAATACCACTCCTATAAAACCATGTTAGGGCTCTGGCACCCGGGGAGATTAGTCGCCCGCGGCAAATCTCCCGGTTCGCGGGCGACTAATCTCCCCGAATTGCAATCCCACCGGCGACTTACATTGTCGCCGGTGGGATGGCAACTTGGGGAGATTAGTCACCCGCGAACAGGGAGATTTGTCGCGGGCGACTAATCTGCCCGTGTGCCAGAGCCCTTAGGGTCCACTGTAAAGATAGCATTGCTTTTTTCAAAAGCACCAGTAAAACATTTTACTCATGTAAAAGGCCAAAGTCTTAGGGTGTGGCTACTATCTCAGAAGATGTATACAATGTAACAAACTGAAAAAATGTGTGTGATGCCCCAAGAGGCTGCCACAACCCCACAGCCACACCACATTCAGTGTCAGCATAAATGCAGCAAACAGCTACCCAAAACACTCACTTGGGACTGGGTAGGTGTAAAACTGGTCACAGTTTGCACTAGAGCAGTGATCCACAACCAGTGGCTCAGGACAACATGTTGCTCACCAACCCCTTTGCTGCTGCTCCCAGTGGCCTCAGTGGTGACCATTTTTAATTTCTTGGAGGCAAGTTTTGAAACATAAAGACCATGTGTACTACCAAACAGAGCCTCCTGTAGTCTACCAGTCCACACTGGGCTACTGAATAACCAATCACAGTCCTTATTGGCCACCCCAGAAGCTTTTTTTCATGCTTGTGTTGCTCCCCAGCTTTTTACATATTTAAATGTTGCTCAAGGGTAAAAAGGTTGGGAGCCCCTGCACTAGAGGATAGTTTATTTGAACCTCCTCAAGAAGTTTAAATCCTACATTTAGAGTGCTAGAACATAATTTGGTCCAGTCTTGGCACTTAAGGGTCAATGCCCAAGCCTCTGTTCAATTTTACCCACCAGTTGGTGCCTGCATCTTACCGAACCACTGTACGTTCTACGGGGCAGGGACTGCCTGCCTACTGTGTATCTTAAGACAGTACATACATACACCTTTTCTTATGATGGCTGCTCTCAGGGTCTCCCGAGAAAGTATCAGCAAAGTGGAAGAAGCAAATGTAGCCAGCAAAACACTGCCTGCAATTGATAGTTGTATGGCCATAGCTTTCAAGCAATCCTCATGGCAGCAGAGGGAGGTTTGAGTCATTTCAACACTTACTGTTTAGCCAAGTAAAAATGTGGAAAAGAAACACCCAAAATCTGACAACCCTTACAGAAAAGTACCTGTCTGGTCTAGTCAGACCTTTATCAATCTATAACCTTTTAGAACACAGTAGGCTAAAAGCCTATGTGTTCTCAATACATATGCTTGCTTGTATTCCCCCAGTAACATGAACCCTAACTGGCTCTGAATAGTCATATTGTACAACACAGTGCTACTATTTGTATCCAATTTAGCACCTGAAGTCCTAGAAGTGCGTCCTTTTCAGCTATTTTCGCTCAAGCATTAAGAGTAACAGATAAGATGCTTTTTCAAAAAAATTACAGAGTAAACAGCGGCTTCAAAATAAGTATAAAAAAGTTTGTGGAACAACAAATTGAAAATAATTACAATTTCTATTGCTTGCTTTTTTTTTTTTTTTTTTAATAATTTTTTATTGGACCACACCACAATGTATTAAAACAGTAGCAAGCTCAAACAAACTAAATTCCCTTGAACTGAATGAATTTTAAAAAGGAAGCAATATACTGTGTGTTATAAGATACAATCTTTGGAAATGTATATAAACACACACCTGATTTAACAAATACCTATACAAACAGCGTAAATGCCTCCTGACAGACTAGGCAGCTTTCCTTTGTCACTCTATCAGCTGTTTAGTCGTTCCTTCCCTCTCCCTTCTTCCGGGTAGTAACAGGGCAGCCAATCACATGGCAGAAATCTGACAAAACAAGCAGCTCAGCACTCCTGCTCCACTCTAGTAATATGCAACAGTTTAATAAGGAAGTTAAGGGAGAGGGGGAAGGGTCTTTTTCTAATCTCTTTCAACTTTACACATACTCTAGATATAGGACACTTTCTTCTTAAAAAAAAAAAAAAAGTACAATAGGCCTTCTGCTATACGGCTAGGAACAGCTATGATTTATTTTGGCAGAATGCCTTAGCCTCACAAAAAAAAAACCAAAACACAGTGTTATGACTGATATGCTGTTTTGGAATTGTATACAATAGGTTACATTCCCCACCCCCCATTTTTATTATTAGTTCTCAAACATGTATAATTGAGCTGGTTAACTCTAAGACAGCCCAATAAAGGATGAAAGCAAAAGGTCAGGGTGAACGTAAGGTAAATGCAAGATTGTTTTGTACTAGGAAAAATATATTTTTAACCACACATAAAGACAAACTGAGAGCAATAAAAAAGCGTACACCTATATAAATGGCCTGTTACACAGATTGCCAGTATAGTTTCAGTGGTACACTTAAATGCAGTGCCACTTGTGGCCCTCTAGATTTTGTGGGCCTCTGGGTTTACAGAACAGGCATTGGGCTTTCTGACATTCCTACCAAACTTTAGTTACAGTAATAACAAAGAAGCAGAGTGGATGCGGGGTGCCCATTAACCTGCCCTCTGCTCCCACCCACCCCTCAAACAACACTCCCTTTCACTACTCATGTCTGAGCGTTAATGTCATAACCACACAACAAAATCCCCTAGTGTCCCACCCTACACAAGGAAATTACATGGGCTAGGAGGGAACTTATGGGACAAAAACAAACGCAAAAAACAGGGAGGAGAAGAAAAACAGAAGAGCTCAGCTGTGCTATGAAGGCTTTCCCCTAACAACCCCCTTAATACCACTGGAACCCAACAGTCCGATCAGTTGCTAGGACATTTATACATTTTACTTGTTAACCTATATATTGTTATGGGACCTAAAACACACAACATAACATTGTCAGCATGAGGGTTACTTTAACTGTATCTAAATAATTGTTAAATACTTATAGGCTGAAAGAAATGTATTCCTGTAAAAAAAAAAAATCTGTCTCCAGGGTTTTAGCCAGTTAACCCCTTGTATGCTAAAGGCCTGCAATGCAGACCTGACATCTCCAATCAGGAGATCAGGATTGTAGGTGTTCCTTTAATGCAGCTATACAAAACCTGTCAGATTAAAACAGACACAACAGATGATGTTCCCAACTTTATAAAATACATACATTACCCTGCCTTTAAGTCACCTGCGCTCAGACCAAAGTATTTAATGTCCTGCAACAAATAAATGCTGGTAAAAACCATGGCATTCACTTCAATTAGGGCCATTGTAGCAAATGTTAAAAAGCTGCTGGCTGCCTGTGCCTACCATTCTCTATTTATGGAAGCATAAGGCAGCATGAAACCTTTAAGACTGCAGTCTTTTGTCTGTTCTCTTACAATAAAAACGACAAGTAGAAAAAGATTGCAAAGATCCCTTTGTTTTGACTAGGCACATAAACAGGACTGGGGTACACAAATGCTTGCGTAAGCTCTTACTTAGTACAGAGATGTTCCATGAACAATGCCCCCATGAAAATTATTTGCAGTCTAATGAAAAACCCACTTGTTTGTTAAAGCTCAATAGGTGCAAAGAAACAGAATGATTATTGAGTACAGGCTTGCCCAAAATGCATCCCACAGCCTGTGTTATTCTACTACATATTCCAGTATCACCATAAAATCCCCAAACAGCCTAAGGCTGTCAGTGGGTGCTAGGAGTTAGGATTTAACTAAACAGGTTAAGCATTCCTGTTGTAAATAACCTTGACCAGTGACAGGGGGGAATTGGTAATTTGTTGTTACACAAATAAAACAAAACGAAAAATAACATCATCTTTTCCCTGTCTAACTAGACACAAACAACAAAATCCTCCTTGTCTGCACCCCCTCCTCCCTGTGTGAGGCCTTAACTGTACTGACACTGAAAATACACACACGTATCTATATACCTAAATTCCTACAGGCCTATTAGAGTTGTACAAAACAAACTACACAATGATACTTTAGTTATATGTGAACTACTGAGTTACAAATACAATACACCTTTTCTTAATTCATTTATCATTATTTTATTATATAAAAAAAAAAAACACAGCTGACCAGTGGCCCTTCAGCTGAAACTCATATAGCCCAACAGGCTTCAACTGCCACCAGCTCAAGAACAGCTGGAGGGCCTGTGGGTTAGGAAAGACATGCCTGCCAACAGATCAATAACAAAGGATTTAATCAAAATAGATCATTCTCATCAAAGACAGTATATCTTAGTAGCAACTGTGCCTATATGTGGCATTCTTTGTTTCAGAGAAATATAGGGATGCTTTTCCTTATGTAAGTCACTTTATTTTATGTTTCTGTTAATAGCTGATGTACAAAGATCTCTTTATACAAGGATATGCCCCTTTACTACCTTCTAGGCAAGGAACACGGATAAGCACAGTAATGGCACTACACAATTAAGATACTTACATGTATCTAGAAGGGGCAGAATAGTGTGAACATTGTTTTGCCCCATTTCAATGCTCCATATCCATCCAAAACATGGGCCCCAGAGTTACATACTGAGTGTACCTGACAAATGACTGTCAAGCACCCACTTATAGTATATGTAACCTATACCCCAATAATTTGTCGTCAGGAAGGATACAGTTTAACTACATCGGTGTCCATCCGCCTCTTTCCCGGGCTGGGAGATGACATGTCTGCAGCTCCCCCCCGGGGGACTCTTCGGCAGCAAAGCACTCAGGACTGTAAGCAATTGACTGGGAGAACTGACGGCGGATTCGCCTCCCTCCTCCGGGCCTTGTTTGTCCGGTTGCCCTTAATAAATACGGCGGGGGCCTAACCTAGATTAGCCTTAGGTTGCCCCCCAAACCCAGCTTCCAGACACTGTCGCCGCCTTCTTATACCGGAGAGTGCCTTAGCATAAAAAGTAGTATAACCGACTAAACGTCTCAGTCACGTGACCTCACAGATAGTGACGCGCCGGCCGCGGAGGAAGACTTAAAAAACAGAAAAGAGAGGTGGAGCCACACCGCAGAAGGCGGAGCAATCGACATGCGGTCTAAGCCTCGCTGTGGGTTGTTGAAACCACCCGACCGCTATATAAGGGCCGGTAATCAGATTGTCAATCTTTTATTTAGCCGCGCCCACTGGCGAATATATACGGTTTAGTGCATAGACTTCTGGGAGTTGTAGTCTTTATGTCTCCCTAATATGATATTAGACATACGTGAGATAGGGAGACTAAGTATAGGTTGCGAGTGAAAGGGATACTGGATTTTTTTTTTCTTTTTTGGGAGGGGGCGAGGGAGGATGTCCAAAAATGTACACAGTACAAGTGAAGTTTGACGTGTCACAGCAATAGTAATGTCTGAGCTTTAGCTGTTGCCAACCTGCTCGGTGCTTTTATGCTGACATCCTGCAACGTAGATGAAGGGCTGTGATTGACAAATAACATGTGTAACGCTGCATATGGTGTAACGTTCTAGAAACATGAATTGCTGGGAGTATCGGTTTTCTTTGTTAGTAGTATTGGGGGCTGGTAATAACTGTGTCTGCTTGTAATGCTTTGTATGCGCTGGAGCTATCTATCTATGTATATATATATATATATATATACACACACACACACACACACACACACACACACATATATTTATATATATCTCCAGTGCGCACACAGCATTACAAGTAGACATGGTTCCATGGTGAGCATTTATTTGCAAAAATGTAAAATATTTTAATATAACATTATTTATTCATTTTGACAGTTTTACAAATGTGCACTCATATTAACTCACAAGGATCTTTCTCCCTGTTTTGCACCCCTCAGTGGTAGTAAAACAGCCCAGTATTCCCCTCCCTGTACTTTGTGGCTGATTTAATGTTAAGCCCCACCCCTGAAAACACACCTGAATATCAGGCACCCAAAATATAAACCTAATGGGTTTGCATCACCGAACATGTATTAAAACGATTAAGTCTTTATATTCTTAATGGATGTTGGTTTATAATTATGTAGGGACCCATAGGGTTAAGCTCCCCTATGGCTTTAATTCCCTACCTCTTCCTGATTTGCACTGTTACTGGGCAAACCCTTTGTATCAGTTTACAGTTATACCTTATACTTTATTGATCTATGTGGCTGTTCACACCCCTTGCAGTCTGATATAGTGTCTAGCAAGGAGGTGTGGCTTCCTCTTTGGCTGCCTTCTGATTCTCCAGGAACAGCTCCACTTAGCCTGGGATCAGAAATAGGCCCCAGTGAAGCAAAGCCATTTGCCCCAGGGTCAACATGCACTCTGGTGAAGTTGGGCATAGGGCCCTGTGAATGAGGACTAGAAAGAATAGCAGAAACTGTAATAGCACTCTCTAGGAGAGTGAGGTAGTTAAATCTAGATAGCAAGGGCAGTTCAGGCCCCAACTAGAAGGACAGCTGGAAGTACCCTTCCATCCGGCAATGTTGCCTTAGCTTAGGGCCACGGATAAGTGACAGGATACAGGTTAGTCTTAACCCTGATCCATGCCCGGCCGTAGGACCCACAAAGTTAAAGGTTTGGAGTAACTATCCAGACTGCCTTCCAAAGTGGTGCCACCCTGCCCCGTCTCCTAAAAGAGGTGGGATAAACTGGTGGCATCCTCCTTTGTTATCCTCAGTGGGTTCTGCTATATCTGCCTGTATGTGAGTATATATCACTAAACCCTGCATATCATCTTGTCTTGGACAATAAAGAGTTACTGTTTGATTTGCAAGAGCTCCTGGCATCCATCTTACTTTAATCTGAGATATTACACTACACGGTGGTAGTGGCAGTTGTAGTTCAACAACACCATGCAGCCATTTCCTTCCATATAGAGAAGGCCAATTCCAGAGAAAGAGAGTTGCATGTACCCCATGTTCTACAAATAGCTGGTGTTTTTAGCCAAAAAGGGGTTACAATTACATATATATTATCTACATATTCACACTGTGAGTGGGAAGAAATGCATGACTTTAACAAATTAAAATGAAGTCCAAATAGAGAGTCTAGCTCTTAGTCTTAGTATGTTTTGTATATAAAGGGAACTATATAATAGTTTTAGCATGCCATCTCAATATGTAAATATCAGGCTTTCTTGAAGAAAAAGAAAAATATTAGGGGCTGTTTGGCCCATGTGGAAGTAAGGGGAATAGGAAAGGACAAGATTGACAAGAGACAGTAGGTATACAATAGCTAAACATTGCAGCTGATGAAAGCCATGGAATTTTATAACACTTTAGACATAGGCATGTATAGTAAACATGCAGGCGAGACACTGACTTCTATCATCAGGCGCACAAAGAAATCTTTTAGGAATAGCCATACCAAAAATAGCACTGCAGCAAAGGGAAACAGCATCTGACAGGGATGCAGGGAACAAGCACACACAGTTCTGGGTACAGAAAAATACTGGATGCCTACTGCTGTTTCCATGCATGGCAGCCTGGGTGCCACTGCTTGTGCCTGTGCCACTTCACCTTTTTTAGTAAAAGCTTGTATCTAGGGTTGATTTTAGTAGGACCATGGTGGGCTAATGATACCCTCCCTTTTTAACTTACACTTTTTTTAATATACTTTCTATAAAGTTATCTGGTACTTATTCAACAGTGTTGTGATATTCTCTTACCAGATATCAGGTGGCCATGTTATATATTTTTCTATTGTTACTGTATCATCTGAAGATTTGCTAATTATTTTACAAAAATATACATTAGCCCCAGTGTCAGGTTTCATTGTATTTTATGTGGTTATTTACATAACAGAATGCAGTGTGCAAATTGAAAAAAGAAGCTGCAATTGGGCATTCATTTAGAAGCACCAATACCTACAGCTAGCCCCTTGAAAAGAGTGCTGTCTCCAATAGCCAGCACTCTATCTAAGAGGCAGTGCTATCTAACATGCACATCATTTAGATGTGCAAATGGCAGAGGGTGCAGACCACAATGGGGCCTTGTATTTACTGCTAGACAACAAGGACAGATTTTTAATATAATGTCTGGTGCTGAGTACAGCATTCTCCAGGGTGCTTGCTAAGTGAGCACTAAGGGGCCTTGTGGTATTGTCCACTGGGGCTAAGGTTTATTTTTGAATATTTATTGAGTCATGTTTGGGCACAGGTGTATTAGTAAAAATATAATGACAACAATTAGGGTTGTCACTATTTGGTTTTGACCTGGACATCCCATTTTTTTTAAAGGGCTGTCCAGGTCAAAACCTTTTGCCCAGTTTTCAACATTGTGAAAAAGCACTATACGCAGGCACTATACGCAGGTACTATATGCTGGCACTATACAAAGGCGCTATACACAGGTACTATATGCTGGCACTATACAAAGGCGCTATACACAGGTACTATATGCAGGTGCTATACGCAGGTACTATACACAGGCACTATACACAGGTACTATACAGTTCTAAAGTTAAGAGTTAATTTCAATAACTTTGCATTTCTCATTTTCTAAAATATCCAACCTTTTCTTAAAGTTATCCAATGTATATGCCAATAAGTTTCACAACTCACTGTAAATAACCCTTTCTGCATCTTTACATGGAACCTCCTTTTTTGTTATCTCAGGAAAAATGCAGTAGAAATGAGTACACTTATTATAGGGTTGATTGATCTAATATTTTGAATGTATTACTCAGCAGCGTGATATTCCTCTCCAGCCTTTGTCTGCCCCTATTTGAGGTCTGGCTATTGATGGTAGACCCCTAACTTGTCACAGATACTACTCCTAAGCTGTCATTTTCAGTAGGGATGCTTTGAATCCACTGTTTTTGGGTTTGGCTGAACCCTGAATCCTTTTTAAAAGATTTGGCCAAATACTGAATACTTCTGTGTTCACGTGACCAAAAGTCACATGATTTTAAGGCTTCAGATTCGGTTCAGCCAGGCACTTAGATCAGAATCCAGCCGAAAAAGGGTGAATCTTGGCCCAAATCCCGAACCAAATCCTGGATTTGGTGCATCCTTAATTTTCAGTGGGATTCTGTTGTCTTTCTACATAATTACATAAAACACTTAATTAAGTGTTTCTCTCGGGATGGGGGGGGGGGGTGATATCACTCCAACTTGCAGCTCAGCAGTAAAGTGTGACTGAAGTTTATCAGAGCACAGGCCACATGGCTGTAGCACCCTGGGAAATGAAGAATATGGCTAGTCCCAAATTAAATGAGATGGAAAGGTACAAACTAAGTAAGCTTTATCAAAAAGGTCTACGTGAATACAACTATAAGCACTCACAGAAAATCTGTCCTCTATCAAAAGAAACACAGGATTTCTTGTCTTCTTTTGTGTAAACATGTTCTTTGGTTTTAGACTTCCTCTCAAAAAAAAAAGCTCAGCTCTCTCCTCATCCCATTAGAATGTGTGATCTGAGCTACCAGCCTCTAGAGCTGCAGCACTGAAGCTACAGGAGACCAAGCTAAAATGGCAGCTGCTATCTTAAACAGAGAAAGCTTCTAGGGTTCTTTATTCTGGTTTAGTAAAGCTTTCTGCTGAATAAATATAGCATTCTAGGTGGCACTAATGTTGCAAATCTATTGGCAGTAAAATTCCAAAGTGACTTTCCTTCTAAAGTAAAATATCTGATACGTTTTGAAAAAAATATACTATATACAGTATTCCATTAAGTGTAGGTTGATGGCTAGAAAGCACAGGCTACATTCCCCCACTGTTTTCTAAACCCTTAATATTACGTGAAAAAGCAAGTGGTTATTCCCAAAACAGAGAATGGACACATAAATGTATAGTGATGTCAAAAACTTTTACCTATTTCACAGGAAGTCCTATAGAGTGACCTATACGCTGTGTGAGGTATTATTATTAACCAAGGTGTATTATGGATTACTATAAAAGGGAAAGAAGCCCATAGTTCCTCCTATTATTACTTGACTTTTCAGTCACCTTTAAGGTGATGTCACATGTTGAGATGAGTTGCCCAAAATAAATCTGCTCTATTGTAGGTGACTTATCTTAATGTCTGCCATAGCCCTTAGCCCAGTTTTTTTCTTGAACAAATGAGCAATTGTGTGTGAGTACACTGGTTATAACTGTTACTCTTTGGCCGCATTTTGCTACCATTGTTCATACAAATGAAGTACTTTTTAATGTGTATGTTCAATCGATCTATTATTCATGGTTAAAAACCACTGGCACCCAACTCTCTATTTCTAGTCACACATAAAGAGCATGATGGTGTTTTTCTTCTACAATCCAAAACTTATCATTGAATGGAGCTCCAGACTTAAAGGGAGAATAACCCCCCAGTCTGATTTTGAGAGCAGCTTATTTAGTTGGGCTTATGTAGAAAAGGTGTTTAACACTTTTCCTGCCAACGACGTATGGCATACGAGATTGCAGAAATATGCATTATCTGCCAACCACGTATGTCATACGTTGTTTAGCAGATCTAGGTTTCTCTCTGCAGAAGCGGCAATGACAGAAGGGGCAACGAGCCAGGGGGGCTGTCATGTGGGTCCTGCAATGTGATCATCGCAGGACCAAGCTCCAAGCAGCAGATGCGATCGCATCTGCTGCTTCTCCTTCGGCTCTGCCTGCTTTCCCCCCCTCCCTCCAGCGACGCCCACTCTCTAATTTGCTGCAGAGGGGAAAAAATTCCTTCCTGACTCCAAGATGGCAATCGGACCAGTCCCTGGATCAACTAGTACTAAGAGCTATCTCCCATACCCCTGTATTCCCTCACTTGCTAAGAATCCATCCAGCCCCTTCTTAAAGCTATATAATGTATCAGCCAGCACGACTGATTCGGGGAGGGAATTCCAGAACTTCACAGCTCTCACTGTAAAAAATCCTTTCCGAATATTTAAATGGAACCTCCCTTCTTCTAAACGAAGTGGGTGCCCTCGTGTCCGTTGGAAGGACCTACTGGTAAATAAAACATTAGAGAGGTTATTATATGATCCCTTTATATATTTATACATAGTTATCATGTCACCTCTTAAGCGTCTCTTCTCCAGTGTAAACAGACCCAACTTGGCCAGTCTTTCTTCATAACTGAGACTTTCCATACCCTTAACCAGCTTAGTTGCCCTTCTCTGGACCCTCTCTAACTCAATAATGTCCCGTTTGAGCACTGGAGACCAAAACTGAACAGCATATTCTAGATGGGGCCTTACCAGCGCTCTGTAAAGGGGAAGAGTAACCCCCTCCTCCCGTGAATCTATACCCCTTTTAATACAGCTCAAAACCTTGTTTGCCCTTGCAGCTGCTGCCTGGCATTGCTTGCTACAGCCAAGTTTATTATCTACAAGGACTCCAAGGTCCTTCTCCATTATGGATTTACCTAGAGCAGTCCCATTAAGGGTATACGGGACTTGCATATTTTTACATCCCAGGTGCATGACCTTACATTTATCCACATTAAATCTCATCTGCCACTTAGCTGCCCAGATTGTCAGTTGGTCAAGATCCTGCTGCAGGGATGTCACATCCTGGATAGAATTGACTGGTCTGCAGAGTTTTGTGTCATCTGCAAACACTGATACATTACTCATAATACCCTCCCTTAAGTCATTTATGAACAAATTAAACAAAAGTGGACCCAGTACAGAACCCTGAGGGACCCCACTGAGGACCTTATTCCAAGTAGAGAATGTGCCATTAACAACCACCCTCTGTACCCGATCCTGTAGCCAGTTTTCTATCCATGTGCAAACGACTTCACTAAGACCAATAGACCTTAGCTTAGAAAGCAGTCGTTTGTGGGGAACGGTATCAAATGCTTTGGCAAAATCCAAATAGATGATATCTACTGCATCCCCACTGTCCAGCTTCTTACTTACCTCATCATAAAAAGCAATTAAATTGGTCTGACATGACCTGTCCTTCACACAACTTTTAGATGTGTACACACATGTATACACAAACACATACAAAAACTTTTTTTTTTAACTTATTTATTTTACCCCTTTGTCTTTGTTTTTTTCCTAAAAACTGTTTATTTTCACAGCTCTGACCACTAATTACACTGTTATGTGACATATTTTGCTGTTTCACTAATTTGCATAATTTTTGTGGTTTTGTTGCATTTTTATCCTTGTATTAGTGTTCCTGATCTGTTTTTTAGCTTCACTTTGCCATGTGGTACTTTGGTGTAGAATAATAACTTTACCTATTTTGAATTAATCACAATGTGTATTTTCCAAAAATATGTTTTTCTGGGGGTCTCTGTATAGATAGGGGGGGTTACGGAACATAATACGCTGACAGGGGGCTCTGTGTGTAAAAGCTGAGTTGGCAGGCGAGAAATCCATATGCGCTATTTTCATTTTGGGTTCAGTACACACCACAGACTTTGGTATATCTATGCATATTGGGCATCAAACTGTTCAGTAGACCTCTGGTGTTCCTATTTGGGGTGATTTGCCTTTGTATGCAAGAAATTGTGTGAGGATAAAAGTGGCAAATTGCAACATTTTTAGATGATTTTCTGAAATGTCATAAAAACCACTAACTTTAGGAAAGCTTTGCCGATTGGTACTTTGGTGTAGAAAGGACTCTTTACCCATGTTGGATTTGTCAGAATGTGTACTTTCCAAAAATATATGGTTTTCTGGGGGTCTCTGTATAGATAGGGGGTGTTACGGCACATAATACGCTGACAGGGGGCTCTGTATGCAAAAGCTGAATTGGCAGGCGAGAAATCCATATGCTCTATTTTCATTTTGGGGTCAGTTCCCACCACAGACTTTGGTATATCTATGCATATTGGGCATCAAACTGTTCAGTAGGCCTCTGGTGTTCCTATTTGGGGTGATTTGCCTTTGTATGCAAGAAATTGTGTGAAATAAAAGCTGCAAATTGCAACATTTTTAGGCGATTTTCTGAAATGTCATAGAAACAACTAACTTTAGGAAAGCTTTGCAGATTGGTACTTTGGTGTAGGAAGGGCTCTTTACACATGTTGGATTTGTCAGAATGTGTACTTTCCAAAAAATATATGGCTTTCTGGGGTGAGCATACATTTTTGCAGCTTTATCCCACATAAAATGATGTAAATGTGTTGATTTTGCAGGAGCTGAAATGATAGATTGCATGAAGTATGTTTACATTGGGGCCCCTACATGCCACATACTTACGTAAACCTATACAAACTGTGTATCAAACTGTTCAGTGGACCCCTGGCATTCAATTTTAGGGTGTTTTATCTTGGTACCTAATGCTATGTGGAAGATAAGATGCTGCAAAGTGGAAGCTTTGAGGGGATTTTTGGAAATGTCATGAAAATCACCAAATTTAGGAAAGCTTTGCAGCTTGGTACTTTGAAGTAGAAAGATATGGGTAACCATTTTAGATTCGGGAGAATGTGTACTTTCCAAAAATATATGGATTTCTGGGGTGGGCGTACTTTTTTGTAGCTTTATCCCACATAAAATGATGTAAATGTGTTGATTTCAGTGGACCCCTGGCATTCAAATTTAGGGTGTTTTATCTGGTTACTTTATGACCTGTAGGAGATAAGATACTATAGACTGAAAGCTTTGAAGCGAGGACATGAAGGTGTTAATTCTAAAAGGGAACTTTGGATCTGAAGGAGAAAGGAATATCTACCGTATGTGTATGGAGTTATTCAACACATTAAGACAGGGCCTTAATTTGGGGTCAGGTTTCATGTCACACTATCTGATCTGACTGAATCCAGACCCCTGGACTATTTACAACCCACCCTAATAAACCTTAATTACTTTCACTATCTTCACAAGTTATCTCTATCTATCTGTAACTTCCTAATTTATTGCTTGTAAACACTTCTCTCTGATCTATCAGAATAAATGTTGTGCCATTTCTGTTCTCATTTGTATTTTGCCTTAGAGCTCCGAAAGCTTGCAATGTATTTTTATTGTTAGCCAATATAGGTATCATTTCTACAATACTCTTGTATTTGTGTTTTGTTGTTTTTTTATTATTATTTTTGACACTGGCTAACACGGTACTACAGTTTTTGTTTTGTAAAAAAATTAACAAATTTTGATAAAAACCAATAACTTTAGGAAAGCATTGCAACTTGGTAGTTTGGAGTAGACAGACAGTTCTACCTATTCTGGATTCCCCAGAATCTGTTCTTTCCAAAAATGTATAATTTTCTGGGATAAACTTTCTGTTAGTGAAAGTTTTGGCCTTGAAATCTAAAGTATGCAGCTTTCTGGTGTAGTGTACTGCTGGGAGTTTTTTAACTATACAAGTAAGAAATCTCCATAAAACTATATGTATTTGGTATTGGCACATTCAGGAGACATGGAACTTTCCAAATCAGTTGTATTTTCATGCATAAAATTATTTTTGTTTCTGGTATATGTGTTTATACTATGGAAAATGTGATTAAATGTTTTTTTTTCTCCATTTTTTAGACATTTAGAAGCCTATATCTTGTTACAGAATTGGAATTACAGAAAAATACTATCTACCATATTTTGAAAGCGTAGGTTGTCCTGAAAAAAACAATATATATGTTTCCTAGGTAAACTAAAAGTCCAGCCAAGGAAAGGCCCCTAAATTGAAAAAGTGCAAAATGTTAAAAAACTATCTGGCAATACACGTTCCGCTTTGACCAAAATGCCTGGCAGTAAAAGGGTTAAACCAATCTGAAACCATAATGCCAATATAAACCATGATGGTTGGTGCACAGATTCTCTGGAAAGCAGAGGGACTTTAACTCCCATAATCCATCACTTCATAATGGGACAAAGTAAAGGAGGGGCCGGGCCAGGCCGGGACTGGCAATCTATGGATTGTGGCAAATGCCAGAGGGGCTGCTGTAAGATGCCACAGTCACTATTTAGTGGGCTGGGGGGGCTGTTTGGGGCTCTGTGTACTTGAAATCTGAGGAGCCAGATAATGAAGGCTTCCCTTTTAATATACCCAGTGCTAGTAATTTAGCTACTGGCACATGGGTCACTCAGGAGGAAATTCAAAAGAGACTTGAACATGTAAAGGTAAACAAAGGTCCAGGACCGGATGGGATTCATCCCAGGGTATTAAATGAGCTGAGCGCTGTGATTGCCAAGCCTCTTCACATAATTTTTCAGGATTCGTTGAGGTTTGGCATGGTGCCGAGAGACTGGCGGATTGCTAATGTGGTGCCGTTATTTAAAAAGGGATCTCGTTCTCAGCCTGAAAACTATAGCCCTGTTAGTCTGACATCAGTAGTAGGAAAGCTTCTGGAAGGGGTAATAAGGGATAGGATAGTTGAATACATTGCAGTTCACAATACTATTAGTTTGTGCCAGCATGGTTTTATGCGTAACAGATCTTGCCAGACTAATTTAGTTGCCTTTTATGAGGAGGTGAGCAGGAACCTTGATGCTGGAATGGCAGTTGATGTCATCTACTTAGATTTTGCTAAAGCGTTTGATACAGTACCTCACAGAAGGTTAATGATCAAATTGAGGAATATTGGCCTAGAACATAATATTTGTAATTGGATAGAAAACTGGCTGAAGGATAGAGTACAAAGAGTGGTGGTAAATGGAACATTTTCTAATTGGGCCAGTGTGGTTAGTGGAGTACCGCAGGGGTCAGTCCTTGGTCCTTTGCTTTTTAACTTGTTTATTAATGACCTGGAGGTGGGCATAGAGAGTACTGTTTCTATTTTTGCTGATGACACTAAATTGTGCAAAACTATAAGTTCCATGCAGGATGCTGCCGCTTTGCAGAGCGATTTGACAAAATTGGAAAACTGGGCAGCAAACTGGAAAATGAGGTTCAATGTTGACAAGTGCAAAGTTATGCACTTTGGTAGGAATAATATAAACGCAAACTATCTACTGAATGGTAGTGTGTTGGGGGCATCCTTAATGGAGAAGGATCTAGGGGTTTTTGTAGATCACAAGTTGTCTAATTCCAGGCAGTGTCATTCTGTGGCTACTACAGCAAATAAAGTGCTGTCTTGTATAAAAAAGGGCATTGACTCAAGGGATGAGAACATATTTTTGCCGCTTTATAGGTCCCTGGTAAGGCCTCACCTTGAGTATGCAGTGCAGTTTTGGGCTCCAGTCCTTAAGAAGGATATTAATGAGCTGGAGAGAGTGCAGAGACGTGCAACTAAACTGGTAAAGGGGATGGAAGATTTAAGCTATGAGGTTAGACTGTCGAGGTTGGGGTTGTTTTCTCTGGAAAAGAGGCGCTTGCGAGGGGACATGATTACTCTGTACAAGAGGGGATTATAGGCAGTTGGGGGATGTTTCTTTTTTCCCATAAAAACAATCAGCGCACCAGAGGTCACCCCTATAGATTAGAGGAACAGAGCTTCCATTTGAAGCAGCGTAGGTGGTTTTTCACGGTGAGGGCAGTGAGGCTGTGGAATGCCCTTCCTAGTGATGTGGTAATGGCAGACTCTGTTAATGCCTTTAAGAGGGGCCTGGATGAGTTTTTGAACAAGCAGAATATCCAAGGCTATTGTGATACTAATATCTACAGTTAGTATTACTGGTTGTATATATATAGTTTATGTATGTGAGTGTATAGATTGGTTAGTATAGGTTGTGTGCTGGGTTTACTCGGATGGGTTGAACTTGATGGACAATGGTCTTTTTTCAACCCTATGTAACTATGTAACTATGAAATGCCAGGGCCTATTTTGAATCCCAGTCCAGACCTGGGAGGGGCTGCATGGCACTGTAAGCCTAAGAAATGTTGGGAAATGGTTTGTACAGGTCTGTGGGTGGAATCAGGTATGTCTGTATAAAAATATCAGTAATTTGAATGAGAGACTAAAAGATGAATAGGAAAGGGCCTGATTAATAATATGAAAAGTAAAGATAACTTTGTTTATTGCGCATTTAAGCATTCTTGAAAGCATTATTGTATGACTAACACTATAGCAATCCACTGTTGTCATGTGGCACACTTCTTACGAGGCTTACACACCTTATATAATTGCAACTTCAAATCTATATTAAAGATAATGAGTAATTACTACATATGCACAGTCATGTATCACTCAGGCTTTTGTTTACTGAAAACCTGTTGCTCAGGACTAGATTCTGTTAACAATGTCAAACCATGCTCCTACCAAACAGGATCCACATTGTTTAATCAACTAAGAAGTGACAGAAAAGCAGACTAGGCAGAAACAGCGAATCAATTTACACTACATGAGAAATGTCCAAGGTGCTGGCAGTAAATCTGAACATTTTCCTTCCAGCAATTAACTAAACAAGCTTTCAAGCAATGGTTAATTCAAAGGTTAATGAATAGTTGGAAAGCAAATAGTTTCCTGTATTATATACTGCATAATGGAATGTCTGAGAATGGGTAGAATGCCATTGTATACTTTAGGTTGTGTTCATTTAAAGTGACCTTGTTGTCCTGTTATTAAAAGATTCCTTCTGCCCCTCCCTCAGAATATGACACTAGTAATCCTGTGCAATTATTTAAACTTAGTGCAATGTGTTTGTTATTGGCCTGGGCAACATCTGTAATACATCTTAAAGGTCTGTCAAGTGAAATAGTTGAAAGGTCTATTTGGATTTCTCTCAAATATGGCCGTCTGGCAAAGCTTTTACTTGATTTCCATCAAATATGGCCGTCTGGCAAAGCTTTTACTTGATTTCCGTCAAATATGGCCGCTTGGCAAAGCTTGTACTTGATCTTCATCAAATATGGCTGTTTGGCAAAGCTTTTACTTGATTTCAGTCAAATATGGCCGTTCGGCAAAGTGTTTACTGTGGTCAGTAGGTATCCTTATCTTCTCACAGCTGCTTGTCCAGTTACCCCCAACTAACCAGCTTGTTATCCCAGTTGTGCAAGGTCACATTTGAGCTTCCTGAAACATATGCTGTGCCTATAATTATTCACATAATTCATGAAATGAGCCTGGGCACATTACAGCCCAGATTTTGGCAGGTTGCCACATACCATCACAAGCTAGTGTGACAGCAAGCTGACCAGTAAAGCTGGAAAGTGAACCATAACAGAGAAAGCTCTGCATCTCAGTATCATTTCACTGAATAACCACTTTAAAATGATAGTTTGAAAACAGTCTAAACATAAATTGTTAGGCAAGGACCATGCATAAATATTTAAGTAAGGGGGGTAACAAGGTAAAAGGAAATTTGTAGTAGAGGGTGGTTATTTGTATTGTCACATATCTGAACATAAAAGGTAGTGGCAGCACTGTGATAAGCAAGCTGTGAATGCCGACCCTGATTGGTCATCTGGTATAAGCCGACAACAGCGCTGCCAGATTCTTCATAACGGTTTGCCATTGGTCTTCATTTTTGTGTTTTTTTGCATTCTTAGCTTTCAGCAGCTTTCCAGTTTTGAATTTCAACAGCTATTTGGTCACTAGGGTCCATTCTGTGTTTAGAAAATAAAGCAAGATAGTGACCAATTTATCTTCCCCAGAACGGACTGCAGTATGCTTAAAGGAACAGTAACACCAAAAAATTAAATTGTTTTAAAGTCATTAAAATATAATGTACTGTGTTGCCCTGCAGTGCCCCTATGAATGGCTAACCCATGGCTTCACAGCAGGGTATTTTATATATAATATAGTAGGGGTTCTTTTGCTACCCCCTTTCCTACCCTAATGCGTTGTATTTGTGGTATTTTACTCTTTTGAAGTTGCTCCTTTCTGTAATAAGTTATTTCCTTACTATACAATATGTCACAGTGTGCGCTCAGTAAAGCAGCAACTCCATCTTGCAGCCAGAATGGGAAATCACAGAAAGACCATGTTAAAGAGCTTGTAAAACAAAATGCAACATTTTACAATCTTTTTAACCTCCAAGGACAATTGACTTGAAGCAGTAGTTCACCTTTGAGTTTACTTTTAATATGATGTAGACACTGATATTTTGAGACAGATTTTAAACTTCATTTTTTACTTTTTGTTTGGTAGCTCTCCAGTTTGGAATTTCACCAGCTCATTGCCAAGATATTATTTACCATCACAACCAGGCGGTGGTGTGAATGAGAGACTGGAACATGAATAGAAGCGTGACTAAATAGACAGACAGGGATTAAAAAGTAACAATTATAATAATAAAATTATAAGATCACAAAGCTATAGTTGTTTTGGCTGTCAGGGTCAGTGACCCACATTTGAAAGCAAGTCACATAATTTGAAAACTATAAAAACAAATAATGAAGACTAATTGCAAAGTTGCTAGCAATAGGACACTCTACAGTATACTAAAAGTTAAATTAAAGGTGAACCACCCATTTAAATATCTGAACTTGATCTGGTTAGGAGGTGTGAAGGTTTGAATGAGAGACTGGAATACGAATAGGGAGCAAATAGGAAGAAAAGCAATAAAAGGTAACAATAAAACTTTAGCCTCAATCATTTAGCAATCATTTTTGGCTGCTGGGGTCAGTGACCCCCATTTGAATACTATAAAAAGGCAGGAGAGGAAGACAAATAATTCATTACCTGTAACTAATGAATACTAGCTGCAAAGTTGCTTAGAATATGACATTCTATAACATTCTAAAAGATACTAACCTCAGCTCTGTAACCTCTTAGTCAGTGACTTTAGGGGAGGCCACACGAGACATAACTGTTCAGTTAGTTTG